>NC_083114.1:56456930-56791691 GCF_949774975.1 Lagenorhynchus albirostris
TAACAGAGGTAATAAAATGCCACATTAAGATGTTCCTACCCAAACTAATTATAGGAGCAAAGATGGGAAACAAGCCAGCATTCAAACTTAAAGGGAATGTTTACTAAACTATATTGAATCAATGTGGTTAAATGTACCACTTTTATGGTGAAATCTTACAATGATGAATTATGAAAATTATAAAGACATTATAAAATGATTGCAATATAATATATATGAAAAAAAGGAATGCAGAGAAAATTACTTGAATTTCAACCATGTAAAACATACACATATTTAAATTTAAATTGTATGTAAATTTAAATTAATCGTAAAAAAAAGTGGTTGAATACTTTTATCTCCTTTTATGATTTATTTTAAGTAAATTATTTATTATAATAGTAATTTATTCTGTGGTATAATATGAGTGTCTAATCTTCTTAACAAAGAGTTTATTACCAACTGACCAAGTATTGTTTATTGAATAATTGTGAACTTCCATTGAATATGAATATTTAGTTAGAGAAGTTAGATTTTTTTTTAATTATTGTAGTTTTTGGACAATTTCCACATTATTATGTTTCTCTCCCAAATGGTCTAAATGTTCAGATAATTTTATATTAACTTTGGCAACTTAAAAATATCGTTATCATTTGAATAGGAATTTTACTTAATTTACAAATTAATTTGAAAAGATTTCATCTTTTGTATTTTGAGTTTTTCCATCCAAGAAAATAGTACTGTCTCCTAATTCAGTATCTTTTTTCTGGTCCTTCAATGATGCTTTATTTATTTTTTTACATAGTTTTAATAATTTTCTTAAGCTTACTCTTAAGATAGTATGAATTTTGCTCATGCAAATATATATTTTTACGTTTTCTGACTATTGCTAATATATTAGAAACCTATTGAGTTTTGAATTATTAAATTATACCATATCTATTTTGAGCTCTATTATTAAATCAATTCTATTTTCCCCCAGTAGATAGTCACAGAAATGTCAGATGATTAGAATATCACCATATTTTTGTTTTAGGGGTCATTGTATTGATTAAAATTTCCACATTGAAAATATGTCAGTTATCTTATGTGTTTTCTATTTTAACTTTTAAAATTTTTGAAATAATTAAATTTACAAAAAGTTGTAAAACTAATTCCCCCCATATCCCATATGTCCTTCACTTAGCTTCCCCAAATACTATCTTAAATAACCACAATACAATGATCAAAACCAGGAAATTAAGTACATTTCTACCAAGTGATCTACAAGCCTTATTCAAATGTGTCATCTTCCCACCATTGTCCTTTTTTAGGGTCAGGATGCAGTTCGAGATGGCACAGTGCATTTAATTGTTTTGTTTCCTCAGTCTTTTTCATTGGGGACAGTTTCTCAGTCTTTGCTTTTCATGACCTTGACACTTTTGAAGTATAGTTGCTGGATCTATTGTAGAATGTTCCTCTTTAGGTTTGTGTGATATTTTCTCATGATTAGAATGAAGTTATACATATTGGGGCCAGAATATCGCAGAAAGTGATGTTGTGTCCTCCTTACTGTAGCACATGAGGCCATACATGAGGTCTGTGTGTCTTATTACTGGTGATGTTCACTTTGATCATGGGGTTAAGATTGCCCATCATCTTTCTCCACTGTAACTACTGTATTTCCTTTTATAACTAGTAAGTATACTGTGGATAAATAATTTGAGACTATGCAAATATCCTATTTCTCACCATACTTTTTGCCTACTAATTTTAGCATCCACGGGTGACGTTTGCTTGCAACAATTGTTAATGCGTGTTCTTGCCAACTGCTGATTTTATATGTCCACCACTCCTTCTATGCTTACTAATTGAAATTCTATGTGCTTCAAGAGCTTCTCCTTTTCCCTCATTTGTTTATGCATTCAATTACTTACATTAACTGGGACTCAGTTATTTCATGGGTTATAATCTGTCACTATTACTCTTTATTTTGTTGTTCAAATTGTCCCAGATTTGATCACTGGGGGCTTCTTCCTTTGACATGTTTCCAACAATTTTTTAACACTCCTTTTCTTTCTGGCACAACAATCTTGTTACCCCGGACTCATCTTGTATTTTCCCTGCCCCAGCACCTTCTCCAAGGAATCTTGGTTCATTTTATTTGAAAATGATATTTAAAACCCAAGATCTGGGACCCTTAATGTGATCACTGCTAGAGATACAATTGTTTCAAGGCCCTCTCAATGGATGGAACTAGGAAATACGTGTATGTGCATGCACGTTTGTCCATCTATCTGTATTTATTAAACAATGAGTTTATACTCCTCTGATTCCAGTCTTACCCACAAGGCTCATTCTAGTCTTCCCACTTTCCTTATTTATAACTCCTTTCTCCAGCAATGTGAAACCTGGCTCTCATTTTCCACAGTATATTTACTCATTCTCTCAATTCCGGGATACACATAAAATGGCTTTAGTATTGCTAATTTATTTTCTAACTAGAGTATAATATTTGTGTGACTTATTTTGGCTTTAGCCTTATAGTACAAGTATTTAGCCTCACAGTACAGTAAAATGCTTTTGACCAATTTACTTAAGTTCAATTTTTCTCCCCCAGCCCATTCAATTTGGTTGTGTTATTCATTAGTAATGCAGTTGGGTTCATTTATCACTATTTGTATTCCATTTGGGGTTTTTCCTTAAAAATCTGTTTGAGTTTGTTGGTTTGTTGTACATGTACACACAAAACAAGCAAACTCAGAAGCCTCATTTTTTCTTATCTCTAATGCTGTCTTCCCAGGCCCCAGAGGTTCCACCCCGTTTTCACCGATCCTCTTTAAATGATCAGTACCGTTAGTTTCTGGCTTATTCTTCATGGATTTCTTTTTCTCAAATGTGAAGATGCATAAGTATTTTTTATATCCCCTTCTTTCTTTTATGAACATACGTAGAAAAATTTATTCATGTTTTTCATGTAACAGTATATCCCAGAAATCACTCCATCTTAGTACATGATAGCGATCTTCCTTATCATTTTTTACAGTTGCATAGTATTCCATTGTGTGACTGGGCCATCATTCATTTACCTGCTTTCTTAAATAGAGTCATTTCCTTTGTTTCCAGCATCTTGCAATTACAAATAATGATGCATGAATAATTTTATTTTTGTGTATTTTCATACTGTCGAAGATGGATCTTCAAGACAAATTTCTCTAAGTGAGATTCCTGGGTTAAAAAGGAAGTGCATGGGTAGTTTTGACAGGTATTGCTGAATTTCCCTCTGGAAGGTTTGTGGGAGGTTACACATCCACAGTCAATGTAGGAGAGGGCCTATTTTCCCTCATCCTCACTAAACAGAATTTTTTCACTTTTCACAAATCTAAGGGAAAGATGATGTCAGTGTTTTTTCAAATATGTGTTTCACAAATTATGAAAGAGATTAAACATCTTTTCATATGTTATAGGCCATTTTAAAATCTGTGTGTGTGTGTGTGTGTGTGTGTGTGTATATATACACCATAAATTTTAATAATAGTGGTGATATTTGTCTCCAGATTTACCCTGCTGATTTTAGTGTGAGTGCCTCCATTGCTTTTGATCTCTTAGTTTTGAGGAAAATGTTCTTTATCATGGTAAGGAAATATCATATATTTGTATAATTTTATAAAATAAGGAATGAATTTAGATTTCATCAAATGAGACCTTTTATCATCTTATAAATATACTTATGGACATAATAAAATGTAGCATATTCATAATTTCCTTTTAAATAACTCTCTCATCTTAACTGTATTACATTATTTATCAATTAAAATTGTCGATTTAGTTAGATTTACTTTGTTTTGCTCCATTTTGGTTAGACTTTTCTTGGGAGAACTTGGCCGTAAGTTTACTACGAGCAAAATGGCTGTAGCAAAGCACAGAATGAACATTCAATTCTGTTTTTTGTTTTTAATTCCTTTTTCCAAGTTATAGGAAACAAAAATGACTAGAGTAAGTCCCCTACATACAAACCTTCAGGTTGCGAACTTTCAAAGATGCAAACGAGCGTTCGCATGTCCAATCACGTAAGTTAGTTCACGTGTCTGGCGTACATTGTCACGTGCGTGCAGCCTCTACAAGTGGTTGCGCCTTTGTGTACTTTCTTGTACAGGACTGTATAGAGTACACAGTAGTACAGTATCTTTATTTCAAGCCCAGGATGTCTGGAAGCCGTAGTAAAAAAGCAGCAATGATGTAGCTGGTACCGCTAAGAAGCGCCAAGAATTGGAGCCCCACAGAAGGGATGAAGAGAGACAAGAGGAAGAAGAAGTAACGGAGGAAGCAAAGAGATTCACGACGCAGGAAATGGCAAGGGGGTTTTCTTTATCTGAGGAGGCACTGCTAGTTTTTGAGGCACAGGACCCAAACATAGAACGGTACACGAAGGTTGCAGCAGCCATTCAGAATGCAACCCAGTGCTACCGGGTCATCTACGACGAGAAAAAAAAGAGCTACTACACAGACATCACTGGATCATTTTTTTCAAGAGGGTAGACAGAATCGAATCCAGCAAGGAAGCAGAACCTGTGCCGTCAACGTCAGGCGCGAGTGAAATTGCACTTGCCCTCCGTCTCCTGTTGCTGGCGCTCCTTCAGCTCTACCGTCTCCCACCTCCTCTCCCTCCTCCAGTCAGTAACTCTTCCTGCCTGTTCACTCCGTGCCAGCCCCTGTATGCCAGCTGTTGTCCTGTACGACTGTACTTTTCAAGGTACTGTAAGAAGAATTGTGTTAGTTGGGAACCCAGGGTAACTTTGTTGGACTTATGAACAAATTGGACTTATGAACGCGCTCTCAGAACGGAACTCGTTAGTATGTAGGGAACTTACTGTATATGAATGCGTTTGTGTTTGCACGTATGTGTATGAAGATGCACATGCGTACGTATTCATGCTCACTCCCTAACGATATGTGCCATACTGAACCCATACTTTAGCTGTGTCAGCATTAGCTAACACTACTATTAAACATATCATATAGCTTGTTCCAACAAATTATTTTATACCCAGTTTTCCAGTCAAATTAACCAAATAAGAGGAGGCAATGAATAGTTTTACTTTGTACTTAGGTTTTTTGATCTATTATAGAATCCTGGGAACTTAATAGATCAGAGAAAGACATAGCTATACACATTTTCCATTCCTGGATTGCCTTTCTTTTCAATTTTTATTTGTTCTTGTAAGGTCAGTGCCTGTTCATTGTAGGAAATGAGACCCTCCCAATGCCATTGTAACATCACCTTCCTAGCTGTTGCCCTGGTAATAACACTTTAGTGCCCATTACATGTCAATGATATCTGAGCTAAAATCTCAGTGGTGTCACAAATGAAAGCAAATAAAAGGACATGTGTATTTTCTCTGCTAATGAAATAGCCTAAATACTTAGACCCTTTCATCACAGTATGTCACCACTAATAGACCGAACGTATGCACATGTCCGGCTGTTCTTTTACATTTTCTTCTTTATTGTATTTTACTTTTTAAACATCTACCTTTTACTGCTTCCTAGATCACATACCTGAACGGAATCAGAGCAAAATCCAACCACAAGTAACTGGCATCTGTAATCAAAATATACCTCTAGAGTTTTCATGTTTGTTTTTCTATCTGTACACATGTGGTCTATAGACTTGTGGTATTTAAAAATGTATATGGGTGAAATACCTACCTCGATATCTTTTACAAAAACTTCCCTTTATTCTACAGAATGCGTTGAACTGTATACATGGGTCAATCTGTTAGCATAGATCACTTCGCCTTGTCCATATGCACGTATTGCAAAAGAAAGTGAAACATATTTAAACCATAAAAAAGTCATCAACAATAGGCAACATCTTAGATAGGAATCAGGTCTCGTTATTAACTGAATCATGGGAAGTGAGTAATTCCTCACTCCTATAGTTCTCTCACCGTCAGATCCTTACAGAGTGTTTGGGAACAAGAAATATTCATTTTAGTGAAGACAACCAGTATTTCCGCAGTCATAGCATATACTACGATGGTTTGAATAATGCCACCGTATCCATATCTTAGGGAGAAAGTAAGACGTAGGCCACTTGTTTAAATAGTTAATGCAATACAACCAATATCAATGTATCTCTTTGGCTTAGGGAAAAAAGTTCCTGTAGGTCTTCTTTCGAAGTGTGAAGCATGAAGAGAAAAACAGTCTCCCTAAGATGATAAGATAAAAATTATATTTAGTAGGTTGTACTGTATTTGAAATGCCCTATTCTCCCCTCTCCCATTTCACTTGAAGCTAGGAGATACATAATTTTCTGTTTTTATTAATCTAACACTGGTTAATACACGCTTTGTGAAGTACAAGCCTCTGGTTCCTTCTAAGTGATTATGGGAGGTAAAGAAATCTTTGGCCAAATGTTAGTTTCCGTTATAGGAAAGCTTTAAATGTCAAGTCCATTAAAATGTCCACTGACATGTTTGGCGGATCTCAAACCAAATTGTTTCTCCTACTTTATCTTAAAGAGTACCCATCCAGAATTATGTATAGGAGCATCCCTCACACACACACACACACACACACACACACACACACACTCTCTCTCTCTCTCTCTCTCTCTCTCTCTCTCTCTCTCTCTCTCTCTCTCCCCTACATCTCGGAGATGCTCCACCGTTTCATGTTCTTTCTACCAGAAGGCATTTGGAGTTCACCTGGCCCCTTAGACTTTCTCTGTTCTCGTTTCCCACCCCTCTCACCAGCTCACTCATGAGTTGAAGACACCACACAAATCTTGGGAGAATCGTATGCGTGTGTTCCAGATTTGATATGATTTTGCTGGCGTTCTTATTCCATCAACCAGGAGACATTTATTCTGACAAATATTTACTACCACTCTCCAATTTTAAGTCTGCACAATTTTCTTACCATTCAAATTTGTATCTTTGAAAATATTATTTGCCTTTATTTTAATTTAGATAAGCAAAAAGTATGCATCCTACCAAGAGTGACATACCAAGGATGTATAAAGGAAAAGCTAATGACATTTTCCTCTTACTTCCCTCTTTTTGCTTGCCATCTCTTTTAGTAGCCTGTGCTACCCATAATTTTGTCTACATATATTTCCTTAAGAATGGGTGATTTAGAGTGACTTTCGAACTTTTTCAAAAATTACTTTTTTAACCCAGAAAACTTAAAGTTGCCAAAGAAAGGGAGGATTTGAGAGGTTTTTATTCTAACTAAACTTAAAGATCAAAATAAAACTTTAAGAAAGATTCAAAATATTGCTGCATTTCTATAAAGTAAATATCTTATTGAAACATTTGATAATATAAATAGGAATTTGAAGGAATTCGGGATTTAGCCATGAGCTAAATGAGTGAGTAGACAAAAGTCTGTGAATAGGGTTTATCCCTGTTACTTGAGTTTGTTACTTTGCACAACACTTTATCTCCATGTTTACAATTGCTTTGTTGCCAAAATAGAGAGCAGGACAAGATCAATCCGTGGACTTTTCCAACACTAAAACCCTATGATACTGTAATTCACTTTTAGTCCATATAGAATACTATAAATACTGCTTATCCAAGTGACATAGTAAACACTGATATAAACTGGTTTAATCCCTGGCTTTAGGAATACAATTAGTCCATCACAACATATTAGACAACTAGATTTTTATAATTTATGTGAATGTACCAATATAACCTGGTTTTATTTTAGAGTGAATATTAGTCAAAGCTCTATGCCATCAGGTAAGGAAAGTTCCTATCCTAAGAGAAAAGCTGAATTAAAAGGCAAAGCACCGTTTTATTTGTACTATTTATTATTTTTATTTGTACTTTTCCCACATGACCCCCAAGAAACTCACTTTTCCTCTTCCATTCTGTTTCCTTGCCCCTGCCTAGCCTCTATTAAATTCAGAAACGTCTATAGCTGTGTGCTTGCTCTGGAAGGGTCATTTCTTTTTGAGTAGAAACGATTTCCCATTTATTATTCCCCCCTCAGTGACTTACATATAGATGATACTCATCGAATGTATTTTGAATGGAAAATTTTCTTATATTATCTACTATGTTTTTAAATCTCATTAGATTAGTATTATTACCTTAATGTTGAGATGAAGAACCTGTGTCTTGGAAAGATTAGGACCTTTGATCAAGGTCACGCAGCCATCAAGTGGTAGAGCCTTGAACTTGGACTCTCGACACCTCACCACATAACCTTTAGAGATGCAGGGTCTGACAGTCCTCCCTTCTCGTTGTGCACAGACTAAACTTTACATTCTTCTGCTGAAAACACCAGAACTTCAGTGCAGGACTCACTCAACACACATATGGAACAGAAGCAGATTTGTTTGAATATTAGTCTTTCAATCTATCCAGAAGCACCATGCTGTAGCTAAAAAGAGAGCTATCGAAAGTTGCTTATGATATGTCTAGTAATAGGTGCCTTTTAAATCAAATGTGTTTTTATTGAATTCTTTTGTGTGCATCGAATAGCCTTAGGGCAGCTTTTCAATATAGTTAGCTTTTTGGTGTTAGAACAGTATGTTTTAACAGAGGACAATTTGGAAAATTTTATTAAAACAAAGTGGTACAAGACTGGAGATTGAGGAGAAGCAGGTTGCAAGGTGGTGGTAGAAAGGGATCCCCTTGCTCCATCATTTATTTTCATTTGTTTTAATCTTTGTTTCTCATCACAAAGTCTAGAGTTATAGTGCTCTGAGGGCCAATGCTAAGGAAATAGAAGGAAATTGAAGTTCATCGTGTCAGTGGCACACATTGCCCCCCTCACCAGGAGAGGAAGGGGAATCTGAGAAGCCTCAGGACAATTAAAATTTGATTTCCATATCCTTACTGACAACGTGCTATTTACCTGCTGTGGGATTTGAGCCTCTTGCCATATCACAGTTGCTCCAGAAAGGGACTGGGTCAGATGTAAGCAGTTTAGTCATGAGTTTACATGGGTAGCTACTTGGCTATTCATGGTCGGTGCTCTGTCATTCTGAACAATGGAAAAGCTTGCATTATATAGTAAGGTGAATAGAAGAGCTTGGATGCTCTAGGTAGTAAAAAGAGGCTGGATTTTTTTTTTTTTTGGCATTTATTGGGTTAACTGATTTTTTTTCCCTTAACGTACACTGAGTAGTTATAGAAAATAAAAAGCTCCTTTTCATATCCCTTCAGCGTGTACCGGGACTCCACATATAGAATACCCCCTCCCCCGCAAAAAAATTCAGACGGTGCCAAAATCTACATTTTCATTTGGCGATGAACTAGTTAAATCCATTCATAATCTGGGGCCTGAATCAAATTTCAGAGCCGGCTAGACTGCTTGGGCTCCTGGTTTTTGTTGCTCGACCTGTCTCCGACTGAATTTAGCTATGATGTTACATCTCTAGCTGTAGAAAATCTCTAATAAGGGTGGCCTGGTTTTCTTTGCCATTGAAGGGTTCATACACAAGATTCAGCATTTCCGAGCAGGGGCCCTTTTGGAGCCACCATGGAGCATTTTGGGGAAAGAAACTCCTTGTTTCTTTAACTTTTTCCCCCCCTTCTTTCTCAGAACGTTCACTTTAATAGCTCTAGCACCACATAAAACTCATGTACTCTCTAGTGAACAAACTGTGCAGAGAACATTGTCAAGAATCAAGAGAGAAGGCATGAAGATCTTAGGGATTAGTTGTAAAAACACATGCGATTTCTCTACTTGCAGCACAGGGAGAGCATTTGAAGGAAGGGCAGGGGCAGGATGGGTGCCCAGTTACCTGGGATGAAGGTTACTTTCTTCTAGAGAACTATTCAGAAAAAGAAAGAAGGAGAAGCTAGTGGTGAGAAAAGAGACGATTGGAAGGCAATTGCCAGAAAACAATGTAGTTGGAGACTTAGTTGACATGAGAAAATGATGATTGGATTGTTAAACGGTAGGACGTGACCATAGAACTCAGTTTGCTATGGACAGTCCAGGTATAACTATTGTTATCCTGTCTGGCTTATAAATGAGTTGATAGATCATATTCTCACCCTATACATTGTTTTTCTTAGGAAACCCATGATAAGTGTTTTAATGCATTTTTATTAAGTTATAGGAGATATTGGCCCAATTTTTTTTCTTCTCCCAAACAGCAGGAAGTTTTGTTATTCCATGAAAGCATTAAAAGTATGCCACACCCCTATTTACTTAAATACTACTGTGGAATTTTGTTCTAACCATATTAGAATAGCTATTGGAAATCAAGAAGTAGATCAGGAGTTGGCAAGATAGTAAATATTTTGGTGTCTGTGGGTCACAGAGTCTCTGTTGCAATTATGAACTCTGCCAATGTAGTTCGTGAAAGCAGCCACAGACAACATGTAAACAGAGAGGCATGGCTGCGTTGCAATAAAACTTTATTTACAGAAAAGATGACAGGCCACATTTGGCCTGTGGACAAGAGATTGCCTCTCTCTGATTTAGAAGAACATTTATAGTCATAAGACTGTGGTGAGAATGTGTTGATAAATAAAAAGGAAGGCTACAATAAGATGGTAATATCGTTAATACATTTATATATTAAAAAACTAAGTGACAGCCAGCAGTCTAAGATGTTAAGAGGTTGTACAATCACTGGTCTTTTAGGTAGTGCCGACGTGTACTCCTATGATTTTCTTAAGTTTTCTGGGGTTTTGCACTGAGTGTTATTTTCCTCTTATACTAAGGAAAAAGGAAAAGAAAGAAGAAGCACAGGACCCCAGGTCATGATGTCACTGTTAAGTGTGTGTTGACCTATTTCTACAGCGTGTTCTTATGCTTCAATGCACAAGAATTAAACTGCCTGGGCTGGGATTTGGGCTCCAGTACTAACCAGCTGGGCACTTGGACCGCATTATTTAACTGCTTCTCATCTTAGCTTCTGCTTCTGTCTATAGAGATAATCAGGCACAATGACCCCGCGTGGTGTTCCTGGAGCCTGAGCTGCTGTAAAGGTCTTAGAACCACATCTTGCCCATATTCAGCAAATGCAATTCTTTTTATGACCCGTAGAAGATAAGAATACCCGATATTCCTCTCACTGAAGGTTTGGAAGTTTCTCTGAGAAAATTTGGTAAAGGTTTTGATTTTCTCAATGGATAATTAGTAAAGAAACACAAAGTACGTATTGTTATTTGTTGATATTATTACTATCTCCAACGCCATAAAGTTTGCCTGGCAATAACACTGAAGGAGAAACAACCAACCAAAAAAGCGACAACTCCGTTTCCTATTTGCCACATAATGACATAAATCTTAAGTGGGTAAACCTTGAAGGAAGACCTCTATGGAGTCTAAATATTACACCTTTTGCATGATTTTAACATTATTACACTTTTTAAAAATGCTTCCTAAATTCTACTTTACAGCAAACCTCTGACCTTTGTAGGAATCAGAGCCTATGCGAGACTTCTCATATCTACTCCCATGTATGCAGGGCCTGGCATCTCACACTGTGAATGTAGAAGCTGGAAAAGGGCACAGTTTTCCCCCTTAAATAGCCACAGGTTACAACTAGAAAGGCTACTAAGAATTAACTCCAGAAATAGCTTTCGTATTTTGATTAACAAATTTTTCTCCTTGAGTTTTCTCTATAAATATTATCCAAGAAAATGCATTAACACCTCCAAAAGTGGAAGTAGTCAACATTTTCTGCTGTATCCAAAGAATGAGAGTCCAGTGCAGAACTCAGGCGACAGAAGATGTTGGGGGGAGGCGTGAACGGAGTTGGGGGAAAGTAGGCTCCCATTATGTGAGGCTGAAATTTCTATGGTAGGGAAAACTTTATAGAAAGGATTTTTTAACTTTTTATATTTTTAAAACAATCATCCTTTTTCTTTTCCCATTTTTTATGATTAAGGGTTTTTTTTTTAGCCTCCTCTCACCATATTCATATTTAATATTAATAACAGTTAATATTTCCCATATTAACTCATTTTGTTATATATTTTTTCCTCTTAAAATGCAAGTACTTTGGTGTGAATCCTTTAGTTAAGCCAAAGCCCGAAGGCTATAGTAAAAGCATGAAAAATTCTCCCTGCCAATAAAATTTAAGCCAATTCTCTATTAATTAGATATCCTTTCTGCTCTTTCCATTCTCAGCCACATTCCCACTTTCCATTCAATTGTAATTTTCTTCCTCTTTCACATCCTAGTTGAAAATCTTTTTGGCTTTTACTTTTTAAAAATCATCACTCTGACCATAAAATGTCTGTTTCTTGCATCAGATGAAGAAGGTAATGGTTTGTGTCTGTCGTGATCATAATTGTTTCTCTTGTATCCATTGCCTGTTACATTACACATTACAGGTGCTCAATAAATGTTTATTAGATTACCTAAAACATAACCTTTTACAACTCATTCTGACTTAATAATGGTTAGGAAATATTATTTAGGCCAGCTCTGTTGTGAAAGACAAAATGACCATCAGTTGCTATAGATACCTCAATTAATTTAACCATGAAGATTTTATGACAAAAAAATAAATAAGCAAACAATAAAACATACGTTGAAAAAATTAATCCCAATTATGCCTTTTTTTCCTAACTAAGTGTGGTCAGTGGTCACTTCCCAATCCCTTTTTCTTTTAATAAAAGGGCTGCCAGGTCTGCTAATACCCCAGTGTAACTGTAAAGATGATTGGTATCAGAGGATTTACATCATGTTTCCTCTTGTCCATTTATGCCTGACAGACAGAAATTTCAAAGAAATAATTTGCATGTCGTGAAAACATAGGTACGCCATTTTCCTGAAAAGTTCTTTTCCAAAAGTCCACTTGTTTCATCTGGATTTTAAGGATATCCAACAGGGCTAAGAAAAGGAGAGAAGAATATGTATCTGTAGATGTTATTATTTTTTAGTAACTCTTCAGTTCTCTTCTTGTAAAATATAAAGGAGGACAGAGGACATGGGAGTAATACTACGTTTCACCATTGCTATACCTTTCATGGTCCAGATCCAACATCACTATTTGGTGAAGCATTACTTAATTGCTTTAACTCCTTTCTCTGCTTACCTAGTACCCAGCCTTCATCCTGCAGTTACCATTATTTGAACAATATTATAACTCTTTGTACTGAAGCCTATCTCTTGTACCTGAACCTAAGTTCTGTGAGGGCAGAACTCATAGAACTCATCTTCTACCCAGGGCACTTAGAAAAGCTCTCGGTGAATCTCGGGTGAATAAATTCATCTGTGTACATCATATGTGTAGAATAGGCTTCAGACATATTGAATGATTTAAGAAAGTATCAGTTGAACCAGATACAGCTTCCCTTGCTATTACTAGGAACATCTCTGCTCCTCACAGAAAGTAGCAAATACATCGTGGGGTTTTTTAAATAAATTTTAAATTTATTTTTGGCAGCATTGGGTCTTTGTTGCTGTGCGCGGGCTCTCTCTAGCTGCGGTGAGCAGGGGCTACTCTTCGTTGCGGTGCGCAGGCTTCTCATTGCGGTGGCTTCTCTTGTTGCAGAGCACGGGCTCTAGGCGCGCGGGCTTCAGTAGTTGTGGCTCGCGGGCTCTAGAGCGCAGGCTCAGGAGTTGTGGCGCACGGGCTTAGTTGCTCCGTGGCATGTGGGATCTTCCCAGACCAGGGCTCGAACACGTGTTTCCTGCATTGGCAGGCGGATTCTTAACCACTGCGCCACCAGGGAAGCCCTACGTTGTGTTTTGATGCATTGCCACGTGCCCACGAGAACCTCACTTCACTTTTAAGGTCTGTGTGTCTGAGGGTGGGCCACTGTCACATTCTGCCCACTCCCACTGACTCTGTGCCATGGCCAATGTGGTCCCAAAGACCCTGCAACTCTGGTGGCAACTTTTCTCACCCGAAGAGGTCAAGCACACCAGCCCACGAGCAGAGTCTTCTCCGCTTTTTGTCCTTACGGTGTTGATACAACACAGCTCCAATCTAGAAGACAAGAAAGGCCCACCGTCCAAACGCAATTTTTACTAATTTAAGCGCATTTAACCCAGGGAGAAAGCCAAGTGGCTGGGTTGGTTGGGGTCATTTATTCTGCCAAGTTGGGGTGGGTTTGCACTAGTTGAGCATTTAGTGCCAGCCCTGATCATTAGGGGCTAGCACAGAAAATTAGGCTACCACACCTTCAATGAAAACTGAATTCCCTTACTTTGACAGAGTTCCCATTTCCAGGGATTCACAGTTTACATTCAGACGTTTCTCCTACAGGCGTTTGCCAAAGGCCTTGACTGGCAGCTAAGCACTGGATTCGTTAGACGCTAGAATGAGAAACATCCAGACCGTCTTTACAGGCTCTGTAAGCAAGAGTTAGACCTGGGATAGCCAGTGTCAGAAGCACGCAGGGTCCCGTCCAGACACATGCCCCGCAGCCTCTCAACTTTTCATTACTGTTGCGTTTTGAAGATTCAGGCCCCAGGCCTTTAAACAGAGAGGGGTTACTTGGAGAAAACACTCTCATGAGAATGAAAGAGAGGTAGTTTGTTTCATGGCTCTGTAAATGACAAAGGATTTTGGTTTTGGTGTTTAAAGGCTGGTGGGGTTGAGGAAATTATCTCAGCTTCTCATTTAGTTTATGAGGGAAAGACAGTGATGGCTAACGTGATTTCTAGGTACAAGCGGTGTACAAAGTGTTTTCAGAACTTGCTTTAATCCTTAAAATTTGTTCAGGGTCAGGCAGCTCTTAAGGATTAAAACTGGGACTGAGATTTCTCTGGTTCCAAAACTCATGCTTTTAAACACTACTCCAGGGATCGGCAAACTTTACTGTAGAGGGCCAAATAGTATTTTAGGGTTTGCCGGTTAGATGGTCTCTGTTGCAAATGCATGCTTCTGCTGTTATAAGGCATAGAAGCTGTCAGAGACAGTATGCAAATGAATAAGAGCGGCTGGTCCAACAAAACTTTGAGAAAATGAGTAGGAGGCCAAATTTGGGCCATGGACCATAGTTGCGGACCCTTGTCCTGCTCTGTACTCTAAACTTGAGTTTTAAATAATGTTTCCTTTCATGCTTTCAGCAACTTCTGGAGGACTGGATACTAACAGGTGGTATATGGGTCTCTTTTCACTCTCCTTTCATCCATTTATTAAACATATATTGATTTTACTAATTTAGGAATGTTTATGAATCCCTTGATCTTTCCCTTCTCCCCTCATTTCGTGTTCTTTCTTATTTCAGCCATTCTTTCTTTCTGAAGACTATCTCAGAAATTCTATTATTTTGCCCAGATGCTCCCCAGATTCCAGATGATGAAAAGTTTTTTTCCTTCCTTCTAGATGAACTCACTGTTAGCTCAAGACATTAGGTGACCTTCTTTTGACATGAAGCACTCTGTCCTCCTCCCTCTATGTTCAGGTTGTATATAACCAGCAGTCTGGGAATCTGTAATGGATCTTCCAGGAGGCAACTCTGATGAAAATGTCACCTTTCTAAACAAAGACAGTTGTCAGAACGTCCTTTCAGAAATCCAGATTATTCACTGAGAACATCATGCTGTTTTCAGTTCTTCAACAGTAAGGGGGCATTGCCACCTGGTGGAAAAAAATACTGAGGGGGTTAGATGGCCACCTGGGGAACCCACAGATAAGCACATTTACATAGCCTGGAAGATTTTACCTTGGTGATGTCATTGCAATGCCTAGTGGTCTGAAAGCTGACCTCCTTCCCAGTTCAGAAGCTAAAACAAGTAAATGAAAGTAAAACTGTTAACAATTGTGTTTGAATAGATCTAGGTGATCTATTTTTAGAATAAAACGACTTGAAATGCCATGATATTCCTAATTGTTAAGGCTACACTGGACCCATTTCTTCCCCATTTATAGAATTGTCCACTCTTTTTCTATAATTTTCTATTACTTCCTCTAAATGGACTTTTTTTGGTTTCTATTTTTCAGTAATGCTCAGGTCTTCTACGGCCTCTTACTTTAACCTAATAGGTCTTTGAGCAACTTTCACTTTTTATTCTTCACTGGCCAGCCTGGATCTGCTGCCCCTAAATTTTATCTGCCTATTCACTGAAATCTCCCTTCCATTTCCCATCACATTCCTAGATCTGCAATCAAACATGTTAAGTTTGACTTACTCAAATGACCCTCCCCAGTCCTTATGCTTGTTGGCTCTCTATGACCTCAACTCCATCCTTGAAATTCTTCCTTCATGGTTTCCAGCTATGCAGTTTCCTAATTCTGCCCTTTCTGCTCTCATTCTGCTATTATCCTTGTTTCTGTCTTTGCATAATATTACCGCTTTTCCTTCCTTCCTTCCTTTCTTCCTTTCTTCCTTTCTTTCTTTCTTTCTTTCTTTCTTTTTCTTTCTTTCTTTCTTTCTTTCTTTCTTTCTTTCTTTTTCTTTCTTTTTCTTTCTTCTTTCTTCCTTTCTTTCTCTCTTTCTCTCTCTCTCTTTCCTCCCTCCCTCCCTCCCTCTCTCTCTTCCTTCCTTCCTTCCTTCCTTCCTTCCTTCCTTCCTTTCTTTCTTTCTTTCTTTCTTTCTTTCTTTCTTTTTCTCTCTTTCCTTCTTTCTTTCTTTCTTTTCTTTTTCTTTCTTTCCTTCTTTCTTTCCTTCTTTCTTTCTTTCTTTCTTTCTTTCTTTCTTTCTTTCTTTCTTTCTTTCTTTCTTTCTTTCTTTCTTTCTTTCTTTCTTTTCTTTTCTTTCTTTCTTTCTTTCTTCTTATCTCTGAGTATGAAAGCCAACAATTGTATCATCAGTCTTCTTCTCTTTACAGCGTCACTTTCCAGATCCATTCATTCACTTGCATGGCTTCAACTGTTGTTCTTCAGAGCATCTGCCTTCCCAGGCCTGTACCCAACCCATGCCCTTGTCTTACTTTCTTACTTTCTCAGAGATTATCCTAAATCTAACATCTCCTTATATCAGCTGAAACCCACTCTGGACAAAATTGAAAGGAACATATTTCTTAGCATCATAATTACATTTCTTGATTCCTCCTTTTAAAGGAAAGCACGCTTTCCCTAGTATTCAGTATTAGACATTTTAGAGCCATTCAGAAACAATTCCGCTGTTTTACTGTTCTGGTCCAGTCTATCATCATGGCTCTCTTTGCTTCTTTCGACATGTTTATCTTGAGTGTAAACTTCAGGAGTAGAAAAGCTTCAATTCTTTTGTTCCCCATTGTCTCCCAGCACCTAGCACAGGGCCTGGCATATCATACACGTTTAGTAAATATTTGTTCATAAATAAATGAAATAATGTTCACAAACCTTTCTCTTTTCCATTCCAAGTGCCAGGATCCGTGTCATATCCTTTTTACTTTAACCCAGGACTCCAGAAGCCTCTTAGATTATAGCCCTGCAATTTGACTATTGATCAAAATCACCTTGGTGGTTCATTAAATGGCTAGTGTCTTGGGTCCCATTTCCAGATATCATGATTCACTGGACACCCAGAAGTTAAATGAGCACACGCTTCATTCAGAGTCCTGGCTTTCCTCATTCTCTTCTGTTCTATTTTATTATATATTATAGACTTCTTTCTTTTTTATAAATTTATTTATTTATTTATTTGTGGCTGTGTTGGGTCTTCGTTGCGGTGCATGGGCTTCTCATTGCAGTGGCTTCTCTTGTTGTGGAGCATGGGCTCTAGGCACATGGGCTTCAGTAGTTGCAGCATGCGGGCTCAGTAGTTGTGGCTCGCAGGCTCTAGAGCGCAGGCTCAGTAGTTGTGACGCACGGGCTTCGTTGCTCTGCGGCATGTGGGATCTTCCTGGACCAGGGCTCGAACCCGTGTCCCCTGCAGTGGCAGGAGGATTCTTAACCTCTGCGCCACCAGGGAAGTCCTATATTGTAGACTTCTATCCAAATTGTAACAAATTCTATTGTAGCCAGATCTAAATTTATACCCAATCCCCTTCTTAGGCTTCATCCTTGTTAGTTTTCATTTTTCAAACAAATTAGATGCATGTCAAGGGCAGAATTAAGAGATCAGATTTCAGATTTCCGTCTTCATTTCCTATCTCCTTAATCTATTAAATCATATCTATATCATGTGGTTCCTGTGAGGATCAAATCAGATACTTTTTATAAAATTGACTTGTAAATGAAAACACTTGGTCCATGTCAGTTGTTTTGGTATATTCTGTTTCTACTGTAATTATAACAATATTAGCCACAAACTAGTCAGTCAATGGCCATATCCTTACAACATTATAAATTCAGTGGACTGCTTCTCTGGAACAGTATATAAGATATACTGTTTCCAAAATATTAATTAGTTTATAAGTTCTTTATGGGAAATCACATGTAGACCATTATCTGTGTTTGGGATTTTATTTCTTGCCTTTGAAAGAATAAATGTGTAGTTCAGACTTAAGAGAAAAGAAGCTGATGAAGCAGATATTAGTTTGTCTTTATATAAAATCAGGTTCTTACTCAGGAGGGAACTTATTGCTCAGTTGGGGAAGGAACAGTAAGTGCTCTTCCCTGTATGAAGTAAGGGTCTTAGAAAAAACACGGACATCACACTGTATTCTCAGATATTAACTAGGTTGCTGTATTTCAAAATCCGTAGAGGCCACATGGCTTTTTCGTCACTATATTCCCAAAGCTGGGAATATAGCAGAAGCTTGATAAACACTTATTACTTAAGAAGCCCAATCTTCTATTATGGAACCTTAATCCCATGAAAATATTCTTTTTTTTTTTTTTTTTTGCGCGGTACGCGGGCCTCTCACCGTTGTGGCCTCTCCCGCTGCGGAGCACAGGCTCCAGACGCGCAGGCTCAGCGGCCATGGCTCACGGGCCCAGCCGCTCCGCAGCATGCGGGATCCTCCCGGACCAGGGCATGAACGCGTGTACCCTGCATCGGCAGGCGGACTCTCAACCACTGCGCCACCAGGGAAGCCCGAAAATATTCTTTTTGATGTCTTGTTTTCTATCCTCGTTCTTCTCCAGGGCTAGCTATTCCCTATTTTTTTCCTTAATCACATGATCTCATTGCCAGGTAACACTTTATAGTTGCAAAGTGGACAGTTAATAATAATGAACTTAAGGGACTTCCCTGACTGTCCAGTGGTTAAGACACCGCTCTTCCACTTTAGGGGACATGCGTTCCATCCCTGGTTGGGGAACTAAGATCCCACGTGCTATGCAGTGTGTCCAAAACATAGAAAAAATAATAATAATGAACTTAAGCTGGCCGCATAGCCTCACCCGGAGTCACTTTTTTTTTCCTGAGCCTTCTAGTGGTTGGCGGTTGCCATGTGACCTAGTTTTCACCAATGAGATTTTCAAGTAGCTGAAGTTGCGGCTGGCACAAATTGGTGTTCCAGTATTTGTTGAATGAATAAAAAAAAACGAATGAAATAGGGAAAAATAAGTTACGTGTGTAACTTCTGCCTCTCCTAAAAAGACAGCTGCCTTGTGCCCTCCCTGGCACATGGGCGAGTCTGTGCTCCAGCTTTGGGCACGCCGATGACCACAGAACTCTAGGGCAAGGGCTTGCCAGCTTTTTCTCTAAGGGGTCAGATAATAAATATTTCAGACTCGGTAGTCATGAGGTCGCTGAAATACTCAGCTCTGCCCTTGCAGCCTCAAAACAGCCATAGATAACACAGACACAAATGGATGTGTTTGTGTTCCAGTGAAACTTTATATACAGAAACAGACAGTAGGTTGTGCTTGAGCTTTGAGTTGCAGTTTGCCTGCTCTAGGGGATCATGGGGAACAAGACAGGAAGCAAATGGAGAGCTTGAAGGGTGTCATGCAGCTGAGCTACCCCAGCAACCTGAATTGCTCAACTCAGGGCAGGAATATGGGAAAGAAAGAAATTTCTTCTTTAAACCGTTATATTTTGAGGGTTTTGTTACAGCAAAGCTAATTAGCTGGTGCAAACAAAATATAATAAAATGAATTGCTAACTGAATTTACTGTCATTGTTGTTCTAGTTATTGTAATTATCATTATTATTATTATATTAAGTCTCTAATGACCCTGGGATAAATTGTCTATGATTAAACACCAGAAGTAGCCAAAAGGGGAAAAATAGCTATTATAATGTTCGGTAAACTCACTTCATTTAATCATCATAACACTCAGAGGAATAGGGGCATATTAATTCCGTCTTGGCAAATGAAAAATGAAAGGATGATATAGATTCAGTGTCTTGCCCAAGGTCACAGAACAAAAAGTGGTGAGATTAGGATGGAAGGTCAGTTACATCTGATTCCGTACCCTTTGCTCACCATGCCTTCTGCTGGGATAGCTCTGATACCATTTTGTTTGCATACCTACATTTATTAATATATCCAGGCCTACTATAGACTAGAAGGGAAACCCATCTCACAAATGCTCTTCATATTAGCCAGGTGCTTACAAAGTCTCCATAATAATATATAAAACAATCCTTTCTTTGGGATTCCTGTCTTGGTATCAACTTGCTAGAAGGTTCACAAGAAGAGATGGTCCCTTGAGTGATTGTTCTACCCTTGCACTGCCCAGTGTGGTGGTCACCGGCCACATATGGCTACTCAAGTTACATGAAATTAATTAAATAAAACACTCGGTTTCACCCCAAAATTGCTCAGCCACATTGAATGTGCTCACCAGCCACTGGTGGCTAATGACCGCTACTTGGGACAGTGTGGATTATAGGATATTGCCCATTGCAGAAAGTTCTACTGGACGGTACTCTCTCCTTTTCCACTAGATTTGACATTTTTAGTTTCTTTGCAAATTCAAGCTCTTAGTAGTTCTTGACCTTTGGTGTCCCCATAGAGCTATCCCATTAGCATCACCCAGAGGAAGCTGCCCCTACTTCCAGGTTCCGTTATTTAGCTCCCCATGGACCCCTCCTTCTTTTTCCTTTTCCTTTTTGCTCCCCACTCTTATGGCCCTTTTGCCACTTCTGTGCTGGTTGTCATGCCTTCAGCACTAATTGCTTCCCAGCAGGATGGAGCCAGAGTCACCAATGGCGTAAAAGTCAAAAGAAGGAAAAAAGAAAAGAGACAGTGTGTGGAATCTGCCCTCAAAGTGTGGAATCTGCAAACCAACTGAATTTTCACACTGTCTGTATGAACAATCCCCTAAGTTATTATGCTAAAAGAATGTTTGCATCTCTTCACTCTCCCTGCTGGAACCCAGAAGGAAGGGAGAGTGTGGAAAACCTTCTGGCACCTCCATTTTTAATAGCATATGTTTGTGTACATGTTTGTGTGTGTGTGTGTATGTGTGTGTGTGTGTGTGTGTGTATTTTCCTGCCCTACAGAGGGTGTGAAAGCCCCACTTAACAGCAAACACCTACCTGCCATACCTGGTCACCCGCCTATTGTTTGAAAAGCTACAGTAGGTGAACCAAAAGTGTGTCTTAATCCAACGCTTTGGTTGAGGTTGAGTTCACTTTTATTACGAGAACACAGTCTTCAGAGTTTATGAAAGTAGAAGCTCATGGGGAAAAAAAATAGCTGTTTAAACAGGCTGAACAACAATGACGGCTCTGGTGGAATGCATAATCGTGGACTAAACTTGAGTCTGTATTTCTGTCTGCATCACAGTGAGAAGGACCAAAGGGCGATACGAATTGCTTGGCTTCTGTGAAAGATGTGAATTGATGAGCTTCTCTTTCCAAGGGTGTTTTATTAGGGAAGCACAGAGGGCCAACCTGGGATCAATACCTGGGTCCCTACTACCCATCTCTCATCATCAGGAATAGACATTCCAAAGATAGAGACACACACAGAGATCTTACAGTTATTTGTCACTGAATTTGTTAGTAGAACGATACATTTTCAGAAAATTAGCCCCCTATTAGAAAACTTGGGACTTTTTAAATGTTCGTCAAAAAAGGAGGGATTTGGGGGAAACTGCACCCTCCTGTTTATGTCAAAATGTGGTCCAAGGGGTGCTTTGTGATTTGGATGTTTAATGAAATAATTGTTATTTGCCTTCCGGAGTGAGAATTTACTTTCTTTGACCCTCCTTTGGAGCTCTTCGTTTTAAGATAAGCTCAAATATTGACAGAACTGGAACTGAGATTAAAGGACATATAAAGTGCATTAGTGTTACAGCAAAGGAAGAAGAAAGAAAGACCAAGGGGCCTCTCCCACGGTAAATAAAAGCGACAGAGATTCTTAAGAAAACACTGCTGAATTTCACTCCTGTGTATGATGAAACGGGTTAAGTTTACAGTGGTCTGAAGGACAGGATGGATTCTTCACCTTGACACCCCCAGGAACAAACCGCAGTATTACCAGAGCTCCTTTTTATATTCATTTTGGCCATTTTCTTTTTGGTGTGTATCATAATCTGACGCATAATGAAAACCAGCTGTTGCCCCTCAGAGGCAAGCCACCAAGTACTCTAAAAGCTGGGTAGCAGGGAATCCACAGCCCAGCCTGGGGTCTCGCTTGTTCCGTCACTTAAAGAAAGATGGAGTTTGATGGGAAGGAGCAGAGGAAAAAAGATTACTCTGTCGATGCCCTTGTTATCAGAGAATGAATTATCCATGTGCACCATATATAACCTAAGGCTTCCAATTTTTCTCAGTTGAGGGCTGAATCCTCCATTAGCCAATTTGTAAATTTATCCCAATCTGGCCAAAAAAAAAAAAAAAAAAGAGAGAGAGAAAGAAAGAAAAGTGTGTCCTATTTGTGATATAAGCAGGATTTAGGATTCAAACTGATGACTAATTATTGACGGGGTAAATAGAGAATTACTGGTTCCCAGTTAATATAAATTATTATGTTTAATGTAAGGGAAGGACAGAGCAAAGAGGAGTTCCCATTTCCCCTTGTAAAATATTTACCATTCAGGTCCTCACCAGTTCCACCAGTCAGATGTTTACTGACAGAGGTCAGGAGCGAGATGAGACACGTGCCGTTCATGACGGTGTATGGTCCAGGCTGGCCAGATCGAAGTCTCCGCCCCTAAATTTTACTCTTCATTTAACACCCTGGCTCTCTGTGTTCGTGGAAAAAAACAATCACTGAAGAATTTTCTGCCAACCAATGAGTTATTAAACAGAAATTATATGTTTTATAAAGGCTCTTGACAAACCTATGCATGTATTTTTGAGGCCCTTGAGATGCTATGATATTGTTCATTTGGAAAGCTACTTTTGTTACTCACTTGAATCACACTGACTTTCCAAAACACATTCATATTATCTTTAAGAGCAGCTTGAAATTCAGCAAAGATAGGTGATAGCTCTTTAAACATTGCTCATTTTTAGACCATTTTAACCATTCTCAGTACAAAGGTAGCGCTCGTCTTAGAGTTTAGGGTACACCTTTCTCCAAGGAGTATACATCATATAATTTACCCTTTGAGTTCGGATGTGGTCCTGATGTTTCCTGTTGATTCCTTCTGATGGATGAGAGTGAGGCTGGTGGGGTGTGGCGAGGGGAAGAATAGGGAATCTTTCAGGTAGAGTGGGACCCCTAAAGGGCAGAAAGGGAGATGTTAAGTGTCCCACACCATGCTTTTCATTCATTTCATTCAGCCTCCGTTTTGATATTCAGTTTACGTCTAAATTTTTCTGTCTGTATCTGTCCAAAAGAAGCAAACGCGTGCTGTTTGTTGCAACAGGGTTTACACGTCTGACATGACTCAGCTTTCAACACTTGCTAAAGATTTGTGAGTAGGACTCCTGCCCTCTGTCTGGCTTCTACAAGCAATACAGACCTGAGTCAACTTCCTAATGAAACTCACCAAAACACCTAACTAGAATTCATCTATTCCTTTGAGGAGTATCAACAAAACCTGTTGGAAAGAATATATCAGTTCTGCTACTTCTGCTATGGTCCGTGAGAGCTTTCCTCCTGGACATTTCTCTTCTGCTTTAATGTTTTCAACTGCAGCCATGTGCTAAACAGAGAAAATCCATTCTCAGGACTTTCTGGGATCTGGGTCAAATGTCCCTTGGTTGTCATTCTAATCTTAAGGTCCTTTAAACAAAAGAGCTTTGTCTCAAAACATGGATCAGTTATTTCCTAAATTAGGTGAATAGCTTACCTAAGCTGAGACAGGAAGCCACTTTATTAATGGATTCAGGACAAATCCACAACATTAAAACACTTGATATCGCTCATAAATACGAAAGGGAAATAAATCTGGCTGAGAACAAGAAAAATGCCTAGGTCCAATCTCTCTTAAATTCCTTAAAGTTAGAAAAAAAGAAATCTTTCCTGATGCCTCAGATTTTCACAGTGTTCTACAACTTTTCTTTATCCCTTACCTTATTTTCATTAAAAACCTATATTTTAAACACACCATGCTCTACTTACTTTCATTTCACAATAGTTGTTTGGAGGAATCGTTTTAAAACAATCACTAGAACTCAGGAATGAAAAATGGAAATATACCTTAGCAGGAATTTTTTTCATGGTCTACACTTTTGGTTTCAGCGTGGATTGTACTTCCACCGAGGGTGTTAGCCTGGTTATTCCAGGAACTCTGGGAAGGACTGAAAAGAGACAGAGTTCCCGTACCACTAGCAGAGTGACTCTGAACATGCATCTCTATGCGTGTCCCCAGATTCACAGCTGCTTCAGACAAGAATTTCCAAAAGAATAAAAAAAGAAAAATGATTCTGTGGAGGACAGTCTTCTGGTTTTCTGACCAAGGATAATTCCTATACGGGGCACTGGAGTATCTCCCAAAGTGTATTTGTCAGTCCCCTTGCATGAGAATCTTTTCTTTAAAGAACTTACTTTGCTCATGTCCTACCTTAGAACCCCTGAATCTTTAAGAGAGGCCAGGAAATCTGTACTTTTAAGTAACTCCCTAAATGATTATTACGCATGCTAAATTTTGAGAGCCACTGGAATTGCATAAACTATACCAAACACAATTTTAATCAAAGGCTTAAAGCATTAAAAAAAAAGCTTAATAAATGTGGTTATTTCAAAACAAACAAGAGATGGTATAACCACATTAAACCATAATCTAGAACCAGTAAGAGATTAGTACTCAGTATAAAGACCGATAAGTCAGTTTAAAAAGGGTACTACTACTAATATCCACTATTTTCAAATGTTTTATTTCTGGTATTGATGCGTGCACGCGCGCACACACATATATTTTAAATCTAAAGCCAATTTAGAAAAGAAAAAAAAAACTTTCTAAATCTGAGTAGTGAGATTTAGGTGTAAGCTGGTGTGTCATAATATTTCTGTACATTTCTCTATTTTTTGTTTTCATTTTTAGTTTTTCTTTAAAATATATACATAAGATCACATTAGAATGCTTAGGCACTTCTATTAAAAAGTAACCTTGCTTTTCTTTTCTACTTCACCTCATCGGCACTATTTCTTACCTACCTACAAACACACACACACATACACACACACTACGCTACACACACATTTGTGTGTATATGTATGTATGTGTGAATATGTGTGTATGTGTGAATATGTGTATATGTTATATTATGGTAATCCTCCCAAGTTATGTCCACACAAAAACCTGCGCAAAGATGTTTATAGTGGCTTTATTCATATTTGCCAAAACTTGGAAGGAACCAAGAAGTCCTTCAATAGATGATTGGATGAATAAAGTACAGTATACACAGACAATGGAATATCATTCAGCACTAATAAGAAATGAGGTATCCAGCCATTCAAAGACATGGAGGAACCTTAAATGCATATTATACTTAGGAACGAAGCCAATCGGAAAAGGCTACATACTGTATGTTTCCAACTTGTATGACATTCTGGGGAAGTCAAAATTGTGGTGACAAAAAGATTGGTGGTTACCAGGAGCTAGGGAAGGGGAGATGAATAGATAGAGCACAGGGGACTTTCAGGGCAGTGAAACTATTCGCTATGATTATAATGATGTATATAGGTCATTCTAATTTTGTCCATACTCACAGAATGTACAACGCCAAGCGTGAACTGTAATGTAAGCTCTGGGCTTTGAGTGATTATGATATGTCAATGCAGGTTCATCCTTGGCAAAAAAATATACCCTATCCTGATGAGTGATATTGATAACGGAGATGTTAAGCATGTGTGGGGCAGTGTATATGGAAAATCTCTGTGCCTCCTTCTTAATTTTGTTGTAAACAAAAGTGCTCTAAAAAAATTGTCTTAAAAGAAAAAGAACCGGGCTTCCCTGGTGGCGCAGTGGTTGAGAGTCCGCCTGCCGATGCAGGGGACACAGGTTCATGCCCGGGTCCGGGAGGATCCCACATGCCGCGGAGCGGCTGGGCCCGTGAGCCATGGCCGCTGAGCCTGCGCGTCCGGAGCCTGTGCTCCGCAACGGGAGAAGCCACAACAGTGAGAGGCCCGCGTACCGCAAAAAAAAAAAAAAAAAAAAAAAGAACCCAGGCTCAAAAGTTTAAGTGACTTAACAGAGATCAACAGATGGAGAATTGAAACTTGGTTGGTTTGACGCCCTAACCTGTTTTTAACCTCCACACTGGAATCATTAGTGTTATTACATCACTACCTAAAACATAAAAATACATATAGAAATATGGTTAAGAGGACATGCAGTGAGTCTGAGATGGATTAAGATATATATTAGGAAGGAAGACAGACAGACAGAGACAGAGGAAGACAGAGATTGATTTTCAACCCAAACTCCTTATTTAGTATTTCTTCCATGAAAGGAGTAAGCTAATACCTTTTTCAGAAAAAATTGTAAACATGACCCTGCACAACACTGATTCATTTAAAGTCAAGCTTAGCAACGAATCTGGCCTCAGGTTCTTCCTGCCTGTTCTCAGAGCTCCATTTGCTCTTCCGAAAATTTCTTCCAACAGCTGAACGCTGAATTTTTATCTCACTTCCATTTTTCTCACTTTTGAAATGTCTTTTTTTCTTTAATCTTGTAGCCCATCATGGTTTAGAAATTATCCCCTGAAGACATTAACCCATGGAGACTTCCTCACTTTTAAATAATATCTAGTATCTGTGTACATCTTAGGGGCTCACAGAATGCTCTCTTCAGAACTACTTCCCAGCTCACAGAGCCCAACTCTGTCACAACCATCCATCCTTCTTATCCTTTCCTATTAGTCGTTCTTTGCTTTTGAGTCTGATCACTGAATCCTATTATGGAAATTACTGGCTACTTTGAATGTCTTAATCCCTGGGGGCTGGTCGGCCCCTCCCAACATCCAACAGGAAGGAGAAAGGAACAAAGAAGAAAGAAATCTGAGAGCCTCTACGTTTCTTCACCTCTCTTTGGGATACTACGGATGTATCACTTTGCAGGCAAAGCCCAAAGGCTCCAGGTCCCTGTTAGCCTTGCCAGGGCTGTCAGTTCAGTGGACTGTGTACACCCGCATCAGAGTTTAGCTAACAACAGCCCACATCTGTGTCGTGCTGAAGGAAGGAGGGCTTTTCTGTGGTGCTATTTTCCAAATACTTTTTGTATCTAATGTGAGAGACAACGATTTGAGATAAGCACTCAGCAGCTTCGCTACTTACTCTTCAAAGATCGGAAACAATTATCTAAAGGAGACACTGCCTCCCTGTTGCTGTGTATTCAAAACTCAGGTCAGGTGTGTTAGGTTTGCATACGGCCTAGGAGTTGCAGTAGATTGCCGCAAAGGTGATGAAAGATGGTCCAAGTTCCCACAGGAGGTGAACCCGCATGGCGAACTAGGTTCACAGCGCAGCCGTTCGCAGAACTCATCAGACTTGTGTGGTCCCTGCTCCTTGCGGCTTTATTTTTAACCCTGTTATGCAAGGTTGGCTTCTTAATTAGGCTCCTTAAAAGATAGGATTTATTTAAGGACACACATGAACCAGAACTACAGAGGCAACTGGCCGTCTCTTCTCACGGCGGGATGATTCTTCTGTCTCATATCTCAGTCCCTGCTGGTGGGCCTACCCCTTCTTTCTCTTAATAGCAACGGGCTGATCATTTCCATCTCTTCTAACCAAATCACAGAAAAGGCTAACCTTCCTGTTTTCCCTGCTTACCATTCCCCATTTGGTCAGTTCTCCTTTACAGTGGGACTGTCTCCTGGACTCTCCTGAGGCCAGATGACTCTTTTCTTGGTATGGCCAGTAGCCAGCCCTGTGCAATTGAAAAAGGCAAATTTAATAACAAAAGGCCTGATACCTTTTCTATAAAACATAAAAATTAAAAAATAAAAAAAAGAATCAGATGCTGCTGCTCTAAACATTTCACGTGCCTGATTGGATTTTTCTCTCCGTTCACCTTTCCCACTTTCCCACTCCAACTGAACCTATTCAAAATCACGGTGGAAACGTCTAGTTATTTAACTTTATCCTCCTTCCCCCAGTCCTTCTGACCGCCCCCCCACCCCGAAGCTTAGTTAGTTTGGCTGTGCTCCCAGCTGTGGACCAGTGACAGGCATTTCAAACACGCTATCCCCAGAAGCCTCCATTTATTTCATCCCTCACTTCCTCGAGTCTCCTATTTCAATTTGCTGACAAAACAGAATCCCTCCATTATAAAACCTTTCTGTATTTCACCTCTCCATCTCAGAATTTCTTTCTTAGACCAAGCAGGCTTTTCTAGTTCTTTTTCTTGTTTGTTTTTCTTGTTGTTATTTAAAAAAAAAAAAAAAAATATATATATATATATATATATATATATATATATATATATATACACACACACACACACACACACACACACATACGTAGACCCTTACTGTTTTTCAAAACCAACTTTTAACCTGGGCTTATTTCTTCTTGTTCTGTTAATTCCACATCACACTTCATTCTATTACCTAGTATTAGAATTTCCACATACTTGTCTCTTTTGTTTTATAATTAGTCTCCAGACTTCTGCTCAGTATATACATGTGTTCTCATGTAACCAAATCCTGAAGAGAAAACACAAAATAAACCTCCTCCAAGCTTGCTTCCTTCTCAAACCACCATCTCATGCTCTTCCCTCCCTCCATTGCTAAAAATCTAAGAAGTGTAGCTTACACTCACTTCTTCTGCTCTTTCACATGTTACCTTTGTCCATAACCTGCTCCAGCCTGTTTAGGCCACTTTGGAGAAAGCATTCTCCAAGCAGACACAAGGATGTCCAATGTGCTACAATCTCAGTGCTCTCTAATCAGCTCTCAAGCATCCCAAACGTTCTATAATAGTAATATTTAATGCATTTCACGATGTTCTACATCCGTATCCACTACTGCATTTAATTCTCACATTGGTATTGCTCCCATTTTATAAACGAAGAAACTATGGCTCCAAGATGTAAAATGATTTGCACAAGTACCAAATGATAATAAGCTTGACAAAGCTTGTCTCAGCCCTGTTCTTTTGATCCCACTGGCATATGAAGCAACCGTATTTCCTACGACACAATATTTTTGGGTCATCCTCCACAGGTCATCGTCTCTATTACATTAATTGGCTCCTTCAATTTACATTTCTATGTAGGTTTCTACTGAAGTTTCAGTACCTGGTTCTCTCTCCTCCTCCCTTCACACCTGCTACCTGAGAAACATATCTATGCATATTGCTAACACTTTCCTGTGGCCCTCTCCCAAATTACATTTTGAGCCCTGGCATTTCTAACAAGGTCCAGATTTTATATCAATATTTCAGCTTCCACCTAAACATCTCTCTATGGATGGCTTACTGGCACCATAACTTCAATATATCTACAATCAAATGCATGATCTCGCCTACGAACAAACAACAGAAATGAACAAAAGTGTACTTTTCCCCTAGGCTCCTTTTTCTTGGTTAACTATATTATTATTTATTTTATCATTCAGTCTATCCCACTGGAAGTCCAAGTCATCTTGAACTTTCCTTTCTCTCAATGCCTTATTCTCAAAACCTATGATTTCCAGATTTCCAATTCTGAAGTTTTTCTAGAATGTCTTATTTCTACTCATATGACCACCGTCCTAGTGCAGGTACACATTACTTCTTATACAGGTTATTCAGATCCTTACTGAAAAATGGCTTTGCATTCATCCCTTTCCCCACCCCCAGAAGAATCTGTCACCTGACCCGATCTTGCCACCTCTCTGTTTAAATATCTTGGATACTATCTATGATTTATATACGCGAGATCACATTCCTTTCCTAACCTGTCATTCTATCTGACCACAACATAACTTTTTAGAATCATGTCCCATTAGATCTTACTATGTGAGTGCACTTTTGCCAAACTAGACAACTTGAAATGCTGAACAAAAACATTCACTTGCTCACTTCTGGAATTCTGCTGATACTTCAGCTCGGGAGCTCTTCATCTCCACTTATAAAATCCTCCCCACCCACTCAATACTCGTTTTTATACTACTTCTAACTTCAATGCTACTAAAAATAACCAGGACTGAGGACTGCTTGACCCTTCTCTCACAGATACAAAAAAATTGATTCTAGGACTATCAATGTGCCTCAGAACCATTGCAGTTTGGGAATCGGTACATATAACCTGTTTGAGGATAGAAAGGACAAGAATTTCCATTTAGAAGACAAGGGCAGCTACCTACCTGAAAGCAATCTTTCCCCTTTACCAGGTCTTGTGAAACATACAGTTCTCCATCTTCCCGTAGTGCGCTTATTATTGCCAAAAGACTTTCTGATTCCCCAGCCCCTGATAAGAGCTTTCATCTCTTGGATTACAAAGAGCTTTCAGTTCTAAGATTTTGACCTCATCCTTGTTCCCCTCCACTGAGGTTTTACGGAATTCTGGAAATTATCCAAAACAGTTAATAATGTTTTGGTCTTTAAACAGCATTCTCAAAAACGTGACCCAGTGGACTGGGGCCAACAGCGTTGTCTCCCAAAATTCATGTCCACCTGGAACTCTAGAATGTGACCTGACTTGAAAATGAGGTCTTTGCAGATGTGATTTGTTGAGATGAGGTCATACTGGATTGCAGTGGGCCCTAATTCCAATGGCTGGTGTCCTTAGAGGAAGGCCACGTGAGACACAGACACACACAAAAGCATGCCATGTGAAGACAGAGGCGGAGATCTGAGTGGGAAGTCTAAACGCCAGGGAACACTAAGAGTTGATACCAGAAGCTAGGAGAGAGAGGCATGGAGGAGATTCTTCCTGCTGACAACTCGATTTCAGACTTCTAGCCTCCAGAACTGAGGGAATAAATGTTTGTTGTCTTTGAACCACCCAGTTTGCAGTATTCTGTTACAGCAGCCCTAGGAAACTAGTCCATTCAGTCAACCCTTGGGATCAGAAAGCTGCCATCTAGCTTAGATCAGCATACATCTTCTGCACCTTTGTTTGGGTTCTTCTCTTCAGTAGTTCCTGCTACATCCCAGAAAGTCACAGCCATGTCTCCTTTGTGACAGACGCCTTTCCTACCCTGCTCCACCCTGCCCCCCACCATCTCCCCACAGGACTCTTCTCTCCTCTGTCAGCATGACCCCCAAACTCTTCAAGGGGGAATGTGTATCTGAAGCTTTTGTGAGATTCAGTTGGGACATCAAAAGCCAACTCCTTTATCATCTAATCCCTCTGGTCAGAACACAAGTTTTCTGCCCGTTGTATCAATAACTTTACAGCACCCTCTGCCTCTGTTATACCCGCCTCTGTTATACTCCGTTGAAGCAAGTTTCACAAAATTTTTACCTCCCTCCTACAGTTGATTAAAACTCTTAAAGGCAGGCACCAGCTTTCACCCCCGTTTGTCCACAGTACAGTGCCTTTGGTGTTAAGTCAGTTCAATACCTGTCTATTTCCAGCCCACGCTATAGCAAGTACGTTTCAAAGTACCTCGTGCGTGTTTGGTCAGCAAGCCTTGGATCAAAATGAGTGATACCTGAAGCTTTCCTTTTCTTCATTTTAGCCTGTTGAAAAATAAGCCCAGACCTTCCTCTGCTTTAGCTTACCTCCCCTTCTGGTTAAATTATTTGATATCAGACACCACTGACATCCCTTCTTTTTCTTTGAAACAGGAAATAACCCCGAGAATACATTAATCTAAACCCACTACACTTCTACATCTCAAAAACCAGAGGGCAGAGGAAGCTGGAGAGAGGCCAGAAGGGACCAACTTTATTCCCTCATCCTGTATTGTAACCCCCATGTCTAATCTTCCCCACCCTACCAGGTGGTTTAAGAATTTTATCCTTTCTTCAGAATGGAAAAGGAAGTGGGGGGCTGGAATTAGGTGTATACAAACTGTTGAAAAGGCTTTCTGTGCACTTTGAGGGCTGAGCTAGAGTATCATTTGTATAGAGCAGCCCAAGCCTCTAATTTGAGAATGAAGGTCTGCACTCATTCTCTGGCATGATTCCTATCAGCAGAATCACTGAAGCCAAGGCTAAGAAATAAATAACTAATCTCTCCACGCAGGGAGGCTGGTAAACAATGCAAATCCTGACTTCTGCCAAGAGGAAGAAGCGTATAAACCAGGCAACTGCCGAATGCATTGCCAAAGGGGGAGGCTTCCACATTAATCACTAAAGCTTTCAAAAGACTAAACGAGATCCAAGAGCAGAGTCGCAGATGCAGAGTCGCAAGGGACAGTGGCACAGAACTTGACCTCTAAGCACCATGGTATCGGATCAGTGGTTCTGATGTTTTCATTTACATCAGATTCCCTCAAGGACCTTCTGAGTTTATCAGATCACCAGACCCTATCCCAGACACTGTATCAGAGCCTCCAGTGCTGGAACGCAGAGCTGTGACTTCCTAAGCTGCCCCAGTGAACAGGTGCATTTATGCCCGAGGTGGAAGAAACACTGAATACTTCTTCCTGGCCCAGACCCCTTCCCCAGTTGCTAAATGTTGACCTTAGGCCAATTTCTTACTGAATCCAATTCTCTCAGCTCTAAAAAGGAGATAATAATAGCACCTTATCATAGATCTATTAGGAGGATAGTGCATGTAAAGGGCCAGGCAGCATGCCTGTCACACAGTAAGCGCTTAATAAATGCCTGTGCTAATTATTACTCCTGCAAGAGACGCTACTTACCCAGTAGAGAGTTGCAGATACCAAATGCCCCTCCACACTTTAGTCAGAAATTCTACATGATTAATTCTCATTGTAAAGCTCGATTGCTGTATCAGCCATTTCCTGAAAGAGATTTAAAAAATGACTCTATTATCAATATTACGTTTATTTGTTAAAATACTCTGAGTGTTTGATCCTCAGGAAGCTATCATCATCAATGATTTTATGAGTGTACTGAGAGTCATTTTCAGGTGCAGAGCAAGAGAAAAGTAAATAGGAATGCTTCTCCGCTGTTCAAAGATGAAGGTTCTGAGATCAAAGAGCCTGAGTGATGTGACCACATCCCTAGAGATAGTGCCAAACGCCACCTTGCTGATAAGGTTGCTGCAGGTGCCTTACACCTGAGTTCCTCTCTGAATGCCTGCTCCAGCTCTCTGCTGACAAGAAACATTTTGAGGTGTCCAAGAATTATTTGATGACCCTGATAGTCATTGTTTCTTTAGTGACTGAAGTCTACACCTGTCACACTCAGGTTTTTGTCTCTTTTCTTTAAATCAGGAAACCTTGCTTTTCCCAGAGGCTCCTAAATGAGAAATCAGAATAATAAAAATGGACAGACTTCTAAGAAAGGCTGCTGCCTGCACTGTGTAACTCCAGAACGCCTCAGCTACTGAAACAGAGAGCCTGCTGGGCTGCCTGGAGTGGGAGACCCCAGACTGTCTCGGGAACTTCTTCAGTGCCCAAAGGGGGTTCTGTAACTTTAGAACACACACACACACAATGAACCCATCCCCACCCGCTTCCTCTCCTATGGTTTTTTATCAACCTATTGGCTAGGATTTGGCAATGGAACTGTAGAAAGCTATATCATTTAGAAATAACTAATACATGTGCTTGTAATTTCTAAATTTTCACACCAGCTCCAAGTCAGTGCAGCACTTTGCTTCCTGTTAGAGCTTTAACAAAGCAACTTACTGCCATCCTTTGATAAGAGTATGTTTTACAGACTGCACAACTTTGTCAGGTCTGAATGTCACAGATTCCAGATCTAAGAAGGTTTTTAAAAGTAGTTGAACTGTGCAATATTCTCCCTGCCCCCCGAAATGTTTTATGTCTTCCTAGTAACTACTTTGTTGTGCTTTATTTTTAGTTACTGTCAATTTGATTAAAGTTACGTTCCATGGCAAACATATAGCAATCCAAAATAAGAAGAGGCTTATTAAATGTATTTCTTTGAATATCATACCTCATGCCTCAAAAACAATACTGGAATTTCGCTGTCACACTTACGTTCGTGGGACCTATATAACTTGCCTTTTACCATGAGTTATTTTATCAAGAAAAAAAAAAATCATTGTCTGACCATGAGTAGGGACATATGTTGATATTTTATTAATTTAAATACCTAATATGTAATATTTAAATATATCATTTTATTGGGGGAAATTCTGTAAGACTATATTAAAATATGGGATTATCCCAAAGGAAAATGAATAAAAAGTATTGATCGCCTGATGTCTCTAGAAATTATCCAAAGCAGTGCTAGTCAATAGATATACAGTGCAAGCCACATATGTCATTTTTAAGTGTTCTGGTAGCCACATTTTAAAAAAAGTAAAAAGAAACAGGCAAAATTAAGTTTAATAATGTTTCATTTAACCCAATATATTCAAAAGGTTATCACTTAAACATTTAACCAATATAAAAAGTCGCTAATGAATGATATTACATTCTTATTTTTTTATCATGTCTTCAAAATCTGGAGTGTATTTTACAGAATGGCTCACTTTGGACTCGCCAAGTTTCAGGTGCTTAATGACCACACTTGGCTAGCGGCTCCTGTATTGGGTAGTGGAGATCTAAAGAATTTTTAAAAAAGGAAAAAATAAGAAAGCCAGGGGAAAAGTCAAATGATGACAAGACCTAAAGATAGATGATGATAGGTGATAGATAGATAGATAGATAGATAGATAGATAGATTATGGATATAGGACACATTTATGACCTTATTTTTAAGTCTAAAAGAACAAGACACAGAGCGAATACATTTATGATATTAGAACACTAACCTATGAAATACAACTTTTCTTAAATTGGATAAAAGACACATTTTTCTATGATTTACTATTCTTTAAAAGAATTCTCTTCCCTGCCATCATTAGCATGGGTTTGTAGATCTAAATGGAAGAGCAGTGTAGACACAATGACAGGTATTACTTGAGAATGTGTTTTGGCCTCCACACTTTGTTCAGAGCTGTGAAAACTTCAAAAACATTAGACGTGTTTGCTGTGCACTAAGTATGGTGTATCAGAAGGAGCCGGCTAGGTCTGGATTTCAGTTTGCATGGTCAGTGACTACCCTGTCGGTCTGAACTTCACTGATTTCTGTAAAATAGATGTAATGATCCCAGCCTCATAGGGTATGGTGCTGTGAATGAGACCAGATACCTAGTACAGTGCCTGATTCACAGCAGTGATTCAGAGACGAGCTCCCTTTTACCTCCTTGACTCTATTCCATAGTAAGTTAGAGTCTACTTGGTGAAAGGTAGAGAATGTGTCCAAAATAATTCTCAGGCAAGGCAAGACAGCCTTTAATGAAAAGCTTGATTGTGTGAAGCACAATTTAAGAACCACAGAAAGTTAGGGAATGAGGATTGAAGACTACTTGCAGGAAACGGGATGTGACCTTGCTTTCATCATCAGGAAGATCTAGATGCGGAGGAAGAAAATCGCAGACAGGAAGACGTAAGGCAATGGTTCCGACGTAGTGTATGCAGTGGAGTGACCAACTAAGCATGGTTGTTTGGAACTGAGGAGGTCCCCGGGATGCACGACTTTCAGTGCTAAAACCAGGACAAACTGGGATGGTCGGTCACTCTAGCACAAGATAAAGAAAAGTAAGAAATTCTGAAGGCACACTTTCATGAGTTACGACCTCACTAAATGAGACTTCGAGCTAGAATTTTCGATGCTTCTTTCAAAAAACCAGTTTTCACACCAAAACCTGGAAAGAGGAAAAGAACAGCCAATAGAGGGGAAAACGAGGGCGAAAGCTACAGACACCCTCTCTAGAGCCAAATAACTCAGCCTTTATCTTGTCTGAATTCATTTCCTTTCTATTTATGGATTAACTATGAGACCTCTAGCCAATATCTCCTAAGTAAGAAGCTTATCTATTAGCTGCCTAGATCCCATTGGCAGAAACACTATGCTAAATCTATAACCAATACACTTTTCATGTTAGACTTGACAGAATAAAAGTGTCATTATAAGTCTTCACGGGAAGAAGAAGAAAAACAGCGCTTCGGAAACTCAGTCAATGAGAGTCTCCGTGAAAAAGACTATGGATCGTATTCTACCTGGTTAAGGGAGAAGGAAGAAACACCTTAATTACACTAATGCCTTACATTTTTTTCATATAATTACAAGTCTAAAGTTTTTCTTTGCTGCTAATTTTGTATGAAACGTATTCATGCTAAATATTCCCTTACCATACACCTAGAGATGTTTATTTACACAGATGCAGGGTATTTGAATTTAGGGGGAGGGGGTCATTGAAGCCAGAACCCAAGGCCAGCCCCTCTCCAACAGTAATTTGTGGTTTTTCCTACATTTAGTGGTCACAAAGGAGCCTTAGACTCTGTTGGTCAAGACCAATACTGCACCGTTATTTTATATGAAATTTTAGAAAAAAGAATCCTCACCCTCATAACCCAATAAATATTTTAGCTCACTTTAGAGGTGAGTCTAGTGGTGGTAAGGAAGGGGTGGAGGGAATCTGGTGTCACATAAATGAGGCCAAATTCCCACAGAAGGGAACCGCTTGTCCAGTTTCTTTATCTTAGCCATGAAAACAAACTTGTGTCTGGGTGTAAAATAAGGTAGTAATAAAATAAATTAGGCAACGAGCCAAGTTTAGAATCGATTTCCTTTCTGTCTTATTCCATGAAAATCTCTACATGAAAGCACTTAAGCAAAAACAAAATACCCACTTATCTACACAATATGTAATTTATATAATGAAATATATGGGAGTATGTACAAACAGAAATGTTCATGCAGGTGCTGTTCATATTGAGAATCATAAAAAAGAGGGAAATATTCGTCAAGAATAAGGGAATGAGCTGGGAAATGTAGAATTTCAGGATGTTTGAAGGTATCATTTAAAAGATAGCCTTGTGATTAGACCTTTCATACATTTTTTTTCACTCTCCTCCACCACTAGCTGAACATCGTAAACAAATAAAGAAAGAAGAAAAAAGTCTTAAAACAATATTAGTTTGCATTCCGACTGAAAAGGAACACAGGAAAAATGACGCAGAAAATAAATCCAGATAGGCAAAAAACCTCTTGCACATGATGTGGGGAAAGAAAAATGACATTTCATTGGGATGGTAACTTGGTCAAGGACTTGATCATCAAGTTTGCTATTTTCCTCCTAAAATTTTAGCTCTAGAGCACAGTTTTCAATGAATGTTTGGGTAGAAAAGCAATAGCGAGTTTAATTTCATATACAACCTAAAATATCTATGATTTTTAAGTGTTTTCTGTGGAATCTCAGTAGAGAAAACAGCAGCTTTGGGAGTTAGTATGACTATGACAATGATTTATCAAAACTTTGTTTTGAGGTTGATATAATCAGTACGATGTTTTAGCCTCCTTTCAAGAAATTGTGTGTTTTGTCCCATGGCCCAAGCATTCAGGAACTGCATGGCTAATTTTATGGCTGAAATAATCATATTCCATTTCACTTATATGCTTTCAATGTACAGAAAAAAAAATATTTCCAAGGTTCTGCCACTAACTCTTTCCCCTCAGCTAAGAAGTGAAAACAGTATATTGTTATAATTGGCACTCTGTGGTGGCTTATTTAGAGCTCATAATATTAATTGGACTTGATTAAAATACAAGTCTTCCTGAACTGGAGATTCTGTTGGAGTTGGGGTTACAGAAAGATTAAAGAGTTATACAAATTCAGATCTGTGATATACCAGGATGAAAGTTTCTAAAGACTTCTAAAATATTTAAAACTAGAGATATTAAAAACCTATACTCTTTACCCTCAACTACATCTCATATATATATATATATATATATATATGAGATGAAAACCTCTACATGAAAATATTTAAACAAAAACCCACTTATCTACACAATGAATAATTTATATCATGAAATATATGTGAGTATCTACAAACAGAAACGTATTATATATATGACAAATGTATCATATATATGATACATACAATTGCTTGGTGGAAAAGAGGGTATACTTTTTTTTTTTTTAGAAGATGTTGGGAATAGGAGTTTATTAATTTATTTATTTTGGCTGCGTTGGGTCTTCGTTTCTGTGCAAGGGCTTTCTCTAGTTGTGGCGAGCGGGGGCCGCTCTTCATCGCGGTGCGCGGGCCTCTCACTATCGCGGCCTCTCTTGTTGCAGAGCACAGGCTCCAGACGCGCAGGCTCAGTAGTTGTGGCTCACGGGCCCAGTTGCTCCGCGGCATGTGGGATCTTCCCAGACCAGGGCTCGAACCTGTGTCCCCTGCTTAGCAGGCAGACTCTCAACCACTGCACCACCAGGGAAACCCAGGGTATACTTTTTTTTTTTTTTTTTTTTTGCGGTACGCGGGCCTCTCACTGTTGTGGCCTCTCCCGTTGCGGAGCACAGGCTCCGGACGCGCAGGCTCAGCGGCCATGGCTCACGGGTCCAGCCACTCCGCGGCATGTGGGATCCTCCCGGACTGGGGCACGAACCCGTGTCCCCTACATCGGCAGGCGGACTCTCAACCACTGCGCCACCAGGGAAGCCCCAGGGTATACTTTTTGATAGCTCAAAATGACAGAGATAAAAATATTTAAGTGTTGATAGTATAAAAGTCTTTATAAAATAGAAAAGGTGTATCCTGACTGTACATTGATAATATTTAGCAACATTCAAATGAGCCTTTAATTTCATATATGTTTCTATATCATCTTCCTGCTTCATACCAATATTACTGTTTTGAAGACTTTTGGAATCCTAGATTGATGTGGGCCTGGGACAGCTTTGGGACTTGACTTCTGACCCAATTAATACCCTTCCCTGCCCCCTTGTGGCTGCCAAAGTTAGAGACCAGGTTTGCCAGTCCAGGTAAAAGCCATCAACGCTGTAATCATGGTGCTTTGTTTACAGGTAACTTCGTTGCAGCTTTCCCATAAATTTTCGCTCCTTAATACACACTGACATATGTTTCAGCAGTGGAGCAAGTAGAGTCCAGAAACATGCCCACTCGTATATGGAATCTTGAAATATGACAAGATGACCTGACCAATTGCTGGGAAAAGGAGGAATTAGCAATAAATAGCACTAAGCAATTGGTTTGCCATCGGAAAATAATGAAACTATTTTACACCGTATATAAAAAGTAGTTGCAGAAGGATTAAAGATCTGAATGTAGACTTCCATTCCAATAACAATAGGCTACGTTGTTGAGACCAAAGCCCTTGCTAAAAGCAGATGTAGAATGAATAGCTTTTATACTACTAATACTTTTTGTGTTAAAGAGAATCACGTTATAGTGATAAAAGTTTCAAGTCACCAGAAAAAAGTAACAATTCTAAATGTATATGGACTAAATGACATGGCTTTGAGATACATTAAGCCAAAATAAAACTAGCTAAAGAGAAAGGACAAATTCCTGACTATAATGGGAGGTGATTGCATCTCTCTCCTGGTAACAGCTAGCTCATGAAGACAATAATATCAGAAAGAACAGGGTGAGATATGAACAATACAATATACAAATCTGACTTGATAAACACATGTAGACTACAGCAGTAAATAACTGGAGAATTATTTTTCAGCACCCAAGAATCAATCGTAAATATTGACTAAAAGATATTACCTTGGAATTGGTAGGACTGTATTAAAATAGTTTCTATTCATCAGATAACCCCATTAAAATAGGGAACAGGAAATCCACAGAGTTAGAGAAGATATTTGTAATACATAGAGTTGACAAAGGATTTATATACAGAATATGTAAAAATTCATATAAATCAATAAGAAAAAGAGATAGACAGCTCCATAAAAAAATGGGCCAGAAGAATTGAATAGACAGCTCACTAAAGAAATCATTCACATGGCCAATAAACATATGGAAAGGTGCTCACTAGTCCTCAGGGTACCGTAAAACTCAACCACAAGGAGATGAAACTATCCACCTGAAGGAATGGCTAAAATGGAAAAGAGAGAAAATACCAAGTATATTGCAAGGATGTGGAGGGAACTATAGTCTCACAGGCACTGGTGGAGGTGTAAATCAGTACAACTATTTTGGAAAATGATTTGGTGCAGCTAGTAAAGCTGAATGTATGCATGTTCTGTATACCCCCAAATTGCACTCCTGGATGTACACTCCACAGAACTGTGCACATGTATTAAAAAAAAAACAAACATATATTAGCATGCCCTTAGTGTCATTATTGATAACGACCAAAAACCGGGAACTATTAAAATGCAGTTGAATGAATAAATAAATTGGTGTAAATTCATTAAATGGAAGCAGTTTACAACTATGCATAACAATATGATGAATTTCACAAGCATAATGAAAGAAGTGAAAAAAGACTCAAAGAGTCCATTCTGTATGATTTATTTATAGAAAGCTCAAAAACAGGCAAAACGAAAATATTCTGTTAGAACAGTGATTCTTTTTGTGGGGTGGTAACTGGCAGAAAGAGGGGTGATTCTAGGAAACTGATAATGTTCTTGTTTTTCATTTGCGTCTCGGTCTCATGGGTGTATTGAGTTTGTGCAAATGCATCATGATAAACATTTATTTTTCTGAATGTATATTATAATATATACATTAATGTATACATTATTAAAATATTGCTTACAATTACATAAATAATTGGAATACTAAGGAATAAATCTAAAAAAGGGAGCAATATCTCTGAGAAAAAAATATAAAATGTTATGGAGAAATTTTAAGAAAGCCTAAATAAACGAACATAGTGATAAATAACGTTCATGGATTGAAATCTTAATACTGTAAAGACTTCAGCTCCTCAAACTGATCTCTACATTTAGTGCAATCCCAACAAAAATTCCAATCTTTTTCCTTTTGATAGACCTTGACAAGTAGATTTTAGAATTTACATGAAAGTGCACAAATCATAAATAGACAAGAATTCTAATAAAGGACAATGTGGGAGAACTTTCTCTTCCTGATATCAGACCATACTACAAAGCTATAGTAATTAATCAGTGTGGAATTTGCACAGAGATAAATAATACATAGATAAATGCAGAAGTATTTGATAGCTCAATAGACCATATATGTGTGTGTGTGTGTATATACACACACACACACACTTAATATATGACAGAGGTAACACTGCACAATTAGGATAGAAAGTGCACATTTAAAATACTTTATTAATTATATTATTTATTTTTATTTTCAATTTCAGAATTTCAGAAATATTGCAATATTAAGTATTTTCCCAAATAGCCTTCACCCAGATTCTGTAAATGTTAACATTTTCACACACACATACACACACACACACACACACACACACAGTAAAATACACACAAAGGGATGACAGTATGACTGTATTCATATAAATTTCAAAGACAGATGAAACTAAATTCTGTTGCTTACAGAAACATACATAGGTGATAAAACAATGAAGAAAAAAGGGAAATAATTATTACACAAGCCAGGATGAGTTGAAGATGACATTCTTTTTCTTTATTATATTTATTTAGTTAGATGTGATTTACGTTATTGCACATTTTATTCATTTTTCTGTGGATAGTACATTTCACAATAAAATGAAAAAAAAAACACATTTAAACCAGGAAGAATAGAACTTTTAAAAAAAGTAACTGTTTCGGGAATTCCCTGGCGGTCCAGTGGTTAGGATTCTGTGCTTGTGAGTCTGTTTCTGTTTTGTAAATAAATTCGTTTGTATCATTTTTTTAGATTCCACATATAAGTGATATCATATGATATTTGTCTTTTTCTGACTTATTTTACTTAGTATGATAATCTCTAGATCCATCCATCTTGCTGCAAATGGCATTACTTCATTCTTTTTTATGGTTGAGTAATACTCCATTGTATATATGTACCACATCTTCTTTATCCATTCTTCTGTCCGTGCACATTTGTGATTTTAAATGCCACCCATATGCTATGAATGCCCACATTTACATTTCTAGCCCAGGATGTTCCACTGAACCTCAGACAGCTGCTCAACATCTGCATTTGGATGTCTAATAGACTGAACTAGTGAGATTTCTCCAATAGCTACCCATTTTCCATCTCAGGCAAATAACAGATACCGTCTCCAAATATCTTGCTGTCGTTCCTGAGTCCCCGCTTTGTTTCACACTCCATGTCCAATCTGTCACTCTATCCTGTTTGCATTATTTACTCTCTCTCTCTAATATTTTCTTAGATTACTGAAGTAGATTCCTAATTGCTCTCCTTGCTTCTTCTTAGACTCCTTGAAAGTCTAATCTCAATACTGCAACCTGTAGGATGTTTCTAAAACTTAAAACAGATGGTGCCCCCCCTCTGCCTGAAACCCTCCCATGGCTTCACATTTCACTCAGAGTAAGAGACAAAATCTTAAGCAGCCTACTAAGTACTCTGTGGTCTAGTCTCTGACCTCACTTCCCACTTCCTCACTCAAGTAGAGCCATACAGATATAGACCTCACTACTGCTCGTGGGATGGGCACGCTCCCACCTCAGGACCTTTGAACTTCTTCCTCCCTGGCCTGAAAATACTCTTCTCGCACATTTCTGAGTGGCTGATTTCCTTGCCTCCTTTGTTTAAATATCAACTTCTCAATGAGGCACCTTATTTTAAAATTGCAAGTCCCCACTTCCAGCACTCCCAGTCTCCCATTCCTTATTCTATTTTGTCCCCTAACACTTAGTATAACACACTATCATTTACTAATTCAATTTTAATCTTTTTATACTTGAAGAAATGTGTCTGTTTTGTTTACTAACGTTTCACCAGCTCCGAGAAGAGTGTTCTACATATAGCAGATGTTCATGATATATTTGTTCAATGAATTAATTGTATTGCTTCATGTAAACTACAAGCGTTTTAAGAGTCTGGAGAAGAGAGAGACAAGTATAAGCCAGGGGAGTTAGAAGTCTGAACATACACAACTCCTGCTTGTATTTCATGTGCCATATGTGGTTGAGATCAAGCAGAAAGAAAAACACCCACATTGGATGGAGGTATGGAAAACAGAGTTTAGAAGAGACACTTTCTCCCTTCAGAATAAAAGTCATGGTTTCTAGATGGTCCCTCATCAGCAGCTTGGGGTATAAAATAAGGACCTTTCCTTCCCGTTTTTGCAGGGGATGGTCTATGATTCCAATCTCCCATCAAACTTTTCTTGAAGAATTATTTTCCTTCCTAAGGTCCTTTTCCCATGGTAAGTCAAAGACTATGAAGCGATTAGCTGTGGTTGGGACTTCTGTTTATCTCTTCATACCTGGGATTTCTTCCCTTCTACAATAATAGCATCTTACTCTTTGGCTAGGCCTATGGTTCTCTGAAATAATTACTACAATTACATTCTCCCTTGGAACTAGATGCAGTGATTAAGTCCTAACCAATGGAATATAAGGGCAATAGTATGTGTGACTTCTAGGAGAAATAATGGTGTCCAGGAGGCATCATTAAGGGGTAGAAGGGGGTGCCCTTCTGCTTCCTTTTTCATCTTCGTGCTGTATGGAATGCAAAATGATGTCTGGGGCTTGAGAAGTATCTTGGATCACAAGCTGATAGCTAGTTATGAAGAATGGCAGAACCATACAATAGAAAAAGCTCAAGTCTTCAGTAGTTCAGACGCTGGCATGCCACGCCAGGCTGTTCACCTGTGCTTTTACGTGAACAGGAAAGAAGCCTCTATGTTGTTTAACCCACTGAGAGTTGGGTTTTCTGCCATCTGCTATCACTTTTTTTTTTTTTTTTTGCGGTACGCGGGCCTCTCACTGCTGTGGCCTCTCCCGTTGCAGAGCACAGGCTCCGGACGCGCAGGCTCAGCGGCCATGGCTCACGGGCCCAGCCGCTCCGCGGCACGTGGGATCCTCCCGGACCGGGGCACGAACCCGTGTCCCCTGCGTCGGCAGGCGGACTCTCAACCACTGCGCCACCAGGGAAGCCCTGCTATCAAATTGAATCCTAAAACACTCTCACTAAAAGTTCCAGTTTTCCTAAAGATGAAACCTCTTCTCTCAAGTGTCATAGAAAAATATAATAGAACCAGTAAGTCACAGTTACCAACCAAGCTGAATGAACACTGACCTTGCAGTTGGAGCAAAGTCCTGGAAACCCTCTGCTGTGCTAGTCACTAACCCTCTGATTGATAGATCTTGGAGAGGGCAAGGTGATCCTAAGAGAGTGGCCTGATTTCCAGGAACTTGGAGAAGGGGCTCTTTATCAACGAGTATGGGGAGTGTTTCAATATGTTAGCACATCTCAATGTCAACTGCCTCTTCTCGTGATAAAAGTACTGTAAGAGTGAAGCGGGGATCCAGCTCCTTGACTTTGATCTACATGATTCAGGTAGGAAGAAAAACACCCACATTGGATGGAGGTGTGAAAAATAGAATACTCCGGTATTCAGGATGGAGGACATGAACATAGGCAAAATCAATTATAAAACCCCATGCTAATCAATTTCAGGGTCAGTAAATATTATAAAACCTAGGCATTTGTTGTCACTATTAAAGAAGCAGGGTCTGTGGCTCTCAGGATCTGCTTCTGTAGTGACATGAGCTTAGGGCTGCTGAGGTCACAAGTAGCTTGAAAATGGACCAGCACAGAAGAGGTGCTATTAAGTGCTGGGATTATGGGTGCCAGTAACCTTCTGTGTCCTGAATTCAGCCATACTTGAAACAAGGAGCTATCTATAGACTTTTCGTTATTACTGAATAGTAATTTCCTCCTTTCCTCTTCATCAAGATTGGGTTGATTTTTTTTTCATCTATAACTAAAAGACTCCCATTTGATACAATGAACAAGAATTGCAATCTGCAGATGCATCAGAAAAGAGCATTCTAGACAAAGAACAGAATGGGCACAGACACAGAAATGTGGCATTTATTCTGGAAAAGGGAATTAATCTTGTATAATCATTTGAAAATTATTTGACCTTCTGAAAGGTTGGATAAGTGATTGCCTACACTCATTCACCTATTCATTCTGAGGGGTTACAAAGGAAGGGCCTGGAAAACCAGAACATCTAGGTTCAGATCAATAGCTGTCACTTAATTCCACTTAACCTCAATTTTCCTGCCCTTTGAAGGAGATATAACAATAGGGGCAAACTCATTAGGGTTTTGTGATGGTTATATGAGTGAATACATGTAGGGAAGTTAAAATAGTCCATGGAACATTGTAAGCACTGAGTATATGAAACAATTATAATCGCTTTATCCATTCTATGAAGTGCAGAGCCCCGTGCTTAGAAGGGTCCCATGTTTGGTTTAATGTTCTGCTGTGGCCATCTTGAAATTCATGATAAGTTTTGGACAAGAGGTCCACGTTTTCATTTTCCAGTGGGCCCCACCATTTAGTCAGCCTGTCCCTGGCAAGATGTTCCTTTGCATCATGGTTGAATGGTCAAAGCAGGGACCTGTGGAGCTGGAATCACCAGGTCTAAACACCAGTTCTAATTAAAAAAATCCATGACCTCCCATAAAACATTCAGCCTGTTCCTCTGCTATCCATTTTGACTTCGTAGTGGCTCTGCTATCTGCTCCTTTCCATTTATTTAATTCATAGCTTCATCATCAATTTCAGACTGAAATTTTTCCCTGGTCTTTTCATTTATCTTGCTGTCCTGAATTTTTCCTGACTCAATTTCCTTTTCAAACTGCTACCTTGTGTCCAGCATTAACTGAAAGAAAATAGATCCATATCAAGGTGCCTCATAATAAAATTTTAGGACACCGAAAAAAAAAAGAGAGAGAGAGTGAAAGAAAAAAAAGAAAACATCTTAAAAGTTTTAGAAAAAAAAAAAAAAACACAGATAAGGCACAGGCAAAAATAAGCCATGAATGGGATTATGGGGAGCAAGAGTACAGAGGAAACATGTCTTCAAAGTTAAACAAAAAAATCCCAAACTATATAATCCTAGCCAAACCATCAGGAGGTGTAATAGTAGAATCGAGATATTTTCAGACCTGCCAACTTGCAAAAAATTACCTGCCATACATCTTTTTTTTCAGGAAGCTCCTGGCATCATTCTCCAAGGGAGTAATCCATAAAAGAGGAACTTGTAGGATTTATGGTAGGGAAGAAGTGAGGACAACTCCCATGCGGTTGGGGAAGAGGAGTTCTTAGGAAGATAGCGTATCAGACCTAAACAATACCTTCCTCAGGCTGAGACAGTGGGAAAAAGACGCCCCAAAATACACAAACATATACACATACACACATCCCGAACTCATAGACTATCTAATGTGGGACTCATATACTGAGAGAAGTTTTATGGTTCTTTTTTGGAAATCTTTGAAGCCAAGTAAGTTATGGTTCCGTAAGACAAAAAGCAAAGGAAAACAAAACAGACGCAACTATCATGAGAACATAAAAATGTACAAAACAAGGGCTTCCCTGGTGGCGCAGTGGTTGAGAGTCCGCCTGCCGATGCAGGGGATACGGGTTCGTGCCCCGGTCTGGGAAGATCCCACATGCCGCGGAGCGGCTGGGCCCGTGAGCCATGGCTGCTGAGCCTGCGCGTCCGGACCCTGTGCTCCGCAACGGGAGAGGCCACAACAGTGAGAGGCCCGCGTACAGCAAAAAAAAAAAAAAAAAGTACAAAACAGAACGACACGCAATCTTAAAGTACTGGGCGGCTCAGCTATAAACAAAATATGCCTAGTCACAAAAAGAGGTGCACTGAATATTAATTCAACCAAACAATCGGGGGAGCAGAAGGGGGGATGGAGAAGGGCCCGCCCACGCCTGTGTGTGTTGAGTAATGAGCACCCGAATTAATTCCCCATCAGCTATAGAGCAAAGTGAAAATACAATGTGTAAGATTTTTTTTTTTTTGCGGTACGCGGGCCTCTCACTGTTGTGGCCTCTCCCGTTGCGGAGCACAGGCTCCGGACGCGCAGGCTCAGCGGCCGTGGTTCACGGGCCCAGCCGCTCCGCGGCATGTGGGACCTTCCCGGACCAGGGCACGAACCCGTGTCCCCTGCATCGGCAGGCGGACTCTCAACCACTGCGCCACCAGGGAAGCCCAAGATTTTTTAATATTAAAGATAGATATATAGGCATCTGCCTTAGAAATATGAAGATCAGTACCATTAGAAACAGCTACAGTGGCTTTCACCAGTGAGAAGGAATTATCCGTGAGGACCAGTGGAGTAAGAAACAGCTGTCTTTCATTATGAAGTCATCTAGGACTATGCAACTTTCTAGAAACGTTTTATTGTGGATTATCACATACATACAGAAGACTGCGTAAAACGTATTTGGACGGTTTAACACTATAATAAAGCAAACATCTGCGTGACCCTACCTAGATGGAAAAATAGAACAGTGCCAGCCCCTAGGACACCCCCCCCAACATGCCCTCTCTGAGCAAAACCTCCTCCCAACCCGACCCCAACAGGTAACGCTCTCCTGACTTTTGTGATAATAGATTTTGCATTTATTTGTATTTGTATCACTTATGCATGCATCCCTCAACAATATAGTTGAGCTTTTCGTGGTTTTGACTGTTTGAATTTTTGAATATGTATATAATCCACTTAAATGAAATTTAAATTTTTAAATGCAATAATTTGCCTGTACAAGTACAAAAACTGTATTAATACACCCTCCACTATAAAGAATTATTGAGTACACTGGCTTTCCCAAATTGATATTTTCATAAGAAAAATGTATTATTACTCATTTCTCCCAGACGCTTGTAAATATACATTTGCCTTGGAACCGCACGTAACACCTACAGATCTGTACAAGGAGTACTTGTATTTCTATACAATTAATGACCAAAGTATGTTTTTAATATCGTGAGCTAAAAAGTATATTAAAATGTGATTTTCACAGTAATTTCAGTGATCATTCATGACTAACAGGAAAAGAAGATTCTAAGGCCTGAAGGAAGAATGATGGCAAGGACAAGTCACCTTTAGAAAAGAAAGAAAATTTAGTATTTGGGCCCATACTACAAATCTGGCATTTTCGAACAGTGGTTTCTATCCAGGGCGAGTATCAGAGTTGCTTGACTTTGGAGCTTTCAAAATAATCCCAGTAAAACGCATCCTTTTCACCAGAGAGGGTAAATTAGAGTTTCAGAGATAGGGAGATGGTAGCAAGCGTATATATTTTAACAAACAAACAGTGAGCGTCCATGACAATGTCAACCAGCTCTTCAGGCCATGTGGATCTTAACATGTTCGTTCCTCATCCCGATATACTATCCCCGAGCAGAAGTGGTTTATTAACAAAGAGAAGACACTCCCAACATCTCACTTGACCCATGAGATCCATGGTCTTCTTTTCTCAACTGTGTAAATAATGGTCCCCATTTTCAAACTTGTGGGAATCTGCTCTGTCCATTTCCGACTCTGGCCCTGCTGCCTGCACTGGGTGGCCGGGTACAGTTATTATAAGGCGAACCAGCTCCTTGCTACCACTTCTCCACCTAGCCCAGAATTATTCTTTGGAACTTATTCTGGGCTGTGGAACAAAACATAACAAGACAGGGTCCTGCCATCAGCAGAGGCCAGAGATGTAGAGAGAGAACCAGTTTGGCTACATCAAGGGTGAGTCCTCCCTCTGTTGCTAGAGAGGAGCTTCATCTCGTGGTCAGAGCAGAAGCTGGGCGCCATGACTCATAGAGCCTTTCCCTGACTCTGCTCTGACTCACTTTGTGACCTTGGACAAGTCCCTCTACCACTCTGGGCTTCACTGTCCCCCCACCATCTAGTCCTTCTGGTCTCCCTGAGACTTCAAGCATTTGCATTTGTAAAGTATTTAAACCCTTCAGGAGAACCATTTCAGAAGAAATATTGGTTCTGGAATTCAAGGGAATTATCTGAGTCAGGCTTTCCAAATAGAGGTACTAAGTCACTGTTAACCTGTGTTTGTTCATTTTTCTTTCCTTTTTCCATCTTGAGTTCTATCGACTTTAGCTTCACCTGTCAGTGCTGCTTATGGCCGCTTGGCCTCTTACTTAAGGCACCCTGTTGGTCAGGCTATATCTGAAATCTGCTCAGAAACCTCTGTGACCTTCTCATTGTCTGTCAAGCTGGGATTCAAGTACTTCCTTGATTAGATCCCAACCCACCTTCCCTGTCTTGTGTCCTCCATGCCTCACACATATTTTGTGACATAGGTGAACTGATCACCTAGCTGTTTCTCAAGTAAGTACCACCTCCTGAGGGTAAAGACCTTGTTTTCTTTGATCTCGTGGTCTGGGATCAAACTCAGTGCCTCCTCCATTGTCATTGCTCAGCAGATGTTGGGTGAATGAGTAAATAAATGAATGAATGAATAAATGGATGGATTCTGTTTCTTCCTCCCAAAATGTCTTTAAAATATAAACACTGCCCATGTTTTATGGCCCATCTCAAATGACATCCTCTACAGAGCCTTCCTGGACTCTCCCCGTGAGAAATGGCTTTCCCTCCTTTACACCATTCTATCTACTCTAATGACATAATACCATGTATTGGATTTACATGTATATATCATAGCCCTCATATCAAAGTCCCTTGAAGGGAAAGGATATAAGTGTTTTTCAACTCAACTTTCACTCAGTAGCATTTTAGTAATTACTCTTCGCACTGAGTGTATGTGTGAACACACATGCCTTGGAAGTACTGTAGCCCCTCTTTTTTCACAATTATTCTTCACCTCTCGCTATCTCCTATAATTTGGGAGCTCTGAAATTTAGCCGACATCTTCCTCTTCTACAAAATAGGGAAGTAGGACCAAAGGATCCATCTGCAACTTGAGATTCGGTTATCTAGGCACAGATTTCTTTAGGTAAAGATTGCCGGAATGAAGAAATGTAATTGAAATGTATTACGAAAACCATAATGAGCTTTTGGCTTCTTATATTGCCTGGTATTTTTGTTTTCTTGTAAGTCATTAAGAAAATTATATTTTTCATAGATTTTTCGCATTTGGCAATTTGTTTGCTAATTTTCTGGGCTGAAGTGTCTCCAAACAAAATTAAATAATAAAAATCACAGCTCCCAAAAAGACCTTAGAAGTTATATACTCTGATCTTTTCATATGACAGAGGGGGATATTGAGGTTATGGAATAGAAATTGGTTTGCTCCAAACAACATAAAGCTGGATAAGAAATCCCAGCAAAGGATCTCATTCTTCTGGATAAGCAAGCAAAACAAACCACAAGATTCATCAGCTTCCTTCTTCCTGATGACATGCCCAAGATCCTTTTTGTTTTCTCCTCCATACCACCCCATCCACACTTTTTAAATAATTTTGGAGATTAAAAATTAGTCTTTTGGTTTCAGCAGCAATCCTAAGGGCGCCTAAAGCATATGGTCCAAGTTTTCTTCATATTAGATACATATTCATTATGGAAAGCATTGTCAGATGGAGTCAGGGACCATTTTCCAGCTCCAGCTGAAAAACTGGGCAATAAATGAGAAAAGCAACAGTGTGAGTTTTGACTTTCTTGGAAAGCTCGCCACGTCTCAGGCCAGATTTGCATCCTTTGTAACGCCACAAGGGAATTCCCAGAAGACTTATATTTTCTTTCCTTGACAAATGTCTCAAATTAAAGAGCAACAAAGGAAAATGGTTGAAGCACCAAGGGTGTGCTATTTTAAGAGATTGAACTCTGTCTTTGGCTCTTTTGAGCTGAATTGTTCACAGTTCTCTACAGGGAGAACATTTGTCGATCAATTTGTATCACATTAGGGCCCCGAGGGCACTGCTAGCGAGCTCATCTATTTATTTGAGGTTTAGTAGTGAAATAGATGGATTTTCTCCCCACCCTTACCCATTTTTTTTAAAAGTCCCAGCTGTCTTTTATTGTTCCCCATGGTAGGTGATCCTCTTAAGGGAAGCTTGGTAGAGAAGGTAGAGCCCCTGGTGTTGATGTATGCTTACATCAATCATGTCTGGGGAAGATAAAGAGTCTTGTAGGCAATTCATACAGAAGATTGAAGACAATCAAATGGCAGGCTTACTAACCCTTAAGACTAGAGCATTGGCAAAGATGTCTTTTTCTCCCCCCAGAGTAAGGAGCATTGATATTTTTACTCACTGCTGTAATAGACTCTGATTTGAATTGAGGTTACTACATCTGAAACACTAAAGTTCTTATGAAGCACTTTCTGCAAAGGGTCCTGTTGTCTACACGTGCAAGAATGGTGACACATTTCATTTCAGCTTCCATTCTGTGTTCATTTCTCCTTTTTTGCAAGTGTTGAAAGGTTGCTGAATCTGAATGCAAAGATGTTTTCTGAATGTAAACTCTAACAAATTCAGAAAGGCGTTGAGAGGAATAGTGCAGATATTTAAAATTGGATGCATGATAAATACTGATCTGATACCAGGGATGACACATGAAGTACTTAAATCTAAGATGTTCTTTGTATCAAGATTTTTTTTCTAACTTTCAAGAGACTTTACTCATTTGCCTTCATATTCAGCATATAGAATGAGAAAGGCCCAGTGCCTTCTTGGTCGGTTTTTGATCGAACGTTATTTCTCATCCCCAGTTCCACACATCAGCCGAGTTAAGATAATCTAATTAAAATGAGGCTGATATTGACCTTTTTATACTACTTAGTATTTAAAATAAGGCTAATAAACACCACTGTCTCAGCTCCCTGCGTCCCACAACGCCTTTTCCTCTCCCCCCACTCAAAAAATACCAACAGTGATGTGAGTTAGCCAATATACAAAAATAAAAATGGCAGACTTTTATAACATATGGCAGACACATGTCAAAGAATTTCCTATCATGAATTCCAATAATCCTCACATTTCTACAATCTCACGCTGTTGTGAACAGCTGATAAAAATGAGAGAGGTCCAGATAATTTGGTACAGATAATGAGAGGTGACTTGTCAAGCAGCTTGGCCAAAGTCAAAGAGGTGACAAGCAGGAGAGTGAAAATTTGAATCCAGACCCTTGGTCTTCACCATCCATGATGCTAACACTAGGTTCTGCTTCCCTCCTGGTGATAACGGAGTTCAGATACTTTGTTATCCTTTTCTAAGTACGTTAGAGATAATCACCGCTGCATTCTTGAAGAAACTGACAGATTACTTTAGGAATAACAGGATATTAGCCTTCATAGACCAGACTCAAAGGTATTTTTAAGTTTAGTTTTGATAGCACAGGTCAGTACCTGACTGGGAGATGTTATATCAAATTTAAAAAGTCCTAATCATGGGGAAATTACAAGCTAGGAAGAGAACAGCTCAATATTAGTAACAAAATATAAAATGGTAATATGGATAGTAGGTAATGACAATATTCTCTAATAACCGCACGTGTATTTTTATTATTGTTTTCCACAAAACTATAATTTTGATGATATATTCTTTAATAACTGCAAGTCGAATTATTCTTGTTCCCTCAAAAAATGTGATGCCTATAATGTATGCTTTCTAAGAATTTAGTCCATGCTACTTTTAGCAAAAGAAAAAGTTTTAAAAAACACAGTAGTTTGGAGCAGATCCTATGATACCTTCTATATAGTGAAAGCTTCAAATAGTCTCCTATTTTAAATGATAATAAATCAACTCAGATTGAGACGAATATTTATTATATTTGGAATGAACAATAATAAAACCAGAAATGGCCTTCTGCAACATCCAGAGTGGAATTTAATGGAAACAAAATGATCCTGTGAAGTTTGATTTTCTACTTAAGACATTGTCATATTTTTGGAACCAAGGTCTCCCTAAGATTACATTACTTGAAAAGTTGAAATAACTGCATTCGAGTGTGAATCAGACTATTTTTGCTGGAGCTAATATCACCACCGTGGCCTAGTTTTACCTCTGTAGCCTTTTTTAAAACACACTTAAGAACAGTCTGCTTAAATTTAAGAGGGAAGAGAGGAATTTCTTCTCTCTGCCTAAATCTGAAAACAAACTCACTTGCAGTAAGAAAGACGGGACTACCGCACATTAGAAATTTCCTTCAAAACAGGGAGAAATCGTTTTTACATCAACTGCATTCTTCATTTTCGCAGAGGAATTACAAAAGAAAGAAAGAACAATGAAATACCATAGGAATTTTACCAAATGAACAGCTTTGTATATTCAAAATATACCTTAAAAATTTTTTTAAATGAACATATTGATTGCCCCATTTCAGTTTTTCATGGGAGCCTTTTAAAAACCAAACACGTGGGTCATCGCTGCTGATGGAGAGCCTTAACTCCCTCTGGTGTTTGACAGCCTCCATGTAACAGAAGACACTTATATTTGGTATTTACTGAGACACTGTACTCTGCAAAATGGGACCAAAAGACAAACCTCAAACTGTAGTGTTTGCTTAACTCCTGAAACAACATACCTGGGCTATATTTGGAGACGTCTGTGTAGACAAAACCCTGTGCATATGGGAAGGGGGTGGGTAGGAGGAGTGCAGCCCTGTTACCTGGTTTCACGGTCCACAGTGATCATGTGACCTGAGTGATTGCCCTTGATTCCCTTGCAGTGTAGCGCTCCAGGGCAGTGCGTTTGCTTTCAAAGTGGGATGAAGAATCCAGAATAACGCAGCTCCCCTGTGACTTTTTCCCTCTTCCATCTCTGCTCTGACATTTTTTTTAAAACTTCCCCAGTTGAGGTGACCTTCATGAGAGCTGTGCCTGGGCCTTAACTTGAATTTCTCGACTTCATCTGTGATGTGATTATGAGCGGCTCTGCACCCTTGGAGCAGAGCATTGTGAAGGATATTCAGCCAGGGTGTGTGTGTGTGTATGAGTGTGCATGTGTGTGTGTGAGCATGCCTGCTGGGGCAATGGTGGAGTCAAACAACTTGGGATGGGAAACTGTAGGAATGTGAATGATAACAGCATTGGGTGTGGTGTGAAATAAACTATTTTAATGTATTTAATGTTAGATAAATGTCACAGACTATAGATTTCATTTAAAACAATTTCTGGGCCTTACAGCTCAAATATTTCTCAAATGCGTGTCTTTCTTTTCATGCCACTTTCCAAGTCCTAGAACACGTCCCAACATCAGTCACTTTGAGTACTGCAGCCGTCTCTAGTCTGGCTTCCAGCTTCCTCCATCCAATCCATCTTCCACGTGGCTGTTAGAGTATTCTCCTCAGACGAAACTCTGGCCATGACTTGCCGCTGCTCGAAAACCCTCCAAGGGCATCCTGTTACCAGAAGGAACAGAACCCAGACTCCTTGTGACCTGGCCTCTTCTCACTTTGGCATCCTTCTGCCATCTTGCTTCTCCCTGCCTACAGTTCTTTTTGAGTAATAGCAAGTCACTTGTAAATTGCCCAGATATGTGCCCCATTCTTTTCCATTCTTCATGCCATGCCATGTGTGTCTTCTGCTTCAAATTCTCTGGAATGTAATAAAACCATCAACCTCTCCTTTCTCAACCTCTCCATTAAAAGTGTGATGGTTAGCCAGCTCCCTCAGCAAATATTTTCTGACGCTGGAGCTGACTGTCACTCATCTGTGCTTCCACAGGACACTGTCTATAATTTATCATAGCATCAAACACATCGGATTAAAATTAGCAGATGTGTATATATGTATGTCTGTTATATATATGTGTGTGTATAATATACACATTGGGTTGGCCAACCCAGTAGAATATATATACTACTATATATACACACACATCATGATAAAATCTCATCATGATACAGTAGTCTTCTCAGAGGGGAACCATTTCCCAGGACCTAGCATTTACATCTGCAGGGCCTACTAACTGGTCCATCAAAGGCATTGCATACATGTCTGGGAAGAAGGTTCTGTACCACGGAGAGCCCCACTTACCCTTTTACATTTGGTGGATGTGTCTGCAGCTTAAGGAACACTTCATGTCAGACCCCCCCGCAGGGACCACTTAAAGTTTACTTTCGCTCTAGGCTAAAAACAATATGTCGGAGGAAAAACAATAACATGACTTCCATCCTTGAAATTTTCATTTGGCTAAACTTTATAGTTTCCAGACCGTTTCTGAATGACTGCAACAGTCACTAAACAAAGATGTGTTTTTATATAACAATTCTGGCGATTGCAGCAGACTCTGCAGTTGCAGAGGACTATAGATGTGGGGCTAAAAGCAGAATGGAAGCTAACATTCACAGCAGGAGGAAAATTATCAAATTCATGAGTCGGTTCAACTGCAGTTGAAATACATGTCTCTCAAGACTGTCCTTTCCAGAAAGAAATCGTTATGATTCTGATTCTAATTGACTCTTGAAGGATGATCATTTATTATTTTAAGTAAGACCTTATGTCTTGAAGGTAGTTTAGGACATAAAAATGCTGACTTAGTACAGTTCCCTGCTGTGAAAAGCAAAATATGTGAAATTCAAACGGGAGGTCACCATTTTATCCCAAGCACAATAACTTGGATGTAAGCAAACATAGAAAATTAACTTTGGCAGCATGATAATAAATAAGACCTGTTAGTGAATTGACTGGGTTTCTCCGGCTGCCGACTTGAACCTCAGTGTAGTCTGTAATTGTAACACATCTGTACATTTTATCTGGGATTATAGTAGTCTGGTTTAGTCAATAAATATACACAGAACATTTGCTTCATGCCAGACTCTCCGCTAAGTGTTTAACATGCATATGTGAAAGGCGTAGGCAAGGACTTGGAGGATTTCACATTTTAGTGGAAAAGGCACATGATTAATTCACTAATGGAAATGCAGTGTTATAAATGATAATGATGCAAAAGGTAGTATAAAAAAAAAAAAACAGAAAAGAGAAATTGAATTCAGCGTGGAAGTCCCAGGAGGGCATTCTGGAGAAAATGCTTATGCATTTGAATCCAGTAAACTGGTAGAAATGAAGCAGAGAAAGTAGCAGGAGATTCCAGAAGGAGGCAGTGGAGGCACAAAATGCTGAGAGGCCCCTTAGAGTAGGGTTCATTCAAGAAACTTCAGTTAATTCAGTGTGGCTCAAACATTGAATGTTTTATAAGGGAGGAGGAGGAGATGAGCTCCTAGAAGTACGCAGATACCAAATGATGGGCGTATGTGGAGGTCCCACCTACTCGCTTCAGCTCTGTCATGCCTGGGGAACAACAAAAAGATTGCAAGTGAGAAGATAACAGGATCACCTTTACAGTTTATAACAGTAGGATGGAGTGACACCTTAATCAGATTTAAATTAGAGGCGGGAGACGATCGCATTGTTCCAGGGAAGAAATGGTGAAGACCTGAAATAAAACATAGATGCAGAGAAGGAACTAGATATGAGAGCCATTTAGAAGTAGAAGCCACAGACCTTAGGGCCTGATGGTACATGAAATGCTGATAGGAGGAAAGTGTCTCCGATTTCTGTCTTAGGAGACTTGCTGGGTAGGCGGAATGCCATTTCCTCAAGATCAGGAATTAAAAAAGAGTTCGATTTGAAGAGGGAGGGGAAGTAAGAAAGGTTGAATTTTAGACAGTTTGAATTTGGGTGACTTTGGGGGCTTTCAATCAGCCATGTTAGTAGAGAATATATACAGTCGTTTAAAGCTTGAGATGAGAGCGTGGGCAGCATGGGTGTAGTAATCATTCTAGAAAGGCAGACAGAATAAAACAGGAGACTTTAACCAGGTAGGAGGAAGGGAGAAAAAGCTCAAAATTGTCTAGTTCCGAAAAGGGCTCAAGTGCCAAGGGAAAGGAAAATGTTCATTGGAGTAAAACAATAGGTCATTGTTGAATCGAAAAGAGAAAATTTAACTCGCTTGTAGTGGATGAACCCAAGATAGAAGGGTTGAGAAACGAATTGGAGGTGAGAAATTGGTAACCAGTGGAGACTATTCTTTCAAGACCCATTGATGTGAGGGAAACACGATTAAAAGTTCAACAAGTTTTGATGCTGTTTTGAGACATGCTTAAATGGCAGGGGAAGGACCCTCTAGAAAGGAAGAGGATCTATAGACCAGGTGTTTCAGGGGTTTGGATCCATAACAGAGAAAGAGAAGTTACACCTGGAGAGGAGACATTTCATCTGATATAAGTCATGTTTTTACATAGAGGTGAATGGCAATTTGAGGCTGGTCCCACCTGGTGGCTTCTGTTTCTTCAGTGAAGTAGGGAGAGAAATCATTGGCTGAGATAAGGGTAGAGATGATGAGACAGGTGAACTGGAAGAAGCAGAGGTGAATTGGGGGAACACATCGCTGAGCAAAGAGGATTGGCTGTTAGTACAACTGAGGCTGCAGCCCCCTGCCCTATCGTTCAGCCCTCCTTTCCCCTCCTCCCTTCTCCATTCCTCTCCTTGTCCTTTGGTCCTTTTAGAGGCAAAGTAAGAACAACAATAACAGCGAAGCAATTTCCAGGTCCTCACGTGGACCATCTTAACCTCTCCAAGATGTTTGACTATGGTGAATATAAGCAGTGACCTGGCAAGGTCTTTAAACTACATGAAATCCAGTCCTGCATTACTAAATTCTTAGACAGAGGCCACCTTCTCCTTTGGTCCATTTGGTATAGGATGGGGGTACTAATAGAGTTCAAAGAAGTTACATTTTTAAATTAAAGCTATAGAAGAAGTTCTTATAAATAAAATGCTAACCTCATCCTGTCATTACTATCTTCTATTTCAGTTTTATCCAAGAATCCATGAAAATATCGTGCAAGAATTGTTCTACATGTGAAACATACTTTTATGTTTAAAATTTTAGAAAATACATGATAAAGATTGCTTGCACTTATCAATTGTGTCTTAGATAAATAAACCAAGGTTCAGTATCTAAAGCCAATTCCCATTCTAATTTTACTTCTGGATGGATTTGTTTCATTTTAAAGATTTTTTCGTAAACATATTCCAATTCTGATAGTACATTAAATTTATTATAACAATAAGTATGTCATATATATGCATACACAGACATACATATTAAATGTTTCATAATACATTTTATTTAAATATCATACTCAAAGAAACTAAACCATTAAAAAAACCATTACAGGCTTGGGTTATTCATTTATTTTTTAAGTTTTGGAATGGGGGGAATTGGTCTGGGAGAGACAGACGGAGACAATATAGGGATTTTTGAATTTATAAACGTAAAGATTGTGGGTTAATCACAGTTTTATAAATTGAAACACATTTAACCTTAAAAGGGACTGCGTTACATTAAAAGTATACTACTGTGAATTTTTAAGTAGGTCATTCTGTCTACCCATGAATTAAGTTTATCTTTCAAAATATATAGTGCTCAGAGTGGGCTATAACTTCATGACCAGCTGAAGGTTACTTGTGACTATTTATTCAATTATTTTTCAAGTGACAGCAATCTGCCTGCATCTGCATTAAACTTTGATATGAAAGATTTGACCGCTACTCAAATACAAGACAAGGATGATGTGAAAACAAGGAACGTTGTTAATATCAGCTATGCGTTAACGTTGCTAATAACGTTGCTAATATGCTAAAAGGATGTAAGATTTTGGCCTTTGTCTGTCATCCATTCTCCCTTGGAACGCCTGACACATCATTTATCAGAATCTCAAGATGGAACTCATATCCCAAACTCTTCTCTCTACTCTCCAGAACCCCCGCCCCCCAAAGGGTGATCTAATACACTAAGACTCCTTTTGGTGTCTCATTTTCCATCTATGCCTAACAAGTGTTTTAACTTTAGTGTCACATCGACTTTTTTTTCCTCCGTAAATTACCCTGCAAGTATGCATACACTCTGTTGGCCATTCACATCCAAGAAACACGCCCTGAGGAAGAGCCAGTTTCAGCAAAGCTGCCACCTAAAGAGACAGGACCGCTATTCAATGGCTTCCGTGCTTCAGGTACTCTGCTTTCTCCATGCCGGTGGGGGCGAGTACAGCCTTGACGAGGCAGAGGAAAAGAATCCGGAAGATCCAGGGATGGAGTTAATCGACCATGCAGATGTACCAGAACTTCCAGGAACTAAAGGGATAAGCCAGGGCTTTCCAACAAGAAAACACTGAGAAATAATGTATAAGAGAGTTGGAGATGTATCAAAGGAAAATTATTCCTTCTGTATTTCACCATGGACGTAAGAATTATGAAACCTGGCTTCAAGATAGCCCTCCAGATATTTATATGACACTGGGTACTTGGCTTCCTTGTGTCCTGTTTTCTCTATCACTAAAAGGAAGAAATTGTATTAATTGACCTCTGGTTATAGTTTTGTCTCTATTATTTAAATTGCAGACATCTTTAAATATAAGTTCAAGCATATTTTTAAATGTCAGTGGAAATGTGTCTAGTGATAAGTATAAAAGTTACACACTAAATACTGTTTGAATAGTTATCTGCTGTATCTGCAGTTACAGTTATCTGCAGTTATCTTCACACTTTACAGACCTTTATGTGTCCTTATCCCCCCTTTATCTCTGTAAGTAGTTTTTTCTTTCAAGTGTCTCTGTGAGTGAACCATCTGTGAAGTTTTCTTCCCGGGAGGATCTTGATGGATTAGAACATATAACGATAAACAAACATAGTATAAAAATGTATAATAATAAAAATAATATTAAATATAATATATAAGTATATTCAGTATGCATATGTATTTATGTATTTAACCCTATAAAGAAGGTGCTTTTAGAGCCAGCATTTTAGGGTCAAGAAAATTGATACATAGAAATGTTAAATAATTTTCCAGAAGTCACACTAGGCTCTATTTGGCAAAGTCAGTAGCCGGTACTATAATCTAAATGTTTTTTCTCACTCCAGAGACCCTCAGAGCCACCTATTTCCTTATGAGGAAAACCTCTGGTCACCTCTGTTAATGCTCATAATTTTTGATTATTTCTATACCATCCCCATTATCCTATTAATCTGATATGATATGAATGTTATAATATCATTCATACTATTTATATTATATATCACACATTCAATATCATTCATGTTATACTTTTCTAAGAACTTTCTAGACTTTCTGGGCTTAGTAAACTGGACTATTACTAACTAGTTGTTAGGTTGTTAGGGTGCCTACTGTCAATGGCAATGAACTATTATTGGGGAAAAATCATAATAAAACTTGGTAACCTTAATCTTTGCCACTAGCCCAGCCAAGCAGGACTGGCTATAGAGTTGGATTTTTTTTTTTTTTTTCAGCTCTTCCTCCTTGCTTAGCGCACATGGGCTTGGCATTTATTTTTCCTCTCAGTGGGAACATCAGAGCTGTGGGTGGCCTCTCTTGAAACCTCCTGTTTAAAATGTACTTGAGGAGGAAGCATGGTGCTTTCTCAACGAAAAAGAGAACATCTGTTCTTTTCCATAGAGAATCAAAATATAGTGAGATTGGACCCAGGGCGAGTTCATTTGCCCCCTCTACCTCTTGGACTCACCAAGCCTATTTTTTTTCCCCAACTAATGGTCCCCAAGCAGAGAGGGATGCAGATTCTCCATCCTATAAATCATATGCTCTTCCTGCCAGAAGGAGACACTTCGACATCGCATCATCAATTATCGGTCGGTGAGATTGTTTCTTGACTGTTTGGGATTTCCAAAGGAAATAAGGAACGGTCTTAGTTATCTATCTTTCCCTCTATCCTCCTTTTCTAAGAGTTCCTCTTCTGCCCCAGTTTAATTCTTCTTGCTGTGCTCTGGGACATTTCTCTCCTCACACCTCTCTCTGCTATGTCTTCTCAGTCTTGAAACAACAGTGCCCACTTCCTTCTCAGACCATTTCCTTCATCTAAACAAAAACACATATCCCATGAAAATTGGGGATTTTTTAACTTTTTTTCTTTGGCCGTGCCCCATGGCTTGTCTGGGATCTTAGCTCCCAGACCAGGGATCAAACCCCGGCCCTCAGCAGTGAGAGCACTAAGTCCTAACAACTGGACGCCAGGGAAGTCCCTAAAATTCTTTTTAAAAATGAAGGAAATCGTGTCTGCAACTACTCCCACCTGTCACCATCTTTCTGTCTCGCAAAACCCTTTGAATGATGGTTATTCACTCTGTGCATTGATTTGCCTGCCAATCTCACTCCACACCCAGCCATCCAGCCTGATCCTGGAACCTCCACGAAATGGCTCTCACCAAATTCTAGAGTGTGCTTTTTGCCAAAAAATCTAATGGGCATTTTTCAGTTCTATTTTAAGGTGACCTTCCTCCATGATTTGATACTTTTGACCCCTCCATTCTTAAAAAGCCATCACCCCTTGAATTCTCTGGCACTCACTGATGCTTATTTCAAACCTGTCTGGTTATTCTTAGTCTTTTCCATGCACAGCTCTTCCCCACTCATCTGCTGAAAGGTAACTACTCTCCGATGTCCTGCTGAGAGCAGCTGAGTATCCTGCACTACAGAGTTCTGTGCCCAACAGCCTTCTTCACGTTTGATGGACGCCACAAACTAAAACCTTCAAAGCACATCTCCGCATGTTTCGCGTAGCAAACAGGCACTGCTTCTCCGATCCCACATTCTCAATAAACTATACCATCCTGTTTTCAGCTGCACAAAATAGAAACCCAGGGGTCCCCCTAAATCTTCCATTCCACTCATCCCCTTATCCAAATTACCCTTTGGTTGGTTATGTGTATTAAATGCTTTAAAATCCATTCATTGCTCTATGTCTCTTGTATTTCTGCTTTAGTTCAGGCTCAAGCTTCTCTTGAATAAACCAATAGACTTCACTTTTCTTCCTGGCTTCACCTTTATGTTCCTATACTCTACCTTCCACCGCTGTAGCCAAGGTGGTCTTTCCAAAATTAACATGTGCCCTTGGCATAAACTCAAAACACCTTGGAAAAAATCCCTCAGAGTTGTCACTCTTTTGCTTCAGCTCATAGCAGCCCTGCCCACTGTGTGCCCCAATATTCTCATGTGTCTGCAGGTAGCCACACATGCATGTTCTCCCATCATCCTGTCTTTCTTTGTACCTTGTAATTTACTCTGTCCAGAATGCCCTTTCTTTATTATACTCCCCTCTTCATCCTGCTTAGAGTCTAATTGTTCGTTAAGGTAAAGATTTAAAATCTGTGAGAAGCGTTCCCTGAGCACCCAGATTGGGTTAGCTTCCTTTCTTTGAGGTCCCAGAACTTCTTACATCTCACCTCTTACAGCACATACACATTCCGGAATAAACTTCAATCTACTTATCTAGCTGCCCTACCTCCCTGTTCATTCTTTTAGCTCTGTATCTATCAAATGTTCTATCTATAGTACCAAGTTCAGACAGTGACTCATAGTAGTTTCCAAATATTGGTGGAGGAAATAATATGTTCAGTGAAATATGTTATGGCTGGTTTGTCTAGTCATATAGGAATAAAGTCTGGGAGGAATTTACAACCCAAGGTAAAGAGCACTTTCATCACTCACCCTGGAAGCTGCTATGAACCCTTCCCAGAAGCAATAAGATTTTTGTGGGTTTCAAGAAAGAGATATATTTCTGTTTCACACCAGATGCTCAGAGAATTTTTAAAGAATGGTTAAGCATTCTACAAAATACAGGATGCAGGCTTTAATTGTACCACCTAGGAAAATAGATTAACCCTAGCTTTGTCTCTCACATAAGTGAATACTTTTACCATAAAACAACACTTTAGTTTAGCCACTGAAATAGTGGCAATAGAATTTAGTATGTCTTTCATTCTGTTACTCCTAGGTGCATACAGTGAAACACTATACATTTAAATGTCAGAATGTGTGATAACTCCAGCATAGGTCAAACTGAAGTTTATCTTTGCTTTTGCTTTAAAAATAAATGGAATCATACAATCTGTGGTCTTTGTGACTTAGCATAAGAGTTTTCCAGGTTTATCTATGTTATAGCATGTATCGACTTTTCATTCATTTATAGTGCCGAATAATATTCCATGGCATCAATGTGCTACCTTGTATTTATCCACTCATCAGTTGATGGATATTTGAGTTATTTCCATTTTCTGGCTATTATAAATACAGCTGCTATAAAAATTCATGTACAAGTTTTTATGTGGGCATAAGGTTTCCTTTCTCTTGGGTACATACCTAGTAATGGAATTGCTGGGTCATATGGTAACTCTATGTTTAAACTTTAGAGGATCTGTCAAACATTTCACAAAGTGGCTTTACCATTTTACGTTCTTTCTAGAAGTATATAAGCATTCTGATTTCTTTACACCATCCCAAACACTTGTTATTTTTCTGTTGTTTTCTTTACAGCCACCCTTATGTGTGTAAAATCTTATCAAATTGTGATGTATAATTGTGGTTTTGATTTGCATTTCACTAATGGTTAATGACATTGAGAATCTTTTCATGTGATTATTGGCCATTTGCACATCTTCTCTGGATAAATGTCTATCAAGATCCTTTACCTATAATGATACTGAGTATCTTTTCATATGCTTTTTGGACTTTTGTATATTTTTCGGGAGAGATGTCTATTCAGATACTTTGCCCATTTTAAAATCGTGTAATTTTTTATTATTGGGTTGGAAGAATTCTTTATATATTCTAGATATAATTACCTTATCAGAGACATGGTTTGCAAATATTATCTCCCATTCTGTGAATTGTTTTTTAATTTCTTGATGGTATCTTTTGGAACATATGTTCACTTTTTTTTTTAGCATCTTTATTGGAGTATAATTGCTTTACAATGGTGTGTTAGTTTCTGCTGTATAACAAAGTGAATCAGCTATAAATATACATATATCCCCATATCTCCTCCCTCTTGGGTCTCCCTCCCACCTTCCCTATCCCACCCCTCTAGGTGGTAACAAAGCATCGAGCTGATCTCCCTGTGCTATGCAGCAGCTTCCCACTAGCTATCTGTTTTACATTTGGAAGAATATATAAATACATGCCACTCTCTCACTTCATCCCAGCTTACGCTTCCCTCTCCCCGTGTCCTCAAGTCCATTCTCTACATCTGCATCTTTATTCCTGTCCTGCCCCTAGGTTCTTCAGACCACTTTTTTTTTTTTTTAGATTCCATATATATGTGTTAGCATACGGTATTTCTTTTTCTCTTTCTGACGTACTTCACTCTGTATGACAGACTCTAGGTCCACTGACCTCACTACAAATAACTCAATTTCGTTTCTTTTTATGGCTGAGTAATATTCCATTGTATATATGTACCACATCTTCTTTATCCAGTCATATGTCAACAGACACTTAGGTTGCTTCCATGTCCTGGCTATTGTAAATAGAGCTGCAATGAACATTGGGGTACATGACTCTTTTTGAATTATGGTTTGCTCAGGGTGTGTGCCTAGTAGTGGGATTGCTGGGTCGTATGGTAGTTCTACTTTAAGTTTTTTAAGGAACATCCATACTGTTCTCCATAGTGGCTATATCAATTTACATTCCCACCAACAGTGCAAGAGGGTTCCCTTTTCTCCACACCCTCTCCATCATTTATTGTTTGTAGATTTTTTGGTGATGGCCATTCTGACTGGTGTGAGGTGATACCTCATTGTAGTTTTGATTTGCTTTTCTCTAATGATTAATGATGTCGAGCATCCTTTCATGTGTTTGTTGGCAATCTGTATATCTTCTTTGGAGAAATGGGTATTTAGGTCTTCTGCCTATTTTTGGATTGGGATGTTTGTTTTTGATATTGAGCTGCATGAGATGCTTGTAAATTTTGGAGATTAATCCTTTGTCAGTTGCTTCATTTGCAAATATTTTCTCCCATTCTGAGGGTTGTCTTTCCGTCTTGTTTATGTTTTCCTTTGTTGTGCAAAAGCTTTTAAGTTTCATTAGGTCCCATTTGGTTTTTTTTGTTTTTATTTCCATTTCTCTAGGAGGTGAGTCAAAAAGGATCTTGCTTTGATTTATGTCATAGAGTGGTCTGCCTATGTTTTTCTCTAAGAGTTTGATAGTGTCTGGCCTTACATTTAGGTCTTTAATCTATTTTGAGTTTATTTTTAAGTATGGTGTTAGGGAGTGTTCTAATTTCATTCTTTTGCATATAGCTGTCCAGTTTTCCCAGCACCACTTGTTGAAGAGGCTGTCTTTTCCCCATTTTATATTATTGTCTCCTTTATCAAAGATAAGGTGACCATATGTGTGTGGGTGTATCTCTGGGCTTTCTATCCTGTTCCATTGATCTATATTTCTGTTTTTGTGCCAGTACCATACTGTCTTGATTACTGTAGCTTTGTCGTAGAGTCTGAAGTCTGGGAGCCTGATTCCTCCAGCCCCAGTTTTCTTTCTCAAGATTGCTTTGTCTATTCGGGGTCTTTTGTGTTTCCATACAAATTGTGAATTTTTTTTCTAGTTCTGTGAAAAATGCCATTGGTAGTTTGATAGGGATTGCACTGAATCTGTAGATTGCTTTGGGTAGTATAGTCATTTTCAAAATGTTGATTCTTCCAATCCAAGAACATGATATATCTCTCCATTTGTATCATCTTTAATTTCTTTCCTCAGTGTCATAGTTTGCTGCATATAGGTTTTTTGTCTCCTTAGGTAGGTTTATTCCTAGGTATTTTATTCTTTTTGTTGCAGTGGTAAATGGGAGTGTTTCCTTAATTTCTCTTTCAGCTTTTTCATTATTAGTGTATAGGAATGCAAGAGATTTCTGTGCATTAATTTTGTATTCTGCTACTTTATCAAATTCATTGATTAGCTCTAGTAGTTTTCTGATAGCATCTTTAGGATTCTCTATGTATAGTATCATGTCATCTGCAAACAGTGACAGCTTTGCTTCTTCTCTTCCAGTTTGTATTCCTTTTATTTCTTTTTCTTCTCTGATTGCTGTGGCTAAAACTTCCAAAACAATGTTGAATAATACTGGTGAGAGTGGGCAACCTTGTCTTGTTCCTGATCTTAGAGAAAGTGGTTTTAGTTTTTCACCATTGAGGACGATGTTGGCTGTGGGTTTGTCATATATGGCCTTTATTATGTTGAGGTAAGTTCCCTCTATGCCTACTTTCTGGAGGGTTTTTATCATAAATACATGTTGAATTTTATCAAAAGCTTTTTCTGCATCTATTGAGATGATCATATGGTTTTTCTCCTTCAATTTCTTAATATGGTGTATCACATTGATTGATTTGCATATATTGAAGAATCCTTGCATGCCTGGGATAAATCCCACTTGATCATGGTGTATGATCCTTTGAAAGTGCTGTTGGATTCTGTTTGTTAGTATTTTGTTGAGGATTTTTGCATCTATGTTCATCAGTGATATTGGCCTGTAGTTTTCTTTCTTTGTGACATCTTTGTCTGGTTTTGGTATCAGGGTGATGGTGGCCTCGAAGAATGAGTTTGAGAGTGTTCCTCCCTCTGCTGTATTTTGGAAGAGGTTGAGAAGGATCGGTGTTAGCTCTTCTCTAAATGTTTGATAGAATTCTCCTGTGCAGCCGTCTGGTCCTGGGCTTTTGTTTGTTGGAAGATGTTTAATCACAGTCTCCATTTCAGTGCTTGTGATTGGTCTGCTTATATTTTCTATTTCTCTCTGGTTCAGTCTTGGAAGGTTGAGCTTTTCTAAGAATTTGTCCCTTTCTTCCAGGTGGTCCATTTTATTGGCATATAGTTGCTTGTAGTAATCTCTCACGATCCTTTGTATTTCTGCAGTGTCAGTTGTTACTTCTCCTTTTTCATTTCTAATTCTATTGATTTGAGTCTTCTCCCTTTTTTTCTTGATAAGTCTGGCTAATGGTTTATCAATTTTTTTATCTTCTCAAAGAACCATCTTTTAGTTTTATTGATCTTTGCTATTGTTTCCTTCATTTCTTTTTCATATATTTCTGATCTGGTCTTTATGATTTCTTTCCTTCTGTTAACTTTGGGGGTTTTTTTGTTCTTCTTTCTCTAATCACTTTAAGTGTAAGGTTAGGTTGTTTATTTGAGATGTTTCTTGTTTCTTGAGTTAGGCTTGTATAGCTATAAACTTCCCTCTTAGAACTGCTTATGCTGCATCCCATAGGTTTTGGGTCATCATGTTTTCATTGCCATTTGTTTCTAGGTATTTTTTAATTTTGATTTCTTCAGTGATCTCTTGATTATTAAGTAGTGTATTGTTTAGCCTCCATGTGTTTGTATTTTTTACAGATTTTTTCCTTTAATAGATATCTATTCTCATAACATTATGGTCAGAAAAGATACTTGATACGATTTCAGTTTTCTTAAATTTACCAAGGCTTGATTTCTGACCCAAGATATGATCTATCCTGGAGAATGTTCCATGAGCACTTGAGAAGAAAGTGTATTCTGTTCCTTTTGGATGGAATGTCCTATAAATATCAATTAAGTCCATCTTGTTTAATGTATCAGCTAAAGCTTGTGTTTCCTTATTTATTTTCATTTTGGATGGTCTGTCCATTGGCGAAAGTGGGGTGTCAAAGTCCCCTACTATGATTGTGTTACTGCCGATTTCCCCTTTTATGGCTGTTAGTATTTGCCTTGTGTATTGAGGTGCTCCTATGTTGGGTGCATATATATTTACAATTGTTATATCTTCTTCTTGGATTGATCCCTTGATCATTATGTAGTGTCCTTCTTTGTCTCTTGTAATAGTCTTTGTTTTAAAGTCTGTTTTGTCTTATATGAGAATTGCTACTCCAGCTTTCTTTTGATTTCCATTTGCATGGAATATCTTTTTCCATCCCCTCACTTTCAGTCTGTATCTGTTCCTAGGTCTGAAGTGGGTCTCTTGTAGACAGCATATATATGGGTCCTGTTTTTGTATCCATTCAGCCAGTCTGTGTCTTTTGGTGGGAGCATTTAATCCATTTACATTTAAGGTAATTGTCGATATGTATGTTCCTATTCCCATTTTCTTAATTGTTTTGGGTTTATTATTGTAGGTCTTTTCCTTCTGTTGTGTGTCCTGCCTAGAGAAGTTCCTTTAGCATTTGTTGTAAAGCTGGTTTGCTGGTCCTGAATTCTCTTAGCTTTTGCTTGTCTGTAAAGCTTTTAATTTCTCTGTCAAATCTGAATGAGGTCCTTGCTGTGTAGAGTAATCTTGTTTGTAGGTTTTTCTCCTTAGTCACTTTAAATATGTCCTGCCACTCCCTTCTGGCTTGCAGAGTTTCTGATGAAAGATCAGCTGTTAACCTTGTGGGGATTCCTTTATGTGTTATTTTTCCCTTGCTGCTTTTAATATTTGTTCTTTGTATTTAATTTTTGATAGTTTGATTAATATGTGTCTTGGCATGTTTCTCTTTGGATTTATCCTGTATGGGACTCTCTGTGCTTCCTGGACTTGATTAACTATTTCCTTTCCCATATTAGGGAAGTTTTCAAGTATAATCTCTTCAAATATTTTCTCAGTCCCTTTCTTTTTCTCTTCTTCTTCTGGGATCCCTATAATTCGAATGTTGGTGCATTTAATGTTGTCCCAGCGGTCGCTGAGACTGTCCTCAATTCTTTTCATTCTTTTTTCTTTATTCTGCTCTGCAGTAGTTCTTTCCACTGTTTTATCTTCCAGGTCACTTATCCGTTCTTCTGCCTCAGTTATTCTGCTATTGATCCCTTCTAGGGAATTTTTAATTTCATTTATTGTGTTGTTCATCACTGTTTGCTTGCTGTTTAGTTCTTCTAGGTCATTGTTAAATGTTTCTTGCATTTTCTCCGTTCTATTTCCAAGATTTTGGATCATCTTTACTATCAGTACTCTGAATTCTTTTTCAGGTAGACTGCCTATTTCCTCTTCATTTGTTTGGTCTGGTGGGTTTTATCTTGCTCCTTCATCTGCTGCATGTTTCTCTGTCTTCTCATTTTTCTTAACTTACTGTGTTTGGGGTCTCTTTTTCGTAGGCTGCAGGTTTGTAGTTCCCGTTGTTTTTGGTGTCTGTCCCCAGTGGGTAAGGTTGGTTCATTGGATTGTGTAGGCTTCCTGGTGGAGGGGACCTAGTGCCTGTGTTCTGGTGGATGAGGCTGGATCTTGTCTTTCTGGTGGGCAGGACTGCGTCCGGTGGTGTGTTTCGGGGTGTCTGTGACCTTATTATGATTTTAGGCAGCCTCTCTGCTAATGGGTGGGGTTGTGTTCCTGTCTTGCTAGTTGCGTTCTCCCGGGGAAGTTGTCCCTGGATCACGGGACCCTAGCGTTGGCGGGCTGCACAGGGTCCCCAGAGGGGGGTGTGTGGAGCGTGACCTGTGGTCGCACACAGGCTTCTTGGTGGCGGCAGCAGCAGCCTTAGTGTCCCATGCTCGTCTCTGGGGTCCGCGCTGATAGCCGCGGCTCGCGCCCATCTCTGGAGCTCGTTGAGGCGGTGCTCTGACTCCCCTCTCCTTGCGCACCGGAAACAATGGCCTCTTGCCTCTTCGGCAGCTCCAGACTTTTCCCCGGACTCCCTCCCGGCCAGCCGTGGTGCACTAACCCCCTGCAGGCTGTGTTCACGCCGCCAACCCCAGTCCTCTCCCTGCGCTCCAACCGAAGCCCGAGCCTCAGCTCCCAGCCCCGCCCGCCCCGGCGGGGAAGCAGACAAGCCGCTCGGGCTGGTGAGTGCCAGTCGGCACCGATCCTCTGTGTGGGAATCTCTCCGCTTTGTCCTCCGCATCCCTATTGCTGTGCTCTCCTCCGCGGCTCCAAAGCTTCCCACCCGGCCAACCCCATCTCTGCCAGTGAAGGGGCTCCTTAGTGAGTGGAAAGTTTTTCTCCTTCACGGCTCCCTCCCACTGGTGCAGGTCCCGTCCCTATTCTTTTGTCTCTGTTTTTTCCTTTTTCTTTTGCCCTACCCAGGTACGTGGGGAGTTTCTTGCCTTTTGGGAGGTCTGAGGTCTTCTGCCAGCATTCAGTGGGTGTTCTGTAGGAGCTGTTCCACATGTAGACGTATTTCTGATGTATTTGTGGGGAGGAAGGTGATCTCCAGGTCTTACTCCTCCGCCATCTTGAAGGTCTCCCCCATACATTCACTTTTGACCAAGTGCAGTTTATCCTTTTTTTCCTTTCAATACAGTGGTTTTGCTGTCATATCTAAGAAAGCTTTATTAAACCCGAGTCATGAAGATTTACTCCTGGACTTCCTTCTAGGAGTTTTATGGTCTTAGCTCTTACATTTAAGCTCTTACACGTAGAGTTAGTTTTTGTGTATCGTGCGAGGAAAGTGTTCAGTTTCAGTTTTTTGCACGTGACTACCCGATTGTCCCAGCACTATTTGCTGAGAAGACTATTCTTTCTGTATTGAATTGTCTTGGCCCCCTTGTTAAAAATCAAGTGACCATAAATGTGGGAGTGTATCACTGGACCCTCGATTCTCTTCCATTGATCTGTGTCTATCCTGGTATAGGCACCACACAGTTTTCGTTACTCTAGCTCTGTATTGTTTAGACATTGGGAACCATGAGTCCTCCAACTTTGTTCTTTTCCTAGTTATTTTTGGCTATCCTGGGTCATTGAATTTCCATATGAATTTTAGGATCAGCTTATCATTTTCTGCAAAAAAAAAAAAACTTTTTGGGATTTTGATAAGAATTGTATTGAATCTGTAGACCACTTTGGAGCATATTGTCATTTTAACAAAATAAAAATAATAAGGTTTTTGATTCATGAATTTGGGATGTTTTCCCATTTATTTAGATTTTCTTTAATTTCTTTCAGCAATTTTTTTTAGTTTTCACAGAATAAGTTTGTAATTTTGTTAAATTTATCCCTATGTATTTTATTCTTTTGGGTGCTTTTGTAAATGGAATTTTCTTCATTTAATTTCAGACTTTTATTGCTAGTGTATAAAAATAAAATAGATTTTTGTATATTGATCTTATGTCTTGCAAATTGCTGAGCTCCTTTATTAGTTTCAATAGTATTTTCATGGATTCCTTAGGATTTTCTACACCCAAGCTCATGTCATCTGCAAATAGAGGTAGTTTTGCTTCTTCCTTTCCAATCTGAATGGTCTTTATTTCAATTACTTGCCTAACTACCCTGGCTTGAATTTCCAGTATAATGTTGAATAGAAGTGGTGAGAGCAAACATCCTCATCATAATCCCAGAGTTAGGAGGAAGGCTTTCATTCTTTCACCATTAACATGATGCTAGCTGTGGTCTTTTTATAGATTATCAGTTTGAGGAAGTTACCTTTTATTCAGCATTTGTTGAGTGCTTTTTGCATAAAATGATGATGGATTTGGTCAAATATTCTTTCTGTGTTTATTGAGATGATCATGTGTTCTTTTTTCTTTATTCTATTAGTATGCTGTATTTAATTGGTTGAAAGTCTTATGTTGACCCAACCTCACATTCCTGGGTAAATCTGACAGGTTCATGGTGTATAGTTTTTTTTAATACAGTACCAGATTCAGTTTGCTAGAATTTTGTTGAGGAATTTCACGTTTAAATTTATAAAATATATTGGTCAGTAGTTTTCTTTTCTTATGATGCTTTGTCTGGTTTTGGTGTAAGGGTAAAATCAGCCTGGTGGAATGAGTTTAGAAGCGTTCTGTTCATTCTGTTTTTAGAAGAGTTTGTGCAGTATTGGTGCTAATTCTTCTTTCCATATTTGGTAGAATTCACCTATGATGCTATCTGGACCTGGGCATTTCTCTGTGGGAAGATTTTTGATTAGTAATTCAATCTCTTTACTTTTGTAGGTATATTCAGATTTTCTTCTTGAGTCAATAAAATAGTTTGTGTTGTCTAAGAAATTATCCATTTCATCTAAGTTACCTAGAGTTGGTAAATTGGACCGGAAGCGTTGGAAATCATAAACTCTATGATAACTGTATTTAAGATTAAATTATTGCTAATGCTCTTTGATCAGGCATATGTAGCAACATTTGATTAAAAATGACAATTAACAATATATATTATATAATTAACAATATAGATTTAAATAGAGATATTAAATTATTTTCAGCTAGAAAAATATGTGTTGGTTTAAGTAGTACAGCCTACCAGCCTACTTATTAAAAGAGTACGCACAGACATCTCAAGTCCCTTCTCAATCTAGGAGAGGGATATGTCAATAAACGTCCACCCACGTCTACATTAACCAGCTATGTTACCTGTGCAGTGTAGCATTAGTCTCTCTTTTGCACTATAACTTAATCCTTGGTAACGTTGTCAGGTGTTTATTGAACACTTGGAAATGAAATACTCTTTAGTTACCTTTTTGAATAAATAAACAAGGTAATTAAAAAGGAGCCAAAAAGACAGGTATCTTTGTTTGCCAACATAATGCAAATAACTCTTGCTGTCAGCCCCTTCTTTACTGTAATTTAGTCCTCAATAGACTTTCAGTCTATGAACACACCAATGGAAGTGGGGAAGAAAAGGTTCAAAGAATGGTTGTTCTTAGAGGATGCAGTTGTTGCTAGAAAGGAGAGATATGCAGGTTATTTTAAGTGTCTTTAAAAATGAGTGATGGAAAAAAGTCTAGAAGAAAAAAATCTTTCAACTTGAACTTTTGAATCTAGAGAGAATTCATTTCCAATATAAACATTTTTATAAATTGAGACATAATTGACATATAACACTGTGTTAGCTTAAGGTGTACAATAGGTTTATTTGACACGTTTATATATTGCAATATGATTACCACCATAGCATTAGCTAACACTTCTATCTGGTCAAATAATTTTTATTTCTTTTTTATGGTGAGAGTATGTAAGATCTAGTCTCTTAGCAAATTTAAAATATATAATACAGTATTGTTGACTACAGTCATGATGCTGTACATTAGTTCTCCAGAACTTATTCATCTTCTAACTGCAATGTTGTTCCCTTTGGCCAACACTCCCAAATTCTTCCCCCCACCCCCCAGTCACTGGTAACAACCCACTCTCTGTTTTAATAAGTTCAGCTTATTTAGTTCTACCATAAGTGATATTAACACTTGTATTTGTCTTTGTATGACTTATCTCACTTAGCGTAGTACCCTCAAGGTCCATTCATGTTGTTGCAAATGGCGGGATTTCCTTCTTTTGCAGGGCTGAGTAATATTCCATTACATGTTCTGCATCTTGTTTATCCATTCATCCATTGATGGATGGCTATGAAATGTTCTGGGGCCATAATAACAGACCTGGTCATGAATAGATTAGAGTTCATTTCCTTGGAAGATCTGTATTGCAAGCCATTCACTTTTATAAATACCAATTGCAATTTAGTTAGAAGCAATTGAATGAGTGTTGTGTGTAAATAATTTATTCTCCTAACAATCTCATGAAGAGGGATAATTACGCCTGTCTGACATACGGTAGAACTGAATCTCACCCAAGTTAGTAAGTATGGAATCTTAGAGTTCCTTAAACTAAATCCAAAGTTAGAACAAGGCAGAAAAAGTGTATTACCAAAACCAAACATTTGTCTTATTGTCTAGAATCAGGGCTTTGGAATGCAACATACAGAGAAGGACTAGTGAAATTGAATTTAAAAAGTGGTTTAATTTTCTGTATCTGTAAAAAATAATGCAGGGGAACAATCACTTCTTAGACATGCTTCAGTAGAACTTTTTAAGATTACTTACTTCATATATTTCCATGATAAATCCTTCACAAACTTCTACTCTTTATTTTTCATAACAGTTTACCTTCAACACATCCTACAAGCGATTAAAACACATCAAGGACATGGCAGTTGAGAAGCCATAAATCTCAATTATTCAAGCTTTAAAATCCTTCTCTGTCTCTCTTCTTTTTCTCTCTCCTCCCTTAGTTTGACTGAAGGTCTGAAAAATCCAATTAACTGCTTTAACTCATCACTTGGAACGTACAGATAAAATCATTGCATACAAATAAAATGCAATCTCAGCTGTGCACAGGGTTTTCCCATGCTTGTGGCAGGGATTAAATTCTACACTGTATTCTGATGTTCTCAATCACTCATCTCAGGCCAAAACTTACTTCAGACTTTAACACTGTCTCCTCAGGATATGAAAAATTTCCACATTTACCAAACTGTTTTCATGGAGATTTGCCTTGCATATTTGATGAGTAGAGATAGCACTCTGAATAACTTACACCCAAATACTCATAACAATAAAACAATTTTAAAGGAATAGCCACATTTTTTTAAGTTCTGTTTTTTTATTTTTTTGATGTGGACCACTTTTAAATTCTTTACTGAATTTGTTACAATATTGCTTTGTATTATGTTTTGGTTTTTTGGCTGTGAGGCATGTGGGATCTTAGCTCCCTGACCAGGGATCGAACCCGCACCCCCTGCATTGGAAGGTGGAGCCTTAACCACTGGACCACCAGGAAAGTCCCCTTAATAGCCACATTTTAGTGAATGCTTCCAATGTACTGTGTTCTGAGTAAAGACATCATCATAATTTAATTCTTCCAGTATTTCTTACAAAGTATTACTATCAGTGCCCTAGAGGAAAAAACAAACACGCACCCAAAGCAAACAACAAACACCAAACTCTGAGACCAGAGTTTGTATAAATTGCTCTAAGTTACACAGGTGCTAAGGGGAAGTCTTAAATTTAATATCAGCTGTCCTCAAATATAAAACCATTGCCATTCTTATATGTTAAATTCAATAAATTGAAATGATATTCATTCGTTCATTCATTTATTCAACAAAACACTCGTTGAGTGCTTACTGTGTGTTAGGAGTACTGTGTTAGGAATTGGGACTTCAAAACTAATAAGACCCTTGTCTTCAGGCAGCATATGGTCAAGTAGGGGAAGCTGATGAAAGAAGAATTAATGTATCGCAACAGAAGGTCTAGACGAGGTGAGGTGAGAAATCTGAGTGGGAGCTTTGAAGTCTTTTCTTTTTTAAAATTTATTTATCCATTTATTTACCTATTTTTGGCTGCATTGGGTCTTCGTTTCTGTGCGAGGGCTTTCTCCAGCTGCGGCGAGCGGGGGCCACTCTTCATCGCGGTGCGCGGGCCTCTCACTGCCGCGGCCTCTCTTGTTGCGGAGCGCAGGCTCAGTAGCTGTGTGGTCTTTTCTTTAAAATAATCAGTTCCTGAAGCCGAGCTGAAAGGTTTTCAGATCTCGAAAGCAGGTCACTCTTGGAAGAGTTATCCCCAGCTTGCAGGTACAGATGACATTTGAAGAGCAACTCACTATTCTCCAGATCCAGTTACCCTGACCTAAAACCAGTATGCTGGCAACTCCCATTTCACAGGCAAAGATCAGTCAATACCCAGGAGATGAACATGAGTTTTCTCTAGGAAGACACTTTTCTTTCTCAGTTTTCCAGAGTAAGTTTCCATGAGGTGGGTGTGTTTGGGTTTAGCAGGGAAGAACTCCACGGTGCTGTGTTGTTTTAGTGGCTGGAGGATGACATAAAGTGAAAACCATAAGTTCAAAGTGTCTGGCTGTTTACGGGAATCCCACCTCCAGAGAACTGGCATTTGAGTGCGAGATGACTCATCTGTATTAACTCTTTGGATAAACACTTTCTTGTTAAGTGTAACATGGGCTATACATTTCTGGACAAAACTGTTCTCAAATTTAAATAGAATATCTGATCCAGGGTTGTTTTTTTAAGATATAATTAGGAAGAGACAAGTCACTTCAGTACATTCTTTTCGGATGCTGCCCAGGGTTTTTGGGCAAAGCCATGGACCAGAGATTTGATACCACATGTTCAACGAGAAGAGAGCTTACCAAGATTCCAGGTATCTTCCATGGTGTTACTTCATCTATGTCTTTGCAACTCCAATCGTCCAATTATCTCTGGGTCAATTTGTTAAACAGTGCATTTATTCTAAATACCAAGCAAGGCTTTCCTCTGATTCTAATTTAAAATGAGTAAGTGCCCAAGGAAGATACAATTGTAAAAATAAATCTAGGGGGAAAAGTCATACTAAAAGAACCCCACAAACTATAATACACTCAACAGATGATGAAAGAAAGAATTTGGAGAACTAGTACATGTAATCACCTGCATCATTCTATGGCAATGGGCTTAAGAGCCAGCATTTACTTGTTTGTCATGTCTATATGAATTTAAGGCACCATGGTGGTCTTCTTTTAGTGTACCCACCTATCTATTTATTTATTTTTGGCTGCATTGGGTCTTTGTTGCTGCACACGGGCTTTCTCTAGTTGCGTCGAGCGGGGGCTACTCTTCCTTGTGGTGCGCGGGCTTCTCATTGCGTTGGTCTCTCGTTGCGGAGCACAGGCTCTAGGCGCATGGGCTTCAGTAGTTGCAGTACTTGGGCTCAGTAGTTGTGGCTCATGGGCTCTAGAGTGCAGTCTCAATAGTTGCGCTGCAGGGGCTTAGTTGCTCTGCGGCATATGGAATCTTCCCGGACCAGGGCTCGAACCCATGTCAGCTGCATTGGCTGGCGGATTCTTAACCACTCTGCCACCAGAGAAGTCCCCTATTCATTTTTTTTTAAACAGATAAATCTCTAAGGCATTGTGAGATGCTTTTGGCACCGTAAGAATTGTAACTTTTAAAAAATTGTCTCCAGAGCAGAAATTTCTGATGAGATCATAAACAAATTAAAAATTCCTTCAAACTAAGTAAGTACTTACCTACCCTCCTGTCTTAGTCCGTTCGGGCTGCTGTCATAAAATGCCATAAGTTGGGGGGCTTATCATAAACAGAGATGTATTTCTCGCGGTCTGAAGGCTGGAAGTCCAAGATCAAGATGCCAGCATGTTCAGGTTTTGGTGAGAGCCTCTTTCTGGTTCATAGTGGTCTTTTCCCTGTGTCTTCACATGGAAGAAGGAAAGATCAAACACTAACCCCAATCATGAGGGCTCCACCCCATATGACCTAATCGTTTACCAAAGTTCCCTACCTCCTAATAGCATCACCTTGGGGGTTAAGATTTCAATATATGAATTTTGGGGTGGGGGACACAACCATTCAGACCATATAGCACCTCCCATCTTAAGACTGAGCAAACCTGGGGTGTAAAAGTCCAGAGGAAGCAAAGACATATTTTTCATCCCTTCAGACATGTTAATCATCTTGGGAAAAAGTATACACTTAATAGTAAAATTATTTAAGCAATGACTCTCATCTAAGCAGTGTGACTATTGTGAAGTGACAGGACTTTTGTTTCTATGAGTTTAAAGAAGGGCAGTGGTTACAGCAACACCGTCTTCTTGCCAGATTGAAAGCTGTTAAATGGAAAGATTTTTGCTGAGTGCCTTTCATGAGTTTAGATATGAAACGGTGGGCCTGGAAAGGAAAATGAGGTTATGAGCTCAAAAGTTACAAAATACTGGGACAGTATTTTGCTTTCCCTGGGCTTGAAGTTGAGTTCCTGCCCAATCTTTTTTTTTTTTTTTTTTTTTTTTTTTTTTTTTTGCGGTACGTGGGTTCTCTCACTGTTGTGGCCTCTCCCGTTGTGGAACACAGGCTCCGGATGTGCAGGCTCAGCGGCCATGGCTCACGGGCCCAGCCGCTCCGCGGCATGTGGGATCTTCCCGGACCAGGGCACGAACCCGCGTCCCCTGCATCGGCAGGCGGACTGTCAACCACTGCGCCACCAGGGAAGCCCGTGCCCAATCCTATATAGGTCTCGAGGAGCACGAGTACCCAGCTTTATACAAGTAGGTTTTCAGGAAAACGTGGGCGTACATAGGACTCAAGACCAGTTGTGGATCTGTGTTCCTCATGAAACCTTTTAACCCAAGACCTGGCATGGAACTCTCCATTGCAGGGTTCAAGTTCATACTGCAGATATCGCATTGAAACAAAATAAAACAATAAGAAACAAAAAACCATACAATTTACTCCTGTTATATCTCTTGCCTCTGGGATATACTTTCTTAAGCAAGTTAGACACCCTGTCATGAAGAAGAGACTCTGAAGGTCAAGGTACTAAGAAGACCACTGTGTCTTGAGCTGACCCTCCTGAAGTTGCCAGACCAGCCAAGAGGGCCTCTGGAGCAAGACGTGGTCCTCGTGACATCTGCGCCATGGGTAGCAGGCACAGCCCCAGGGGCGCGCAGCAGAGGGAGGGGCAGCTGCTCTAGAACCACTTTCAGGTGGGGTCACTGGGTTGCAAACATCGCTAGACCAACCGCGATTATAGCTATAGTGCTTCATGACATTTGGTACTCTGTGTAATCTCTGTGGGATTATTCATATTTGCCCAGGAACTTAAGAGCCAGGAATGACTAAAAGGTGGCACATGAATCCTCTATTTCAAAAGCTCCAAAACCATTTCATCGGCTTCACTTTTCTTCCTGTGTGTTTCTGACAGAGTTAGCAACGGCACAGTCCTGAACACGGCAAAGCTCGCCTCTGGTGTGCCCTGCTTCCCAATACTGAGAAGCTTATAAGCCTTCCCTTTAGCCCTAGGTACCTAATTCTGGGTTACTAGCTGAATTCATGCTGCCTGGTAACATTCAAAGCTCTAGACTTTTCCAAAGTCCTCGCTCCTCGTTCCAGTATCTTAAATCTGAATATTCCATTTCTGTTTATTCTCAAAGCTTTTCCTCTGCTGAGGGATTGCTACCATATACCTTTAAGTTGTGAAAGGACTTTTGTCACTTTTAGGTATTAATATCTGTTTTCTTATTAAAATTTCTTGGGGAAAAACGCCTTAAGCACACTGTTGGTTAGAAATTTAAAGATAAGGCTTGGTGAGATTTTGGAGCAACAGAGGACTTTGGGGATCAAGAGGAGAAGTGAACTCTTAGATGATATTCAGGAATACTGGATCCATGGGTATCTCTTCCACTAAAAATGCATGCCTCTTCCTTCCCTCTCTCTCTTTCTATCTCCCTTTCTAAAGTCAATAATTTATATAACTATACTTTTATTTATTTATTTTTGGCTGCGTTGGGTCTTCGTTGCTGTGTGCGGGCTTTCTCTAGTTGTGGTGAGCGGGGGCTACTCTTTGTTGCAGTGCCCGGGCTTCTCATTGCGGTGGCTTCTCTTGTTGTGGAGCACGGGCTCTAGGCACACAGGCTTCAGTAGTTATGGCTCGCGGGCTCTAGAACACAGGCTCAGTAGTTGTGGCGCACGGGCTTAGTTGCTCCGCGACATGTGGGATCTTCCCAGACCAGGGCTCGAACCCATGTCCCCTGCATTGGCAGGCGGATTCTTAACCACTGCGCCACCAGGGAAATCCCTATAGCCATACTTTTAAACCTAGAGAATACAACACCATGTTATAGAATGTTTTCTAATGAACTCTGTTGACTGTGCAATTTAACATACATAATGATTTCAAAATTAATACTCTGTGTAGAAGGAGCAGCCTAATAATCATAAATGTATCTTCATTGAACTATTTTCTTCTAGTTTAGTTTATTAAAAACATAATACCAATCAAGAAGCAAGTTTCCTTTGTGGCAATATACTTGTACACACACACACACAAAAATACAGTCAATTTTGTGTCCTGGAGACCAAGAAAATACCTATTGTGGCTCCTAAAAATAAACAGATGATAGATAGATAGTAGATAGATAGATAGATAGATAGATAGATAGATGAATCCTACCTTCTACCCAGCTAGTCATCCTAGAGACACGACATAAACAAGAATAATGTGAATTGCCATTTCACTACAAATGGGGGTGTCTCATTCTAGATCTGTTCCTGTGACACTGGTCATAGAGAAATCATAAATGAAATAAGATGCAGCCATATATAAATCAGAAACTGAAAGATGGGCTGCTTATTCCTTCTAGTTTTTTTTTAATTCAATCATCTCTAGGATCTATAGGATTATTTTACATCTAAGAATACTGTTGTTATTCTAACCCAAAAGAACACAACATTAGTAACACATCAAAGTTACAATATTTCCTTTATCTAAACATTGTTATCATTGGTAATGATCACTGTTTACTATTATTTGGAAATCCAATTTGACTCTGAGTATATCTAATTTGCATTCCTTTATACTGACTGTTTCCCCTTTGCCATCAAAAGGAAAGACTGGATCATTTACTCTAAATTTGGATGTGAAAAATAATTTGGAAGAAAATATTTTTAAAGCTACAGGGAAACCACTTTATATCTATAATCACAGATGTTTTCCCTGAGTTTGAAATGAAAACAGTGCAGATCTAAGTGTATACCTGAAAATGCAAAAATTATTACTAGAAAAACCTATCATATCTCTCACCTAGGATAGCAGTTGGCTAAAGGTAAATATTTGTTTATTCAGTAATTTATTTTAAATCCACTGAAAAAAGGAACCTGGTTTTTAGAGCAAGTTTTTGGTTTGTTAAACAAACTCCCATCTGGCCACAAAGTTCTTTGTACCTACTTAAGTACATTCCCCAAAAAAGATGAAAAATCAGTTTTGCTTTTGCAAGTCCACCCATTTAGGGAAAACTTAGTGCAACCTAAACTAAAATGTTAAATTTTTAATTGTGAAAAAGTATTTTTATTTCTATAACAGACCCTATTGCTTTAGTTTTGGGTAACTGATATTTGAGGACACTGTCCAGGTAAGGATCAGAGACAGCACTTTGGCACTCATTCTGCCAGCAAAATCCTACATTCGTGCCTGAGAATACAGATTCTCAACCCCCAGCCTCCACAGAGGTTCTTAAATCAGTAAGAGAAAATAGTTATGTCTTCACACTGAAATACTGAAGTTTTATGGACTAGTAGATTTGATTTTTCCATATCAGAGAGAGAGAGACAGAGAAAGGGAGGGGTTAGGAGGGGAGGGGAGGAAAGGGGAGGGAAGAGAAAGAGATAGGGAGAGGTTTGTAGAAGGAAGGAGGGAAGGGGAGGGACAGACAGAGGGAGACAGAGAAAGAAAAAGCCTCAATTTATCTGAATCATTTAAAATCACAATGGGTGTCTCATGCATATGAAAACTGGTTTGCAAAATTTAAATTACAGTATAATTCGTTTCACTCCCAGGAGATGGATTTGACCACGGACCCTTGGGCTGTCACAAAAGTCCTCAGACCCTCGAGGAAGAAAAACATTTATCTTCATGTGGAGCTTTCTTTTAGAACAGTGCTTCTCAAATTGTAAGATACAGATGGACCACTGGAAAATCTTGTTAGATTGCAGGTTCTTCTTTAGTAAGAAGAGCCCTGAGATTTTTGCATTTTTTTAAAAGCTCCCAGGAGATGCTGGTTCTGCTGGTCCATGGATCACACTTTAAGTAGCAAAGGCTTTAGGAAACCATCTTCCTATAGAGGATGTACAGAAACATCAATCCTCACTAAAAAGTAGACGTCCTCTCCCCTCGTGGTGGATCTCTTCTTAGTCAAGTAGTTCATCGTGCCTCTGCTCTTTACTAACAGACTTTCTCTGACAACCACTCAGATCCGAAGAAACAAGATTGAGAAACCCACCCCTTGATCCCCAAGATTCACATCTTATCACAATGACCCTCCTCTCAGCTCAGACAGCCTTCATCTTCATGTTCCTCAGGAATCTGGCTTAGAAAACAGAGAGCAGAGTCATAAAATATCAATTTACCCACCACACACAGCATCAGAAAAGCCACAGTGCACCCATGCTTCTTCACAGGTCTGGGTATAGAAAGACATCTGCTTGGTTAAACACTGGACACACTCTTTTTTTTTTTTAATTATAATTAAAATGCATACTTATATAGACAGCAAAATTTTAATAAGACAAACTACCACACTGGATCATCCGTCAGCGGCAATAACGATTTCTCTGCATAACATAACCTACACTTAAAACTACATGCCAAAACTTTGGTTTCAGAACAGTGGAAACTTTTCTCAATTTGCCAGGAGAAGATGAACCTTCGGAAGACATTTCCATGATCAAATTCCAGAGAGGATAACTAAGGAGGACCCACCCTCACTCAAAATCTACTCTCCCGCTTTTTCCCGTCTTGAAAGGGTCTGTAAACTGCCCCTCCAATTTGCTGTGTGTTCTTCGCCTAGACATGCATTCCTATTATAGGTTAGAAAACCAGAATAAGTACAGAGTATCACCAAAGGCATCTCCTCTATAAATGATGAAAGTCGTTAGCTGTCTCCTCCCCATTTTTTCATAATACTCCTCCTGCCTAAACTACAGCAATCTCTAGGTCAAGGTTTTCAGCCTTGCTCTGAAGACTACCGATATCCTCATTAGTAGAACTGCATCATTTTGCTGGTCCACACACTCTTACCATGCTAACCATGGGCTACAAATGGCCTGTCAGGGTATCTGTCTCTTGCTGACCTGACTCAATACAAGTCTGATGGAATTCTGTGGGAAGGTAGTGGAGGGAGTAGAAAGACTGATTAAGCCATCGCTTACGTTGATTTAGTAGCCAGCAGCTTAAACTGATGCTTTATCAACTCTTAAGTTCAAACCCTGGCTGGAAACTGAGTTATTCATCAAGAAGGATTAGAAAATGCAAAGGGTCCATAAATTTCACAGACTGATTCTTGTTATCTCCAGAGATTTTCCTGTCACTTAAAAATGATGTCTGGGGTACAATTTGCATCTAAAATGGCCTTGGAAAGAGGCAAGAGGCCAGCACTTCAAACTAATGAATCCTCAGGTTACAGAGAAATGCTCCCAGCCAAATAAAGTAAACCGCATTCCGCCATATTCCAATCGGACCTAGCCCAGATCGGTAGCAGCCTTGCTAGTGGACTTTAGCTTCTTTCTTCCAGGAGAAATGCTGCTTTTTTGTTCATAAAATTCATATCAAGTGGAAGTAAGGGTAACATATGGAAAACAGAAAACTAGGGTGGTATATCCAGAAACTTTGGGTTCTGATTTCAGTGAAGCCACAAAATAGCTCTGTGATTGCAGACAAGTCACATCTTCTCTTTGGGCTTTCATCTTACCACTTATAAAATTAAATATTCAAGGTCCCTTCTGTACTGGTCCCGTACAAGATCTTCCCTTACTGTTACAAGGCTGTAATCGTCTATGATTTTACAAAAGAGTAAGGGCTAGTGACTTTTTTCTAATGAATTAAAATGTTCAAACATCCTTTCTACAGGGTAGAAGAATGTTCAGTGTTTTTAATCTCTTAAATATATGTTCTTTAGAGTATTTCTTATCCCCCTCATTCCAACCACAGACTACTTGAAGACTAGCTCTAGTGTGACATCATATTGTGTAGATCACCCATTCAAGGGTTGCGCGTGCATGCACACGTGTGTTTGTGTGTGTGTGTGTGTGTGTGGTTTTCAGATAAATTTCTCTAAACCATATTTCTAAAAGAGGAAAGACATGTTCTATTCATTTGAGGCTATTATTTGGATAAGATTATAATAGTTTCATGCTAGAGTGTGGGTCCCAAGGTTGTACAGACTAAGATAAGAGCTCCTTTTGCTTGAGGATTCTGACAAGGGTTCATTTACAGGTGAGAAATGCTACTACCTAGGTAGATTTTCAGGGTTTGAATAGACACAATTATTAGATCAAATCTGCATGTGCAATAGCCTAATATCGCTGAAAGATAAAATATTTACATGCAAAACTTTAAGACCTTGAAGGCTGCTTCTTAATAGTAACATTTTATAAGTTACGACATTTTTATTGATCCCAGTGACTTAATTTTCATTCTGATTTCATCCTCTTTAGGGAACCAATAGAGATATCAAATATTATTGTATAAAAACCCAAAGAATTACAGAAAACGTTTATGTACCAGAGATTCTGTTGTAAGGTCATGTTGTAAGGTCATGTTGTAAGGTCATGCGTGGCAAGGTATCTTATTAGGCATTTTCAAGTCGCAAACAAAAGACAGACCCAGGATAGAAGTGAAAGTGCTTTTAAAAAGAGTCAAGGAGGGCTTCCCTGGTGGCGCAGTGGTTGGGAGTCCGCCTGCCGATGCAGGGGACGCGGGTTTGTGCCCCGGTCCGGGAAGATCCCACATGCCGCAGAGCGGCTGGGCCCGTGAGCCATGGCCGCTGAGCCTGCGCGTCCGGAGCCTGTGCTCCGCAACGGGAGAGGCCACAACGGTGAGAGGCCCGTGTACTGCCAAAAAAAAAAAAAAAAAAAAAAAGTCAAGGAAAAGCAAAGAAGCTCAGGAATATTTTCTGCAACAAAATAGTTCTTTGGAGCACACGATTTTCTCAGTCCCTCCTTATCCATTACCCCTTACATCGTGCACCTAGCACACCTCAAATGAAAGTAATGTATTTAGGATCATTTCACGTTTTTCCAAAGTCATCAGTTTTGACCTTTTTGCCTCGCCTAATTCAAATTATCTGCCCTTATCAACTTTCCCACTAGAAGGTGTTACTTTTCTGTAACAGTTATGCCTCATAAACTTACTGAGCTACTGTCATCACCAATTTTCATATTCATTGCATGCACTCACTTGGAAAGCGCCACATCCTTATCCACTAAAATGTCGAGTTTCGCTATGTGGTGTCAGCAAATAACACTTCATGTAAGTGACCAGCCAGTGGTCAGAGCTTTGCTGGGTTTTCACGGGTTAAAATCTCAAGTGGTCTAGTTCGTTCAAACATATGTTAGAGACGCTCATTCTCTAGCAAGAAGTTGCAGTAACTATTCTTGTAGAGAAGCAGTGTTTTTCTCTATATTTTCTGTCTTACATAATGTGTAATGCTTTTTAATTGTTTCAAATAAAGATCTGGCAATGTTCAGTTCAATGAACTCAGCAAGTTTGACATCTCAGCGTACCAAGTCTACCCTTAAACATCATTAAAATACAGTGTGAGTGTAAAGCGTAATTCTTGAGTTGAGCCTGAAGGAAGTTTTTAGTGATCCAGTCTGAAGCCATTGGTCTAAAGGGAAGCTTGATATTTTAGGGCTCAAGTCTATGTTCAAAGGTCAGAAGAGGTTAATCTAAGAAAGTAGACTGTGATATTCGGACAAGACTAGAGGAAACTTCAAAGTCATTTTGGACTGTTGCAGTAACATGCCTGACAATGTTTTCACTTTTACTGGAAGAAAGAAGAATTCTAGTGTTGAAAGCATGGGCCAGATAAGAAGGTAGAGTTAAAATTTCAGTGTTTCCTTAAATTTCAAAGTGTAAACAGCCGCTTGGTTCACCTACCTTCCTGTTATTCTAATATGTTATTCTAAGATAAGACGAAGCTTTAGAGCTAAGGGATAATTGTAGCATGAGGACTGAACATGTGAGATTTTAAAACTCTTCTTGTGCCATTTAGTTTATGCTAGTCCTTGGGAAATAAAGGCCTTCCCGGTCTGTACAACGTAAGCTTCACACATTTTAGAATCTGTATTTTAAAAGAGCAGATGCTCAAAGCTCACCCCTGATTCCAGTTTTTGCCCTCTCTAACAATGCCCTAACCAAAACACGGTCAGCTGAAATTTCACATCCTCTATGTTTTCTTACCTCAGTTAAGCAGAGTTGGGAAGCCTCTCTTTCATGGCTCCCTAATGCTGTGTACACATTTCTATTACATTTTTTAAGCACGTTGCACCATAAATGTTTATGACTGTGCTTCCAGTGCTAACCACGTTAGGAATCTTTCACTCAATATTCAGTTATTTGTCATTCACCAAGGATATTTTTAGACCTTTTGCATTTTAGGAAATCTGGGAAATAAAGATAACTGAAATATTATCAACAGAGCACAATAATACCTGTCAAATTATGACCACTTAGCAACAGTTTCTTGAATGACTAAAGGAAGGAAAAACGAGTGAATTCATCACTTCCACAAAAGAGCCGTGTGGACAGATGTTTCCCCAGCATAGGCAGTGGGAGACCTGGGGCATGGTAGAAAATTATACATATTTCTCAAATGATGTTGAATAAACGAAGAATAAATTATTAAGCGACTTGCAAGTCAAAGTCATATTCTTATCCTTAAATACATTTTCTTTCTTCCTTCTTCTTTTCTTCCTTCTTTTTCTTTTCCATTGTCCTCATCGTCCGTATCATTTATGTTGGCCTCATGCTAATACCAGCCTCCTGTTACCAACAAACATTCACAGAGGACTACCAGTTTGTTCAATTAGGGTTTTTCAAATCAAGTGTATTGATGTCCTTGTCCCTGTTCTACTTTGATATGAAAAGGAAGTGTCTGGTTACTATTGTAAATTCCACTGGGTATTTGATCGCTAACACGTAACACTGAACATTTTCTCTCTGACCATTTCTCCGCTCTAAAGCAGATCATTAAATTGCTCCCAGGCAGAAAGACCACGGACCAAAACAGCAGGGAACTTTTGTAATAAGACCTTGTAAATTGAAAGCCCTGGATATCTTTCCCACTGTGAGAACCCGCTGAGACTGGTTCCTTTTAACATTGCATTAATCTGCTCTTCAGACCCAGTTAATTAAAGACAGTATATCTAGGCGGACTCTCATTGCTCTGAAGAACCATAGGCATGGACACTCTTAAAAACCAGTTCTTATTTTGAAGGTATTTTTACTCTGCTGAAGCTAACTTTGGTCATGATGCAGTTCGGTTAGTTTGCCCAGATCTTCTGAAACTCAGTTTTCATATTATGAATGGAACCATGGACCTGAAATGGCCTGTATTCATAATTCGATCCTGTGCTTGAAGTTATACATGTTTTTCACAACAAAGTCAGATGTGAGGGCCATCTAGCTGTGATTAACCAAGTCCATTTGTTAAATCCCTGCTGGTTAAAGGAAAGGCTTATAATTGCAATATCATGGCCATACAGTTACAAACTGGAGGCCTGCTGGGAAATGCAGACCTTAATGTAGAGGTGTCATTAAAACCTCCGAGTCCATGGCGGTAGTTAATCACTCAATTAGACTCTCATTATCATCTGCCCCGCATCAAAAAGGCTTCCTGCAGTCCGGGAGGGCTGTAACCAGTCACTCTGTCCGGCGATCCCCTCCTCAAATACAATGGCCACAATGGGCCTTGGAGGAGATACCAGCATGACGTGGCCTGTGTCTCTGCCGAAGCAGATGCCCAGGGAGTTTAGACAGGAGATCAAAGGCAGGGAAACAGCTGATCCCAGACTGGCTGGTGTCAGCCTGGTGTTCCCTCTGTCAAAGGCAGATGCAGACCCAGCTTATTGATTGCTGGCCTCAATATTCGGCCTGGAATGAAAGGCCTGGCCTGGGGGAAATATTCAGGAGGAACGTCTCGCTTGGGAGGCCATGGCAGCCCAGAAATGAAGAATCTGCTAGCCCTTCCTTCAGAAAAGACCTGCTTGAGGAATTCGAGGGTGAATTGGTCATTTTCTTCCACCACATAGTAACATGTCAAGGAGATAAAACCAGCAAAATCGGTACAGCTCAAGGCACAGAGCTCTGATCTGTTTAAATATTTTTCAGACGCAGAGCTGGTCTTCTTGGGGTGAGACAGTTGACTGGGGGACCAAGTAACCAATGGAGGATTCCATGAGCCAGGCAACATAACATAGAATGATGCTGAACATGTCACCAGTGACATTCTCCAAAATATTTGAGACATATTAAAATAGGGGTGCTTATTGGGTCATTTGTAGAGACGTGGATGGACCTAGAGTCTGTCACACATAGTGAAATAAGTCAGAAAGAGAAAAACAAATATTGTATGTTAACGCATACATGTGGAATCTAGAAAAACGGTACAGATGAAACTATTTGCAGGGCAGGAATAGAGACGCAGACGTGTGGGCACGGGGGTGGGGCGGAGAGGGTGGGATCTGCTGGGAGATTGGGATTGACATATATACACTGGCGTGTGTAAAGCAGATTGCTAGTGGGAGCCTGCGGTATAGCGCAGGGAGCTCAGCTCGGTGCTGTGATGACCTAGAAGGGTGGGATTGGGAGGGGGGAGGTCCAAGCGGGAGGGGATATATGTATACATAGAGCTGATTCACTTCGTTGTACAGCAGAAACTAACACAACATTGTAAAGCAACTATACCCCAATAAAAAATAGGGGTGCTTATATGTCCTGACATAACATTCCAACCTTTTCCCTAAAGGGTCAAAGGACTAAAATTTATAATTTAATGCATGGAGAATAGAAGGCCCCCAAAGGAAGAGTACAGGTGGATTTCTGGGTATTCAGAGTAGAATGTGCCAATTTGGCCTTTATTCATAATTAATTTTAGTAAGTCAAGTAAAAATATCATCTACTGGGCTTCCCTGGTGGCGCAGTGGTTGAGAGTCCGCCTGCCGATGCAGGGGACGCGGGTTCGTGCCCTGGTCCGGGAAGATCCCACATGCCGCGGAGCGACTGGGCCCGTGGGCCATGGCCGCTGGGCCTGCGAGTCCCGAACCTGTGCTCCGCAACGGGAGAGGCCACAGCAGTGAGAGGCCCATGTACCGCAAAAAAAAAAATATATATATATATATACATATATATATATAATCTACTGATACTGTCTTTAAATTTATTTCTCTAAACAGCTTACAGTCCTTATTTATCCATTCAAAACTGGGTTCTTTACGTGTGCCAAATATCAAAGCCCTGTAGCAATTAAATCACAGAACTTAGTCATCAATGAATTTCATAATGTAACCTTTTAACAGGAGACTGAAAACATTTTCTCTGCTTTTTAGTATGAGTCCCTTTCCTCAGAATTTAATTGCATAACAGACTGTAAACAGGCTCAGTTGATTTTATTTTACATATTCTGCCCTTTTTAAAAATGCTGTCTTTTTTTTTTCAAGTGTTCTTTTAACACCTGTGAATTCTTTTTCAAGCTACAAAGTTCTTTAAAATATCTGTCAAAACAAACTCTGAAGCTCATATGTATTCTTCCATTTTTCTTAGCTGTGATGTTTTTCAAAACACCATCAATATTGATATTAATCTTGATCACCTGGGTGAGGTGATGTTTGTCGGGTTTCTCCACAGTTTACTCTTTTTTCCCATTTTCCATGCTACACTCTTTGGAAGGAAGTCAGAACAGATATCCCACACTTAAGGGGCGGGATTTATAGCCCATTTCCATGATTGTGGCATGTCTAAATAAATTATTTAGAATGCTTCTGCATGGAAGATTTGGCTATTCTGCATTTATTTATCTATTTACTTATTTATTTAATAAGTCATTTATATCAGTGTACACTCATGGGTATTTCTTTCATACTTTGTGATATTATCCAATATTATCAACGAGTGGGCAGTGCTTAAAAACAGTCCTTTTTACCTTTAGTCTTAACGGTTTAACTCATTTCCAAAGTTATTTAGGTCAGTACTTTTTTTTTCTATCTTCTTGAGTAAGGTTATTTCATACATTTGGTATACAGTTTGCTTTCATCCTGAGATCACCCAGACTCCTAAATAATCTTATTAAAGATCATTCTTTGTGCTGGAAAGCTCTGTGGGTTTTGACAAATGGTTAGCGTCCTGTATCCATTATTATAATATTATACAGAATAGTTTCATTGCCATAAAAATACCCTCTGTGCTTCAACACATACTCCCACACCTTAGCAACTACTGATATGTTCACTGTCTTTTTTTTTCTATCTTTTATTGTATATTGGACTATAGTTGATTAACAATGTTGTGTTAGTTTCAGGTGTAGAGCAAGGTGATTCACTTATACATGTATCTATTCTTTTTAAAATTCTTCTTCTGTTTAGATTATTACAGAGTATTGAGCAGAGTTCCCTGTGCTATACAGTAGTTTCTTGTTGGTTATCTATTTTAAATATAGTAGTGTGTACATGTCAATCCCAAACCGCCAATATATCCCTCCCCCCTAACCTTACCCCCTGGTAACCATAGGTTCATTCTCTAAGTCTGTGAGTCTGTTTCTGTTTTGTGAATAAGTATCATTTTTTTTAGATTCCACATATAAGCTATATCATATGATATTTGTCTTTCTCTGTCTGACGTACTTCACTTAGTTCACTGTCTTTTTAGCTTTGTCATTTCTAGAACATCATATAAATGGAAACATACAGTGCGTAACCCTTACAGATTGGGATTCTTCACTTAGCAATCTACGTTTAAAAGTCATCTCTATCACAGATGTAGAGAACAAACGTATGGACAGCAAGGGGGGAAAGAGGTTGGGGGGGGTAGTGGTGGGATGAATTGGGAGATTGGGATTGACATGTATACACTAGTGTGTATAAAATAGATAACTAATAAGAACCTGCTGTATTAAAAAAAAATTCTATCTTGGGCAATTTACTTGCACCCAAATGCAAATCAAATTTTGACTTGAAAGGCTGTGTAAGAGGAAAAGGGGAGAACTACATTTGATAGAATCCTCATTACAAGAGGAAAAAAAAAAGTTATCTCTGTCTTTGTGAGGTTTGATAGCATCTTCTTTTTCATTACTGAATAGTATTCCCTTATATGGACGTATAATACCACCGAATGAAGAAACCTACTATACCCATGCATGTGCTTGTTTTATATAGAGACAAGCTTTAAGTCAGTTGGGCAATTACTTAGGAGCACGATTCCTGGACTGTAGGTTAAGATCATGTTTAGCTTTGTAAGGAATTGCCAAATTATCTTCCAAGGTGACTGCACCATTTTGCATGTCAACCAGCCATAAATGAGAGTTTCTATTGTTCTTCATCCTTACCAGCATTGGTATCATCGGTTTTTCGTTTTTGTTTTTGTTTTTTATAATTTTAGCCACTCTAATATGAGTGCAGTGTATCTTGTATTTTTATTTACATTTCTCTAAGGACAAATGATGCTGAGTATATTTTCATAGTTATTTTCCATCTGTATATCTCTTTGGTAAGGTGTCTGCTCAGATCTTTGGCCCATTTTTGGGGCTTTTTTTCTTTAATAGATCTTTATTGGAGTATAATTGCTTCACAATACCGTGTTAGTTTCTGTTGCACAACAAAGCGAATCAGCCATGTGCATACCCATTTTTAAAACTGGATTGTTTCTTTTCTTATTGTTGAGAGTTCTTTGTATATTTTGCATATACATTCTTAATCAAATATGTATTTTACAAATTGAAGCCTGTCTTTAGTTTATCTTTATTCTCTTAGCAGTGTAATTCACAAAGGAGAAGTTTTTAATTTTAAGGAAATCCAATATACCATTTTTTTCTTTCTTGAACCAACCTGTTTGAATTGGACGCTAAGAATTATAAAGAATCTGTACGGTGAATTTTCTCTCCCATCAAACTTTAATTTTCAGTTGGAACAAAAAAGCAGGCATACGCTATAGATTCTGTTTCAGTGACATTTGAATTGATTGTAACAGTTGATTTATTTAAAATATGGACAAATGGCATTTCAACTATCCTACAGAAATTATTTCCAGTCACCCATTCACGTTTTCAATTTATAGCTGTCCCTGATCTGCTCTTCCCTCTTTATTCCCCTTTCAAGTGCCTTCTTTGGAAACATCTTTAAAAGTTTTTAGTGTACTTCGAGACCCCCTCTAGTTGAAAACGAAAGGAAATAGAACAATACATGGCAAGGTGGGGAGACCTAAATAATATAAGCAAAGCACCTAGTACATGCCCCAGAATCTAACGAGCAGTTGTTAAATGGTGTTATCATCAATGATAATAGTTCTTAGTAACAAGCAGATTACAACAATTGAATAAAAGTCCTGACTGTGTCTATGTGTTTATTTGGCCCTAGAAGCCAGGGGTCAGTACAAGCCTCTGAGAACCGGTAGGATGGTACATGAAAGTCTGTACAGCACGACACAGTGGTTGAGACCAAAGGTTTCAGATCTAGGCTGCCTTGATCTAGGTACCGTTTATCCTACTTAGCTGGGTGACATTGGGCAAATTAATCTCGCTGCACCCCATTTTCCTTATCTATAAAATGGGTGATAATAGTACTATCTTACTTATAGGACTATTAGAGGATTAAATTAGTTAATACCTGTAAAACCCTTAGAAGAATGGCTGTCAGAGAATGCATGGTACAATTCTTGTATGAGTGTGGCATTCTAAAAGCGTAAAGTCCCTTCCTATAATTACCTTTTGCTAATATCTTGTGGCATCAGCGTATATGGACCCTTTACCTTTAAAAGTCTTAATGCTCCAGTGGAGTTCGCTACTGAAAACTATCTTTCTTTCCTCCCGCTAACAGTAAGAAATACGTGGTAAATGTGGTGGTCGTGTGGGGTACAGCAGGAACACAGGCTTGTTCTGAGCCAGGGCTCCCTGCCGGAGTGTACAGGCGAGGCCCGGACGGGGGCAGCTGTTGAGGCAGTGATGTATGACGAATGACTTGTTGCTGCAATGCATCACCAGAGCCCGGCTACACTGGTGACATGTCGCAGTCATTCATCATCAGAGCAGTGCCCGGCAGTAGCAGCAGCCTGGAAACCACCCTGCCCCATAAATTTTAATACAGCCAAATAAGAGAGCTGTAATTTTCTTTTCTTCTAAATTAAAGATTGACACTCAGGAAAGGAGGGACAGAGAAGCCTTTCATAGGACCCAGTTGCTTTCCAAAGACCCCAAAGGCGTGGAGGTCCCCCACTGATGGGCACTATCCCCATTGCTGCACAGTGAATGAAGGAAATCCAGGTACCTTGGCTGGACTTGACCAGACTGTCCCAGTGTCTGACCCAGCACAGTCTGCCCTCTGAGGTAGAGATGTCCTGTATTAATCTACGGAAAATTGTCTGAAGCAGTGGGCTGGCTTGTTATTCATCGTTTAGCTGTCATCAGCTGAGTGTGCATGAAGATTTTCTGGAATCTGTAAAGTTTTCTGGAATTTGTAAACGTGCTTGGCAGTTTGTATCTCAATGGAGGTGGGTGTCGCTAGTCCAGTGAACAAATTTAATGAGTTTAAAAAAATCAAAATAATAATTTCCTTACTAGGCTTTGGGATGCAACAGTGAGCAAAGCATTCTAATAGCCTTCATTCTAGTTGGGTTCAAGAGAAAATCCTAAAACTGAACGCAAAGTGAGTAATATAACTCCAGTTTTGATAGTACTATAAGGAAGAAGAAGGAGAAAAAAAAAAAACAGGGTAGTGTGATAGAGATAAGACATCCATTTTAGCTGAGGTGATCAGGAAAGGCATCACCCAAGAGGTTACTTAGGATCTGCGACTTCAATGATGGGAAGCCCAGGAAATTTCCGAGAATAAAGTGCCCTGAGCAGAGAAATAGCAAATGGAAGTCCTGAGACAGTAATCAGTATGTCAACATTGAGACAGAAGGGAAGCAGTGTAACATATGCTGCAGTGGGAACGTGGGAAGAATTGAGATCGTAGAGGTCAGATAGGTAGGCAAGTTTCAGATCATCTAGGAATTTGTAATCCACGCTGAGGTGTTTGGATAATTAGAAGGTTTCAAGCAGGGGAAGAGTGTGAGAAGGGTCACAATTTGGAAAGAATCGTTCATGTTGCTGTGTGGAGAGAACAGTGAGGTAAGGATGGAAAGGTAAGATGAGGTAACTGGAGAGACCAGTTAGAAAGTTATCAGAACAATCCAGGCAAGAGATGACTTTGACCTTGCAACACAATTTTAGCAGTGTGATGGCAAGAAGTGTTTGGATTTATAAAATGTTTTGAAGGCAGAGTTGACATGCCTTACTAAAGGAGGAGCTGCTTTTCAGAAAGAAGAAAGCAGGGAAAATTCTTAGGTTCTGTTTCTAAATGACATAGTAGAGGTGACATTGTTTACTGAAATGTATAAAACTTTGGAATAAGTTCATGGGGGAAAATCAATACTGTTGTTCTTTGGCCATGTTCTGTTGAGATGCCAGTTCAGTATTCTAGTGGAGCTCTCAAATAGGCAGTCTGATATATAATTCTTGAGCTCAGGAGACAGGTCTGGAGATGAAACTTGGAGAGTCTTTAGAGTACAGATAGTATTTAAAAGCAGGAGAGGAATGAAGTCTCCTAAGAATTAGGTAAAGCTGAGAAAGAGGGGAAGGTTGAGGGCAGGGCTTTAGGGCTTTCTGACATTTTGAGGTCCAATATGGGAGAAGGAGCAAGTAAAAGAGAGGGGGAAAAGGTGATAGGATAAGAAAAAGTTGAAAAGAAAACTAGATGAGTGTTGTGTTGGGAAGAAATCTAGAGAACAAGAGCTTCAGGAAAGAGGGATTGGCCTGCTGTGTCAAGTGATGCTGGAAGGTGGTTTGAAGTGAATACCAAGCATTGAGCATCACCTTTCGAAAGGTTAATGTTAGTCACATTAGTATGAAGAATACCTGTGGAGTGATGGGGTTGGAAGTCCAGCTGGAATGATCTGAGACAGAATAGCAGCTGAGAAGGTAGAAACGCAGACTACAGACGACTCTTGATGACTGTTGCTAGCAAAGGGAATGGAGAAATGAAACAGTAACTGAAGGTGGGTATGGGGTGATAATAAGGTACATTTGAGTACTAATGGGAATGAACCATTAGAATAATCAAGTAGGTGAAGCGGGAGAGAAAGGAAGAAATTCCAGGAGTCAAGGGAGAATAGATCCAGAGTATATAGATGGTCTTAGAAAAAGAACAAAGGAAGTTTGTATATTTTAAAGGGAGAGAAATCACATGTGGTACAGATGGTGGTAGATTGGTAGATGTGATTGTAGTAAGATCAGGTAGTTCTTACTGGATTGCATCTGTTTTCTTTTTGAAGTATGAATCAAGTCTTCAACTAAGAACGAGGAGTGAAGATTTTGAAGATTTCAGGAAAGAGACTGTGGGGAAATGTCCTCATTGAGAGGGAAAAAAGGTGACATTAAAATGCTAAAATTGTCTAGAAATGTTGGGGCCTATTTGTGATTATGAATTTGTCACCAGTGTTACTTCAAGGAGTGTTCATATCTTTGGATCCACACGTTAAGTGGCTGAATGGGTCAACTAGGGTTAGGTATTGCTGGGCATATTTAAGGGTATATGCAGGGATTGGTTATAGACCATAGGATATAGATTGGTGAAGAAGAGAAATCAACACTTGCATGCAAAGAGATTTAATGGAAACTAAAATGTAGAGTTGCAGATGGATTGAAAGTATTGATGGATCAGTCAATTGCTGGAGTGAGTAAGTGAACGGGAGGGTTAGTAGTTAAAGGATGGTCAAAGACAGCAGTGTTTGAAATTAAGATTTTAGAATTGGTATAGTTATCGGTGATGACAAAGACTTGGGTACGCCATGTAAGCAAACAACCATATACGTGTGATGAGTGAAGAGACACTGTACAGTCTAAAGAAGTGAAAGAACTGATAGGCTGTTGGATAATCCTCCTATATGGATATCAAAGTTGTCAAGAATGGTAACAGACAAAAAGGTGAATAAAGGATAGTAATCCAGGTGCAAAAGACCCACTGGGCTAGTCTCCTGGATTCAGTGTTCCCTACACCCAAGCCCTTGAATGACTCCTTAGGAGTATCTGGTCAACCCCACACCTGCCTAGGAGCCAGAAAATGCCTCACAGGGGGAAAACAGGAACTGGGTCTCAGATGGTTCTCCACCTGGTGTATCATTCCTGGATGATACTTATAAACTATTCCAATATGTGGAGACCCTGAAATTCAGAACCCCAGCTAGTACTGACAGAATAGAAAATAAGATGATAGTATAATGTTAGCAGTATTATTTCTTTCATGATACATTTTTATAAAAATTGTACTTGTACATGGTTTTTAATTTTTAAAATAAAATTACTTGAATGCTTTTGATTTTTGTTCTTTTGCTTTTCCCCTGACCAACTGAACTAAATATATCTGAGAATCAATTCTTTCTTGCTAAGGAACACCTGCTTATTTTTCCTTAGAGGGGGGAAAATATCTATATTTCCATTATATGATTTCTACCCTTTCCCTATATAATTGCTTCTATTAAATGATAGGTTTTCCTAATTCAGATCTATGTAAAAAATTCGTAATAACAATAGACTCAGTGTTGTTAAATAATTTATTTAAATGACCTAGTAAAGAACCAAGATAAATGCTCTAAGATCCTGAAATGTGGGTGAGTCTGCTGCCTGGTTTAAAGAAATGTCTCCCTTCTATGGTATATAGGAGACACTGATTTAAAAGAGGGAGAGACAGATAGAGAGAGAGAGACAAAGAGAAATACAGAGAGAGACACAGAGACGAAGACAGAAATCGGGATGCAGTCTCAGAAAAATATGTCAAAAATATTGGAAGAAATCCCTATGCTATGGATGCAATCCCAAACATTTCTTGGGATGAAATGTTTAATAAAATGTTAATATGAAAAATGTGAATACATCCAGCTAACTGGCTGGAAAATACTCTCTGGAGCCGTAGTTTTGTCTTGTTTTTTTTTCCTTCCTGAGGCTGTACCTGTGTGGTTTCATTGAAGAGTTTCTTGAGCAGACGTTGTCGGAAATTCAGGGAAAAGGCTCCAAGGGTTTCTTAGAAATGTATTTCATGGTACGGTATCAAGGGACAGCATTTATTCTGGATGTGCTTCCACGGGAGAATTGAGATGCTGTGGGGTAATATTGGTTTTCTTCCCCCACATAGAATGTTAGTGGTCGTAAATTAATTATAAACCAAAAATTAACATGCTACCAAAAGTCAAACAGAAATATCTTAGTGTTTCTCTTCTCCTTTTCAAAATTCTAGGGGACTCGGCTCTGAACGGACTGTGCTCCCACTTATCAAAGAATCCAGTGTGTGTTAATTCTGTTCCTCACCCAAATGAGAATTTTTTTCTTGTTCTTTCCTCTCTCTGTTTGGTCTCTCCTAAAGCAACACTGCAAAAAGAAAACACACCAGATTCAAAAATCTACAAAATAAATTAATCTGCAAATAATGCTCTAGTATTCAGAGATGCAAGCTCGTATTGGAGGGGAAAGGAAAGAAGTCTACCCACCTTGACCCCCTCACAAGAAGACACTAAAATGTCAGTTTTCTCCGTTCTGTGAGGTACCCTCCATCACAGAATGGAAAGTAGAAATGTCTTGTCTTCTTTGTCACCGTTCACCGCCCTCTGTATACGCTCGTCTGTGTTCCAACGGGAGGGATAGGCTTGATCCAGCTGCCACTCCACAGTTCACACGGTCAATTAACAGTGATTTGCACTGATGGGTTAAAAAAGGGAGCGGGGGGCTTCCCCGGTGGCGCGGTGGTTGAGAGTCCGCCTGCCGATGCAGGGTACGTGGGTTCGTGCCCCGGTCCGGGCAGATCCCACGTGCCGCGGAGCGGCTGGGCCCGTGAGCCATGGCCGCTGAGCCTGCGCGTCCGGAGCCTGTGCTCTGCGACAGGAGAGGCCACAACAGCGAGAGGCCCGAGTACCGCAAAAAAGTAAAAAATAAAAAAGGAGAGGGGCAAAAGATGGCACAGTTAAACTAGAGAGAGAATAATCCTCAAACTGTGTCCATTTGGCCTTTGGAGGCTCTTATCTTAACCTGATGGCAGTGATGTGATAGGTAGAATTTCTCAGTTCTTAATCTAATGATTCATGTCATGAAGTTTAATGAGGAAAAGTCATCTCATTTTGCCTTCGTTTTTAGCTTGTCTCCCCTTATTTCCATAGATGGAATTATTTGTGTCACGTCCAAAACTGACTGTTCCAAAACACCAACCTGAAGAAAGGCAATCTTTTGCACACCTGGCTCCTTCACGATTTCCCTACAAGAGATACTTACTTTGGCCTTTGAAGATTTTTCCACGTGCTAGTCTAAGCTTAAGTAAATATCCCATTTGTTTCCACAAAGTGCATAATTAACTAAATGAATGAAAATGTAACTATGAATTTAAAAGCAAAATGCACATGAATAATCTTTAATTCCAATAATTCAGTCCCAGATAATTAATAATTCCTTCATAATTCTTAACTAACAGGGGGGTCGTGTACCTTGTACATACTAGTCTTCAGAACAAAAGTCATAGCAGTGCTGGCAAAGTCTAAAAAAGGTCCAGAAAAATAAGGAAAGAAATTGAGTAGTTTTCATGTGATAAAGACAAATGGTTAGGTGTATGTAGTCTAGAAAGCAGGAGACTGAGAAACAGTTATTGAGTTTTAACTCAAGAGTGGTGTGTGAACGAGTGGAGATGAGAACATACGTTTCTCTATCTTTGGACAGTTATTAGATGTACCCTAACTATTGGTTCTCTTAGTAGAGGCTGTCTCACAGAGTAAAACTGTGAGATCAGGTAAGGAACAGCCATGGAAAATCTCCTGATGGATACATGTTTCATTTCACATATTGATTCTTTGTAAGTTTTATAACTTAAATTGTCCATGTTGCTAAAAAAAAAAAAAGAAAAAAATTAAACCGAACAAACCAAAAAACACGAGGATCTTAAAAGGAGGGGTCCACTGTGGGGTAAAAGGGACAAGATATTTCTAGAGGGTAATTTTGCAGTATTCATCAAAGGCCTTACAAATGCTTGGTTCCGTAATCCACATTCTAGATTATATTTTTCCAGGAAATAACAGTAGTAATGCGAGTAGTAGAACACGAGCATGTTCAGAAAAGCTACAAGTCATACTAAAAAGTGTAGCTGGTTAACTAAATCAAATAATATTCATAGTAAAATCCATGTTACAGAAAAATATTTTATGATATAGGGAAATGCTCATAACATAGAATTAATTTGAAAGATACTTTGAAACAGGTTATAGAATTTGATCTATTTTTGAGGAATAGAGAGTATGTGAAGGTCACCATGAGACTCGTGCATACGTGTGTTTCCAACCACTGTTAGCGTTGATCTTTGAAAATATTATTTTAGGCAATTTTCCCCAAAATTATATTTAAATTATGTAATTACTCTTTAATCAGAAAAAAAATCAGTAAATGCTCTATTGGGGGTGATGTTAGCATTTGGTGATTCCCTTTGTAGAAATGAGAATCAGGTTGGGCAGCAGAAAATCATAAGGAGAAATGAGCATGATTTTCTTAGATTCAGGAGCTTGCCCTTGTGTCGTCACAGATATCTGACAATGTTCCAAAGCGTGGTGACCATCAGAGTTCTAAACTCTGCTACTTTGGTGCTCTGGCAGCCTCTATGATTGTCTTTTTTTTTTTCCTAATCAATTCCCACAGTCCCAAGAGGACTGTGCTCTTAGGCATCCTCTTAGGGACCTCCCTGTTAAACTCTACACCATGATGACGTTCAGAGTACCCGCTGGAGAGCCTGTCCCACTAAGACTGAATACACAGCTGGCTTCTGCCCTGACAGTAAGCCTTTCCTGCATTTGGAGGTCCAGGAAGTATACTAAATCCTGCTTGTAAAATCACCTGACCTCAGAGAAGGCTTTTCTTCCCCTGACTGCTCTTGGGTCCTCGCCTGTGACGGCGTGCAGTGCCTGGTCATCATCGTCCTATCACAGTGTATTACAATTTCATATGCTCTGTTGTATAGCCATAAAATGAAAATTACACAATACCTTCATATTGTCTAAAGCGATCAAAATGTATGGGTGGAAAACAGAGGTTGAAGTTAGGAAAACAGCTTATCTTTTCTTTTTTACAGATGTTCATGTTTGACTTTTTAAGTTTTCTTCTCTTCTTTCGGCCAGAAAGTACAGCTTGCAGGATGACGATAAAAACCCAGTAACATCCCAGTCAGATACACAGTATGGTCATGGAGTTTCGTCCCTAGAGTTCTTAGGGTAATGAAAAATCCACATGTATACACACAGCCCATAATGCAGCTTAAGCGACAAAACTACTGCTGACTGGTAGCTTTTCCTGTATTTACATGTCCTTGTAAGATGCAGAAAGAAAAATAAATAGATGGATTAAAAATGTCCATGCCACAACATTTAGCCATCCCTAACTGTGCCCTCGGGCTTTTCCTGCAATGGGAGGGTCCAGTATATATAATAAATAAATACACAGAGGGAAATGCCTTCCCAGGCCCCTGCTGCTACTCAGCTTACACCCCCGCAGCAGAAGACTCGATTTCACTTTTATCATTATTGTAGCTGGCAGTCGTTTAGACAATTATCCAGTGCTTGTTAAGAAGCTTAATTCAATTATTTACAATGTTGACCTCCCATAACAGTTAATTCCTTAAAGTTCCCTCACGTAAGGATGGAACGCTATTTTATTTTGGGCAGGAGAGAGGGGAGAGGTGAGCAGAATAGATTTCTAGTTAGGTTATAAATGAACTGTAGAATCCCATGCTCCTGGTTCTACTTTCGCTTCCAACTGCGTTTGGAACACAGAGAAATTCAGATGAATAATATTGTTGTCAGAGTTGATTTCTCTTGCTTTCCCATGATGTCAGCAGGAACTCGTCTTTCCTGATTGACATGACATGTCAACGTCAAAGGGAGAAGTGAAGGAGGGTTATTCTCATTCCATGTTTTATAGAAGGAAGTTCTTCCATTTTTCTAAGGTTTGAAAATAAAACATATCTATTGGACACCTGGGCCCTCCTTAAAATGTTACGATGGCCAATGACGTGGGAAAAGCATTTTGAAATGTTGTTTTTTGTAGCGGTCGTAATGACAGTAATTGAAAACTTTAAAAAGGTCTTCTCTCGTATTCTGCTTTATAGCAATTAGCTGAATACGGGCATAGAGTTATCTGGCTTGTTCTCTTGGCATAAATATGCCTAAGACTGGAATTAACAGCATGGTCCTGTCTTGTCCGTCCCTATCTTTCCTACTGTGAGTATTTGAAAACTTATACTCTGGATGAAAGTTTATTCTTCTTGGCCTGTCCCACCAAGACTGAATTTTTACCCCTCACTTAACAAAATGCAGAGAACTTTCAGATATATGCTGTGTGGTATTCTATTCGGTGGCTGACTTATTTTTCCTTCTGACATACCCTGGCTACCCAAATTTGCAGGCAAATTCTGTGAACATCTGAAGCTATAGAAACCTAACACATCTGCAAATGATACTGGAAAAAAAAAATGGTGCTCACTTAAAACACTAGCTTTTGTAATAATGGTAACTAATCAGACAAAGCTGTTCTACCTACTTCAAGGCAACATTGAACTACTGCTTATTTCTTATCTTGTCTTCATCCTCTTGGTACCATGCCAATAACCATTCGTGATCAACAAGGCTCCACTGTAAGATCTGTAGGCAGTTTGCTTTTAGAACTCAAAATTTTAATAAATGATAAGAGAAGGTAGCCTGATCAGTGATTCTACGTATGTTCCATAACTGTTTCTGTTTGTTTGTTTATTTGCTTTTGCACAGCTGGTTTTATAAGTAGTAATTCTGGGCATATTAAAGAGGTAAGAGTGTTAAATATATAAAGGCATCTTTAAAGGTACTACTCATCAATGTTTGCAAAGCTAATTATTTGACCTTTTCTTTCCCCTTCCTCCTTTATCTTCCTGAGAGGTTTGTTTTAGGGCCAGAGCTGCAAATTAGGTAGAGTCAGGTGACCTAATGGGATATTTGTAAGACTCAGTTTTCCAACAGGCTGATTTTCAGGCTTGAAGCACTAGAGAAAATACCATTGCCATGCATAAATTTATCATATATATCCTGCAGAGCATCCACAACACAGCACGAAAGAAGACCGCTGTAAATGATTGCATGTGAACGGAGAAGTCAGCCTGTGCGCTTGCAGTAGCTGCCTTCTTCCTTGGTCTCCCCGACTCCAGCCTCTTCCTGTTTCCAGCCTGGCCCACGTTCTCCTGCCAGAATAAACTTCCTGGTGTGGCGGAGAACCCAGTGTGAGCCTCAGCTCTGTCTGGGCTTGGCGTTTAAACTGATGGACGGTTACGACAAGATGTTTATCTGTAAGCGGGCTCAGGGAGCCTTTGGGAGAAAGCCATCTTGAGGGAAAAGGAGAATTAAAAAGGAAAGCTTGATCAAGTAATAAAACCCGAGTTGTCAGAGGTGAGGGATGATTCTGCGTTCATCCAGGAGCCTATGATTATTCTACTGGATTTCGAGTTTTCATGCAGAGGAAAGCTGTGGGGCTAAGCAAGGAGAAATATTATACTGAAGTTCCTGTATACCTTGAGAGCCAAACCCTCGGTAACTGGTGTGCTGCACACTGTGGGTAACACAAAGGGTAAAGGTTACTTGCCCTCATTGCTCTGCCATCCACAGGATCCAAAATGTGTTTCTACCCGTAGAATTTAGAGTGCTCTGCAGGAGAGATTTTCTCTAAGAAAGTGCTGTAAGGGATAAGGAGACACCTTGCCCTGTGCTGGTAGTTAGTGAGGCACAAGCTGACTCTGGTAGGCGGCCCGGGGCCCTCCTGTGGGGCCAGCACTACGCAAGGGATGCCCCCTGGGGACCGACCACATTTGTTTGTGGACAAGTGTGAAATGCTCCCCAAGACTGTGAGAAATACTTGAGGCAGCTGTAGTTGGAGCTGAAGTATTGAGTGAGTGTGCGGAGGGAAAGAGGGAGGGGAACTGGCCCTTTAAAAATGACAAACTATGTAAATCCTATGGAAAATGCAGACACTGCTAACATCCAAGTACCTATGACCCAGATAAAAGAGATGTTAATGTTTTGCCATATTTGCTTGACATTCCCATTTTATACTTTTTCTGTTTAAAAAATAAAACTGTACACGTATGTCTCTTTTCCTTTCTGCTTCCCCATAGGTAATGATCATCAGGGAATTGACATATGTGAATCCATTAATGTTTTTGTTTTTGTTTTTTAATAATAGTATATGATACACAAATTTCAAAACATATACATTTTTTAAATGCTTGATCAATTCTTTTGTTTAAAATGTTGTATAGTATACCATCATTTGAATGAACTGTAATTAATTTATGCGTTTGAGACACTGAGATATATGCTATTATTGTTGATTTGAGCAAATTTTTACACACAAGTTCATGGTATACTTCCCATGTTCAAAATATTCCAGAAACTTCTATTGTTTGTTTGTTTACTTTGGCCACACTGTGTGGCTTGTGGGATCTTAGTTCCCTGACCAGGGATTGAACCCAGGTCCTCAGCAGTGAGAGTGCGGTGTCCTAACCATTGGGCCACCAGGGAATTCCCCAGAAACTTCTATGTGGAAGAGAGCTCAAACCATCCAGCCTGGATTTGGCCACTTTCAGACTTCAGTCCATCTTTCCTCTCCTCCTCCAAGTACAGCAGACCCTGCCCATGTCACTCAAATGGCCGTTTCATAAACTTCTCTGCTACTGTTTTTTCTAAAACCCCTTCTTCTGTCTGGGGTACCTACCTCTTCTCTCCACCCCAGACCAAAACTACTGTCCATGTGGTGAATCACAGTGCAATTTTTGAAGCCCAGATTTTCACTTTTTTTTCTATCCCCAGTTGGTTTAATCTTCCCTCCTCTGTATTTTCATGTTTCATCTCGATGATAGGATGTGTTATACCTGGCCTTCCACTTCTGTTATAACACGTGTGCCTTCCCAGATTTTGATCTCTGGAACATCTTTGGATGCTTTCACAATGTAAAAATAATAAGTGAAATTAATAAGTAAAAACAAGTAAATGTTTAATTAAATTGAAAGGAGAAGATAACAATGAATCTGAAAGTGGTCTTCGTTTTCCCTAAAACCCATAAACCAATGACTGCATTATTCATGACATAAGCTGTCCTCCCTAGGATTGTAAAAGGACGCCAAGGGGGCCAGATGAAAGTGGATCCAGTCAAAAGCATCACAGGACACTGTTGCCAGTAAGGGACAAGGTGTAGAAGAAAACTCATTTTCTGTTACTGATCTCAGAATAGCGCGTGCGCATGTTCGTGCAAGTGCGCATTCCTTGGTCAAATACTTCATTGTGATTAAGAGCAATTCACCTGGTAATATACGAGGCAGTTGTAGATAGAACGGGCTTGCGTCGGAGAAAACCCTTTTTACCAGGAGGGAAATCCTGGATTGAGAGAGGCACAGACTCAGGCACTCATCCTCGTCCGTGTTCCAGATCACAGGCATCTCTGGTAAGAGCCAAAGCCTGCTACACTGTTAGAAAGAAAATCACTCGGCTCCCCCCATCTTTTGCGTCCAATTTATGTCCAATTTGCAGACTTTCAACATTGCAACCTCACAGTTCATAAAATCAAACTCAGCCTGGGCTAAGTCTCCAGGTAATGGATTTAGGATCACGGGAGGTGTTACCTGCAGTTCATGATGGGTAACTTTCTTGTTAACTAAAGTCCCTTTAGCTAAATGAGTTCCAGGTTTAAGTCTCCCTTCTTTCTTTTTTTTGGCAGGGGTTTGGGGACGGGGGTGGGGTGGGCATAGAACTTTATTAGGCTGCGCGTGGAGAGCTTTTCATTGCAAAGGCAACAGAAGGAAAAAAAAAGGGATAAGCCAGTCTTTGTATAAACGGAAGGTGGTGAAAGGAAGACTGTGCATGGGGTCTGGAGGATCAACCCTCCGGCTCCACTCGGCCTACGTAGGGGCTCCGGGAGCCGGCCTGGTGCTCGCAGCGGAGCCGGACGATTTCCGCAGGTAGCTGGGCTCTGCGGGGAGAGAGAAACCGCAAAGGCAGGGGCTGGAGGGACGCAGTGTGGACATTCAGCCTCTCTTACCCACTCCTGTGCCCTTGTTCCCAGCAACGAATTCACTTTCATCCACGTGCCTTGGGGACTTCCAATCAGTAGCCCATTGTTGAAGGCAGGTCAGTTTAACATCCTAGGTGTGTCTGAGCGTGTATGTCAATGTACACACCACACTGAAACACACGCATGTGCTCACACTTCCGACTGAGGATCTGGTCCAGAAGCCTGGAGGGAAATAACCCTTCTGAGATGAGTGGTTCTTCAACTGTCAATGTCAGGAGTGGGGTTAATTGGATGTCTGTGTTTTTAAAGCAAGTCATTTATTGAGTCACTCCACTTAGAAAGCTAATGAAATGCTCTTTAATTTGGGCTTTCTGTTATTCCTTAACCCAAGACGAGCCACTTCTATATTTAATTTCTTTGAAAAATTATTTCCCCTATAAAAATCGCATGGCTGCATGTATTTCGTCACTCATCCATATATTCACATCTCTTAAGCTCTTCACGTGGCTTTCCTGCTCCCTGGCCTGGTGGTTTTGCCCTCTGTCTTTCTGGTTTATTCTGAAGCTTTCCTTGTCTTTTCTGATCTCTCAAAGAGTGTGGTCAGATAACCTGCTTTTAGATGAATAAGTACTATCCCTAGTCTTGGAACTTTCAGTGAAAGAGCTGAGTACTTCCCTTATTGCCCTTCTGTCCTATAGAATGAAAATGCTCTGTTACATACATTTGTTTACAAATCATAGTTTCTCCTGTCACAGGGAGATTGTTGCCATGTGGGCCAGTATTGACACTGTATACACTGTTTGTTTTGAGGCTAATAAATGATAGACAACCTATTATGGTATTATATGTATATATATACTTATAGTTTATAGTCATAGTTATGGTTATGGTTATAGTTATAGTTATATATGAACCTTACTGTGCTTCCATTTTCTCCACTTCCACATCTGTAAAATGGATATATTTTTGATCAGGTTAGTGGATTGTTGTATAAACCTCTTGTCTTTAAATAGGTGCTCAACTCATAGTGGGAATTTTTTTTGGGGGGGGTAGGTTTGCATGATATCATTCTCGTCCTGTGTCTCTCAACAAAGTTTAATGAGAAAGAAAACAATGATTTCTTCTTTCCAAAACTCTGCATAAACTCATTTCACCTTCTTGCTGTTGTAGAAACACCTAACACACAGATTTGAGAAAGGGCTTCACGGAAATATGCTGGAATACTTTGGAAATGGGTGACAAAGATTCTGGACTCTCAGTCTAATTACTCAGCACACATGTACATAATCATCGGGGAAAACCGTTCAAGTTCAATCAACCACAGAGTGACCTTGATGAATTGTTGGAATCGTCTCTGGCTGATGTCATCTCTCTCTCCTGCCTGCTTTGCCTTTGAGGGCAGATATACTCCTTCTTGACACTCAGGTGCTCTCCCCTGCTCTCCCTGGCTTATAGGAGGTAGGTGGTGACTACCTAAGAAGAGGCCAGTTGGCTCAGTGCCACGGGTCTTGTGAATCATCGTTTCATTCAAAGGAGCTACCACCGTGCAGGGCCTCAATTTCAATGTCGCAATCTGTGAATTTGAGGGGAAAGAAGCTGAAGGACTAGTTGGAAAATTGAAGTCACCTTTTAGTCATGTGCCCTTGGAGACTGAACCTGCTCACTCAGAACTTGGCCTCCAGACTCGTGTCCTTTGGTTTGTGTGAGGCGTCTGGAGGGAAACCATGAGCCCACTGTGGTGTCCTGGGTGGGAAGGGTGGTTGACCTGAACCCCAAACACCTTTCCCTGCCATACGCCCCTGAGCAGCTCAGAGCTTGCCTTTACAAGCCGAGCATCAGAAAATGTCTACAGAATGAGGTTGGGACAATTATACGGTGGTAGCCGTGTTCTATTTTTAAAAAAAGGTGGGGGACTCCTAGGTGTTCAGGGTTTGGCAAACAAATTTAGCAAAATATTTTTGATTTGGAAATGTAGAGGACACCCCGTCCCCAGGACACTTGTCTTTTATTTCTGTTAACAACATAAAATGAGTTTTAAAACACATTACTGCTTTTAATTCATCAAAGCTCTATTCGTTCAAAAGGACATTAGTAAGATAAATATTAGGAAGGTAGAAGCAAGTTTATCAACAGTTGGAATTAATATGATCATCTATAAAAGAAAGCAAGAGAACCAACAAAAATAATTTGAAGTAACAGGTATAAGTTGTTGGTGGCTAGTTATAAAAACAATATAGAGGGATCAATTACTCTCCTAAAAATCAAGGTTAGCCTTGAATTAAATTTGAGATTAGTCACTTACTAGCTGGGTGAATATACTCAACCTTTCTGTGTCTTTTTATTTATCTTTAAAATGCAGCCAATAATAGTTTCCGTTTCTAATAATTATTGTAAGAATAACTGATATAGCATCTATAAAACATTCAGCACTAAGCCTCCCATAGACATGCCTAATGAAATTAGTTTTAATAGGTTAAAAATGAAATTTAAAAATGATCTCATCCAAAATTGCCATTAAAATGTCAAAAAAAATTCTTAGAAAAATTTTAGGAAAAAAAAATGTAGGACTGATAAGAAAAGTACTAGACTTTATTATGGGATGCTAGATGTACTTTGACTAATGAAATGATACGCTATCGTTACAAATTAGGAGGCTCAATATTATAGTGATATTAGCATATACACAATCCATTGACTATTTAGTGTTTACTGTATAGCGTTAATTGTATAATGATTAATAAATGTGTGTATATCTCAATTACTATTTCTATCAACTCAGTGAAGAAGGAATTATTGTGCTTAATTTATAAAAGAGGATATTGGGGCTTAAAGAAGGAAAAACCACAAGTCCGTACAGCTGATAATTGAGGGAATGTGAAATTGAGTAAAAGTGTATAATTTATTTCTAATTTAAGAAATTAATAGGACTCTGAAATTGCCTAAATGGTTCAAAGTTAACTGGAAAAGACAAATCCCTGAGGGCAGCCAAGGGTAGTTTTCAAACAAAGAATGCATATGTACAACTGTCTCACCAGGTATTAAAATATGTTATAAAACCATGAAAGGACAGATTAATGGTACAGAATAGCATCAAGAAATAGAATCAGAAATAAATGATGTTGGCTTAGCTTTGCTTTAAAATCAGTGTCTAAGGTAAACATTTTTATGCAGATAGCTTGCATGCAGGGAATCATCTCAATGGACAGGAGAAGGCAACCGGAAAGACTGGAAGAAGGAAAGAGGCAGAGCCAATCTAGGGATGCATTATCTAGTTAATAACGCAAGTGGGAGACTGGACTTGGTCCCACTGGGGACTCTCCGAGGAGCCATGTAAAACACAGCTTCTTCATCGTGGGACAGCAGATCTGTGTATTTATCCAGTCTCCCGTCCCACACACTGGTCAGGGGTTACCCTCGGTCAAGGGTACGATTCACTTGAACTTCCAGATTTGTGCATGTGTCATAGTGGCTGAGTGGTTTCACCACGCACCCTATGCAACTGTGGCAGAACAAGTCCTGGGGCTGCAAGGGAGAGATTTCTGTTTTCGGTGGAAGCAAGTTGCAGTCAGATTTCAGTCCACTGGTGGATGCAGCAGTGACGAGAGTGGAAAATGGGCTGAAAAGATGTGGTGATGCAAGAGCAGTATTAGATATAGTGAAGTAGTTTATAGTAAAAGTGGTACTTCAGAAACACTGAGGAAATAGTGCTTTATTTGATTATAGAGTTAGGAAAACTGGTAAAAGATGAATAAAACTTAAGTTTCACGAGGTTACGTTCCAGGTGAAATAATAATTTAAATGGTAGAAAATAAAAATACTAAAGGATTAGAAGAAAATTCAGGTGAGTAGTTTTTCTTTGATCGTTTGTTTTAGTTTTTGTTTTTTAACAATCTTAGGGATGGAACAGACTTGGTAGCCATAATATTTAAGAGGAAAAACCATGGATGAAAATATTGCAACTAATTTTTTAAGCATTTAAAGTTAATCCAAAATAGATTTTGCTCTTCAAAAGTTGCTTTTCTTCTCCAACTAAACAGTTTTATTAAATTAAATAAACATACCTGAATTTTTACTATTTAGTTGCCAAGTACTCATACCCACTCTCTGTACTAATATACTAATATGTAATATTCTGTGTTCAGCACTTAGTAACTGAAAAACATATGATCAAAGAGAGATCTAAACTACCCTTAAGTATATATCTAAGATCTATACAAATTTTTTTTAAGATCAAAGTCAGATTTATACTCATAATCTATTAGGGCTGTAGATGCATAAATGGGACTTTGAAGCAGTTTAAGAGTAAAAGTTTTCCTGTCTTAATTTCACTGCTATTTGTATTATTTTTATATGGTAGTTTGAGACATATCTTTTTTTGTCAGAGTTGGAGAAACGGTGGTTTAGTGGTGATGCCCACATACACAGAAATTACTTTATTTTTGGAGAATTATAAAGTGAAGAATTTGGGCAATTAGTTGAATACTTATTATCACCACCACCCCCTAGCCCACATGCCTAAACATGTGTCATCAGAAACCTTTTGGTCTGAGTTATAAATACATTTGATTATTCCCTACTTAGCTTTTATAATTTGATACAATGTATATGTTCAGAAAGTAGCTTGATTAACAGAGGGTAGCATAAGTACATTTTTAGTAGGCACTTTTATCATTGGATGGTTTGCGAAGTACTCTCAAATGAACAATGAATTTGAATTTTTTTTCTAATTCAGATTCAAATAATTTTTAACCTCTTCCCGATAACAATCTCATTTTTACAATCAATGTAAATTGGAAAACATAGTTTCTAGCCTTAAGTCTTCTCAGAGACACATTAAGTTTCGGGCCAAGATCTAAACAAACCAAAACCAAAAACAAAACACAGCAACAAAAATAACCATTCAGCTGTGTAATTGTCAGAAAAATGTTATATAGAAGAGAAATGGTCCTAGCCATGAGCCTAAGATTAAGTAATTCCCCCAAATAATATGTATGTGGCAGCCTTTTCAGTTTCTTAGCATCTTTCTTCATGCATCTGTTTTTCTGACCACGTTTTTCTGAAATGGATTTCATATTCAGTGGGACCAAATGTTTTCATTTGTGTTCTGTAACTGACTTGCTTTTAATCTACTGTGAGGACTTAGCAAACACAAGCGACTAATTCTAAAATGACTGGAAAATTAGGTGAGAAAAAAATTGGCCACAAATTGATTGTATAGTGCAGCATTAACCCAAAGAAACTCATTTTTTGAATTTTCCAGTTTGGGGACATTAGGGAAACATGATTTTGGACAGAATTTGTGATGCTTTTTTCTCCATGGGCTTTGAAGGAGAATATCTTTGGGAAATAATCAACAGCTAGAATTTGTTCTGGCTGGTACTTCTTTTTCCTTTCAGCCTGTCATGTTCTTTATAATTTTTTTTAGTTTAATAATATGCAAAGACTTGAATGTGCAAGGCTGTCATACTTTCCACTGGGCTTCAAAGAAAGAAAGCAGAATGAAGCTTGTTGTAAACTTTTATTTCCATTTTCTGTTTTATGTAACCTTATTTTAGTAGCTCCAGTAAAATGTAACCACATTAACCAACACTTAATTTGGACTAAATGACGAAAGAAAGCCAAAAATAGCTCAGAAACAAACAAATTTGGAAGTGTGTCTGCCACTACATCAGATGTTGTCAAGTCACAACTTCTCATTTGTTGGTTAAAAAAAAAGAGAAAAGGGAAGATGACTGAAATCAATTGCTAGAAGTATTCGGGCAATCAAGCTTAATTATTCTTTTCTATTTGGTGTTGTAGTTGTTAAGTAAAATTATAAAATTAAATGAAATGACGTTATGGAATGAAATGTGATTCTTTGCTGAATTCAAATTGGCGACAGTATTACTAGTCAATGGCGTTTTTATATAAAGTTTATATCGTATGTTCCATTTATTGAAAATCATGGATTTCTACACAAGTTAATGAAATTATAATATACTCTATTGTATCTGAACATACTATGAGAGTTTGATAATACAGACAATGGTGGGATAAATTCAATGTTCCTTAAAGTGTAATTAACATCTGTGTTTTCTTTGTTCCTATTTATCAATCAACTACTAAATTGCTTGTGAGCCACTACAAAAATACCTTATATTCGTTTAATGTTTTACAGAATACAAGATAATTTTATAGGGGTTTGCTTTTTTTTATCCAAACAGTTGTCCATGATATCTGACGTTTCAAAGCACGTGATTGGTCTTAGATATTATGCCTCAAGATCCAGTGCATTTCTAGAATATCCAGATACATTTACGTTTATGCTATATAAAAACACACTGTTGTACTTTACCCCTTTAAATGCAGATAGTTGCTAGCTGTACTTATATTAAATAACCTGAAATTTTAGCAAATTAATATAAAAACTAACGTGTATTCAGGACCGGCTTATACTAGGATGTGTACTTCTTTTTTCTTTCTTTTTTTTTTTTTTTCCAGCTGTGCCGAGCGGCACGCAGGATCTTAGTTCCCCAACCAGGGGTCAAACCCATGCCCCCTGCAGTGGCAGTGCAGAGTCTTAACCACTGGACCGCCAGGGAAGTCCCTAGGATGTGTATTTCTGTTCCAATTATGTATTGCTATGCATAGTTTTGGTCGGACAAACTAACTAAAAACTTAGTGGCTTAAAATGACAACCGTTTTATTCATGTGCTCGTGATTCTGCCGTTTCGTCAGTGCTTTGCAAGCATAGCTCATCTGCTTCAGTGGCATCGCTGAGGTTGTTCTTGTGTACGCTTCCAAGCCAGCCCACTCACATGGCTGGCAGGGTGATGACTGTTGGAATCCAGAAGTATCCATCGGCCAGTAACCTTGGTTCACACTTCTGAATGGATTTCTTGGTTCTTCTCCTCTAAGCCTCGCTGTGGGACTAGCTTGGGTTTCCTCATAGCACTGGGTTCTTAGGTTTTTCCAAAAGAGCCGGAGCAGATGCTTCCTAAAGGTTAGGCTCAGAACTAACCATGTCAGTTCCGCCACTTTCTATTGGTTAGTATCAATATGATTCACAGGTCTGGCCTGTGTTTAAGGGAAGGGGATTACATAGGGGTGTGGATATCAGGAGATGTGTTTCCCTGGGAGCCATCGATGTAACACACAGAAACTTGTCCACAAATGTCCATAGCTTTATTCATAATGGCCCTACCCTGGACATTACCCAGATGTCTTTCAAAGGATGAATGGTTAAACAAACTATAGTACATCCATACTGGTAAATGCTACTCAGCAATAAAAAGGAATAAGTGCAAGAACTTGGATTAACCTCAAGGAAATAGTGCTGAGTGAAAAAAGCTAATCTTAAAAGGATGCGTGCTACCTGATTCCATCTATATAACATCTGTGAAGTAACATTTTACAGAGATGAAGAAGCTGTTGCCTGGGGCTGGGGAAGGTAGGCATGGCTATAAATGGGTCAGTGAAGGGAGCCTTGTGGCGATGCTGTACTTGAGTATCTTGATCGTGGTGTTGCTTAGAGAAGCTACAGATGTGGTAAAATTGCACAGAGCTACACACACACACACACATACACACACACACACACACACACACACGAGTGTATGTAAATAGTGAAGTCTAAACAGGTTCTGTGGGCTGTACTTGTGATACTGAACTCTAGTTTTAGGAGGTATAGATATTGGAGGAGGCTGGCTGAAGGATACTTGAGACCTCCCTGTACATTCTTTGTGACTTCCTGTGAAGCTTTTATTACTTCAAAATTAAAAGTAAAGAGGAAGAAGAAGAAGAAGGTGGCCCTTGGGTTTGAAAGGGGGGTTGGGGGAAATTCGTGCAGTCAAAGGACTTTGGCTCAACCCTGGGTACCCGTCTTCTAATGTACCTAGGATTTTGTCTGTATTCGGGTATGATGAGTTCAACTCATCGGAGACAGTTGCCTTTGAAAAGATGGTTTGTCACCCACAGTTCCCAGGAGGAGGGAGGGAACAGGTGCCGTGGTTTGCAGGACAACATGGGAAAGCACCAAGGTCAATCAGGAGGCAGATGGAGAATGGGGAAAGCACAGACCAGAGCCTTTATTATCGTTTCAGCAGAAAGAAAGGGGTGAGGCAGCATAAGCAGCTGAGCGGATTTAGAATTGGAGAGTCTGAAGAATGTTGGCAGGCTCTGGCCAAAAGGGCTGGTCCCAGGCTGTCCAGTACCTGGCCTTGGGGTGACTTAAAGGAAGAGGAATAATGGCTTGGAGTGCGAAAATTTGATAACGGTGGTGATTGAGGGGGCAGGTGTGCTCTGGATTGGTTGGTGTTCATATCAAAGGTTCACTCGAAGGCAGGTGGTTTGCTATGTCTAGGAGCCAACTAACCCTGGGAGGGCCAGTCCCACCCTTCCTGGGGTTCGCAAAGCCCCAGCCATCATCAAATACAGAAAATTTTAAAAAACGATGAATGGATTACACCACTTCCTGGCAGTTGTAACACCAGAGTATTATTTGACTCTTCAAGGCTCAGTTTCTCCTTCTTTATAATTCGGATAATAACAACATCTAACTCATCAAATTGCCGTATGGGCTAAAAAGGAAGTAACCCACATGAGGCACTTACACCAGGGCCTGGCATCTGTTAAGCACTCGGTGTTATGCAGTCTTGGACTCTTGAGAAAACTCTGTCTGATACAATGGTGGGTGGGTTTGGAGGTTTCAATAAAACTTTGCTCAAATAATAATTTATATAATTACTCATTTCAATTTTAGGACTCTGTTCTCCTGGAGAAAGACTCTTTTAAGCTATTTCATGTCTATTTTGTTGTTACTTATACTAAATTCCAGAATGAACTCCAGTGAGGAATACATTTTGGTAGCAAAGAAAATCTTAGTATTATTGTAGGCTATAATGTGTATGAAAGACCGTTTGATTCTCCAGAGAGAAACAGATTTGGAAATGACCTGCGTGAAGTGCAATAAAAATAGGTCCTCTGACTTTGCCCATGCAGTTTCTTCCGTGGCGAGCACTAACTCAGATCCGTACTGTATTTCTAGGAAGTGGTTGATTTTCGGGTGTGATATGCTCAAGCTGCATGTGTATGAAGGGGTAGCTCATTTTCTCTGCAGGAAGATGAATCCTGTTTTGTCAGCTAGAGAAGGTTGAAAGTCAGTTGGTAAACGGACAGCTTCACCACTGACCTGTGGAACTTCACAGGGGCATCCAGCTAACTGGGGCACCCCTCATCACTTCATAAATTAAGAACACTCCATAAATAACAACTTACTCCAAATTAGATGGGAGAATGACACTTCAGGAGCTGTGGAGGTGGGAAAGATGGACAGTTTCCTAGAAAAATGAAAGAGGCCCCTTGGGAGAGCTCATAAGGATGGCTTAATTTTAGTCAATGTGGCAAGCTGAACACAGGCTTGATAAACCCCAAAACTATATAAATTGTCTCAGAACAGTGAGACACAAGTGATCCACTTAACTAAGAGCCTGAAGTCAGGGACTTTTACAGTTGTACTATATTTTCTGCAATATGATATGCAATTAATTCTTCCTTAAGTAAACAAATCGATTAAAATTTCATTATGTCAACGTCTCACGATAAACCCCGATCCAGTGAACACCTTTCTTTTCACTTATGTAAGTCTTTATAATTAATTGTGGATTTATGTCATTGGCTGGTCAATGTTACAGTCACCTCACTAACTACTTAAGCACTTTGAAAGCTGTCGGAGCTCACAGGAACCACTGAAGCCGTGGGCGCTAGCCCACACTTCTAATCTAATCCTTGTTTCGCAAAGCTTAATTTTCCCGTGCTGCGACATTTTCTTTTAACCAGGTAATTAAAAGTTAATGTCAGCATTTTATGCACAACAATAATTCTGAGTTTAGACTTCAGCTGGACAGATGCCGTGACATAATTCTGTTCAATACACAGCCTGGTAACGCCTTCTTTCTTTTTCGTTTTTCAGTTTCAGCCCCCAAAACTATTTTGTCGTAACTGAGAAACCTAAACTATTAGGTGATACGAAGATCCTGAGAATTCTCCACGTGATTGGCTTACCCATATTTGTGTTGTCAGCAGGCTTTGGTTGAGCTCCCCGAAGTATTTCAGTGCCATGCATGCAAGGGGCAACTAGAGTGTCTCCAAGAACGCAGGAAATTCTTAAGGACCTGGTACAGTTACCCACCAACTAGGTAGCGCGAGCTGGGCAGCAAAATCAAAGCCTTACTTACACCCGAATCTTGAAGTAAGATGGCGCTCCCTTTCACCATATAGGAAAGTGCAGAATTTTCAATAACTTTTAAAAATGTGTTCATATGTATTAAATGCTTCAAGAATGACCCCTTTCAGGCTAGGTCTTAAATGTCCTCACCACAAAAAGAAGTGGTAATTATGTGAGATGCTGGAAGTGTCAGTAGCCATAAGGTTTGTCATCATCTTGCAATACTCAAGTGTATGAAATCAACATGCGTATAGCTTCAGCTTACACAGTGTCCTATGTCAATGATAATACAACAGGGGAGAAAAGAGTCGCCTTTTGGTAGAAAACAAAACAAAACAAAATCAAATAGACCATAAACATGTAATTTACACTTTTGTCTCATGCAGGTGGAGGAGGATAATCGACCAGATTTTTTCCAGAATTAAGTGTTGAATGTGTGCTTACCCCTTAAAATAGGTTATAAGAGAAAACGATTTATACTTCAAGAATCTGTAATTTGTATAACATCTAGGATCATAGAATCTTGGACGTGTCCTCTAAGAGCAAGAAGAGAATGGAAGTGGCTGCATTCATTTTCTGTTCCTTAGCTTAGACACCAAAGCCTGCCATCATCTGACCTGAACAATTTGAACAAAATAGACATTTTCCATAGCCAGTTCCATAGCTCTCCCATATTATACTGCCTCTGTGACTTGTTTATCTTGCTCCCTGGCCTGAATTATTTTCCCAATACTCCTCCATCAACCAAATTTTTCATATGTTAGAGACCTTGAGGAATACTAAACGTTTATCATTTTTTCTCCTAGTTTTTTAATTCAAAGTTTTTCTTGATAACTCCTCTCCATAGAACTATCTTATTAACATTATTATTATTAAAATAATGCAGTATCCTTGATTAGATGACATTGAATATGTCTCAGGTTTTCTTGTAGAGGTTGGCTTTCAGTTAACAAGAGATGGAAACTTCTGGGGCAAGAGCCCTGCGATTTTTCTCCCCTAGAAGCTTGGCAAGTATTAGTGACAGGTAGCGTACGAAAACATGCTCCTGACTGACTTTTACACCTGCCTCATCTACCTTCTCTGGTCGAGAATATCCCTTCTGGGACAGGAAAAGGGCATCTTTTAAAATAATCGTAATTACACTATGATAGACTTGCACAGTTTAAAAACAAAAAAAAATAGATGATCCTTCAGCAACATGTGTGCATGTTTCCTAGACATTTGGGAAAAAAAGGAAAACTGTCACAGCATCATGAAATGGTCCTGGATCTGTTGCGGTATCATCAGAAAACTTCATCCACATTAGATATCTAAACTTATTTTCTATTGTTCTCCACATCTCAGAATAGTTTTGAAATTAGACCTGGGGTCAAATTCTGGGGTTTTTCCATTGACTAGAAGGGCCACCTTGAGTTCCACCCCTGGGAAGGGTCACTGTCAGTATCTCTAAGTGGAGGTAAACATGCCTCCCACGCGGGGTAGTGGGGAAGATTCAGTGGATTGGGAGATTTTTGTCTTTCTTCTCCAGGCGTTGGCCTTGTTTACAAATCTTCCCTGAAGCTGAGCACTTGAGAGAAAGACGCAAACACAGATGATAGCCTTACATTGCATTCCCTCCATTCTCAGTGTACAGCTCCCATTTCTTCCTCACAGAGCTGGAGGGCTTTTATCTTCCTGGAGTAGCCAGACTCAGACAGGTATGCTTGTTCCTTTTCTTCTGGAAGTCTTTTCTCGGAAAGCTTTCTTTTCTGCGCTTCTCCTCAGTTCCTCTCTGTCAGCACACGTTCCATCCTGCCGTTGAGGCCCAGATGGACCTTCTAGAATTATTAGGTCCCGGATAGAGCTATTTCCTTTCTCTGAAGAGTTTCATTGCCCCTGAAGCTGATGTTACATTTTCTAGTTAGAGATGCTCTTTGGTGCTAGATTATCTATCCATACCACTTAATCCTATAACAAGTTAAAAGAGCTTCCAGGGTGAGAGCCAGAAGGTTTTTTTCCTTCTTTTTTTTTCCATTCTTTTTTCGTTTAGTCATTTTCTTTTCCCGCATTCTATTTTTTATTTTTTTATTTTTTTAACATCTTTATTGGAGTGAAATTGCTTAATCTGCATCAATTGTGTAGGCTAAGAATTCATGATACAACCAGAGGGAACTATTTTCCCTTCATTATTTATTCTCAGCTCATTTTTTTTCTAAAAAGGTTTCAAGGTAGCTTCCAAGGCAGTGTATCTGAACCTGAATAATAAATTATTTTGGTATGCGTGGCTTTGCACTGTACACTTCCGCAACGCTTTATATCATTTTTATTCTGTTTAACCTCCTGCCAATCCTGTGCATTAAGCGGCTATATGTCACTGCTCTGTGCGTTAGAGAAAAACAGATCCTGCTCAGAAGTCGTGAGTTTTCTTTCCTGTACTGCTTCCCAGTGTGCCTCTCATCACTTGGGAAGAATACTCTTCTGTTTCCCTGAGTCAGTACTTTAATCACACATCTTTGAGACCTTGATTGCCAGTGTAATGGATACACTGAATGTGATTGTTTTGGAAGGCAATCAGATCAATATCAGAGAAAGGTGGATAGATTACATGTTTTATCAAATGCTAATCCGTAACATTCTCAACGAATGCTATTTGGAATTACACGTGGATTGAGGGGAGATGATTATTTTTAACGGGGAAACAAATAGAAAATGAAGGTCCGAAGGAATGGTCAAATAGTTTAAATAGGAACTGATGCCTCTCTGTTCTCAGAATGTACTTGGAATTCAAGCAGGTTGATGGCAACCGATAACTTCCGAGCCCCTAGAAAGAGCAATGATGCAAAAGTACATCCATCCAGAATGGGACTGTGGACAGGATTTATCACATAGCTAAACTTTATTTGCATTGATAAACGAGCCTTTCTAAGAAAGGATTTTTTTTTCTTTATACTCGGTTCCTAAGTGAGTCCGCTGCAGATGCCTTTGGGAATTTTTGCAGTGTCATTATGAGAAACCGTCTGTCTAGGCTTCTTGCAAAATCTCCCCAGCTCCATCCAGGTGTTGAGATTTAAGGATGTGCCGTTCCTTACATCAGCTGCACAGGATGGACTCTCACCCACACTGTCAGCACCTCGTGAACAAGAGAAGGCCCTCTTTGTATCCTTCCTCAAGGCACCTCAGTGTAGCTATCTCATTCTGTTTCAAATTAACATCAGTGGTAATTTCCGCTGGTTATCCTGTGTAAAAGGAACTCTATATCCTTCAACTGTTCTCCGTTTGCAGGGCACTATGGGAGGCTGTTAAGATATGCAAATTGTGTTGTCTCAGTGTCCCTCTCTTGGGGAAAATTTTTTTTTCCCTTCCTCTTAGCAAATCTAGAAGAAAATGTTAGAGTTTGGCTCTTAATACTGGAGGGGAAAAGAGCAGTGATGCAGGTTCTCCTCTGAATCTTCTCTCAAAGAAAGATCTTTCCAATAAGGCTGAATGTTAACACTTTGGAAATATTGCGGGAACAAGTGAAAATACATGGTAAGATCACACTTTGAAGGAATCTGTACATATATTGGGAACCTGTCACTATCGTTTATGTGTTTGCCAGTTATTTTGCTAGAAGTGAAATTCTGCCCCAAAATGAATTCTGCTAATGTGATCTTTAAGTGACTGTGATAAATGATCAAGTCTTCTCTCTGTGACCTAATAGTTAAAACTACAGAAGGGGCCAGACTGGCGCAAGTTCAGATTTCACTTCCATTGACTATGTGATCTAAGCGACTTAAAAGTTTCAGTTTCCTCATCTCAAAAATCAAGATTATCATACCCAGGTCACGGTACTGTTACTAGTCTAGCACAGGATAATATTCCTGTTACATGGCCATCATTCAGCCTAGGAAGACTGTTATTGTTATTTTTATTTTATTGCTTTGGAAAACTACGTAGTTGATTCAATATCAGTATTGAAGCCTAAGCAGTATTGGGGAAGTTTTAGTGACATGCTTCTGCATCATGGATCTGATCAGTTGCAGCTGAATTCACTCCATCCACCTGTTGTATGCAATTAATAGATAATTTATCAGTAAACTAGTAAACGTTCCACAGTATTTAAGCCAGCACAACAATTCGGTTTTCAGCCACAGAAAAAAATGATACAGATTCTAGTAAATGGCTTATTATAAAGGTAAATTTCTAATTTAAATACCCTATAATAGGTTAGTAGAACATTGTGTGACAGTGAATTTTCCGCGAGGGCCCTCATGTGTGTCCTTCCCACCCCCTCCTGCAGAGCTATAGCCCCCTACCTCTCCCTCCTCACTCTTTTGGATAAAATCCAAATTGCCCAAACAGTGGCTGCTAATTCAGAGGAATAATTCCTCCCTCTCCTAAGAATCATCCTTAACCAACTATTCCAGAACGTAGCCACTGAAAGACACCACTTGCTGAAGGCCTGTGGAAGATCCCGCCCTCCTTGCCCGAGTTAGAATGCTCCTTGGCAGTCCTCTTTGACCTTGCATTTTGAAATGAAGGCTTGTGCTCTTGGTACCTTTGTTGGTTTTCCTCCACAGTATTCTGTGTATTTCTTTTTTTCTAAGTTTAAGAAACACCCTACACACAGGGCAGAATATCTTACTCTTTACCACCTATAATTGTTTTGAGAATGGTGCTTTGAAAGAACAATGACAAATTACAGTTACTGATGAAAAGCAGACAAAGGCCTGTGAATCTGTGTTGGGGTTCAGGTCATGTTACCCCCAAATTGGCACCTTGGCGTGTTGAGTACTTTGAGAAAATGGCAGAAACAGGAGGCTCACTCTGACCACGTCTCCCCTTTGCCTTTCTTTCCTGAGACAGGTTATAAAACCCTCACGTGAGAGGGTCCCTATACCTGCAGGAAAGGAGCGTCTTTATCTCTGCGAAACAGAGGGATGAAAAGTCAAATCCTAACAAACGGGCCGTGCTCAGTCCCCCTCCCCTGCCCCCCTCCAGGTTGCTACAAGTACCTCATACTCCTTAACCGACATTGTCCCCTCCTCATGAAACCTAGCATAAAAATACACCAGCCCTAGTGTTTCTCTGAGTCTTCGTTTCCTTATGGAAGCTCCCACATCAGGTAAAACTTGTGTTAAACAAATTTGTATGCTTTTCTCCTGTGAATCTCTCTTTGTCAGTTTAATTTTCACACCCAACCAAGGACCCTAAGAAGGTCAAGGAAAGCGTTTTCCTCTCCTCCGTCAGCCTGGTTTTAGACTCTTGGAGATGCCAAGTTTAGAATTCATTTCTAGAAATCCCTTTCAACAAAATCTTCCAGGTTCATTAGAAGTAAAGTAACCACCAACACTCTCGACACTCTTCTCAGATATGTAAGAAGATCCAACGTAGAATAAAAATAGGTGAACAAAAGCGTAGCTGTCCTAGGAGAGCTCAGCCTAGGAGAGACTCAGACATTGCCAGTCGAAGAGGCTGTGGACCAGGGATCATCAAACTAAGATCCGGATGCCAAATCCCACAGGCTTTCTGCCTTTTGTACAGCCTGTGAGTTTAGACTGGTTTTTACATTTTTAAATGGTTGGGGAAAACATAGAAAGAAGGATCCTCTTTTGTGATGTGTGACTATTATATGACGTTCCAAATTCAGTGTTAGCAAATAAAGTCTTATTGGAACACAACCATATCCATCTGTTTGTAGGTAGTCAGACTGCTTTGGCCCTATAAAAGCAGAGCTGAGTAGTTGGGAAAGAGACCATCGGCTCCCAATGCAGAACATACTTACTACGCGGCCCTTTATGGGAAAAGTCAGCTAGCTCGGGCTGCAGACCAGTGAAATCACGTATAGCCACTAGAGTCCTATGTACAAAGTTAGTTTTCATTTGCTCGTATTACAGAGTTAAGGAAATAAAAGCACCATGGGAAACTATATACAGTGTAATATTGATTATGTAAAATCAAAATGAGTAAATCAGTTATAAAGAAATATGCTTAGATGTTAACAGTACTTGACTTTGGATTGAAATCACACACGTTCTGTCCACTCCATTCCCCCACCACTTCCCCGTGCTTGGAGAGGATGAGTATAAACTAGAAAAGCAAAGAAAAGGTAATGAAAGCACTTTTAAATGAACTTGATTTATATGCCAATCTGTTCAATTGTTTCTGCGCTTTGGTTCTGGTACATTAAGCAAGGAACTTATATTTTATAACTGTATTCTGTTAATTAAGGCTCCAAAGACCACGTCTAGTTAACTTTATCTCTCAAAATTCATGTAACATGTATTTTTGCTAAAATAACTCTTCAATTATTAAACTGCATTTAATTAAAATTAAAGTATAGTCTAATTCCAGTATCTCCATGTCTCACAAGTAAAGCAAATGTTGACAGCTCACTGTTATTTTGCTAAGCTGGGAAAGGTAACACTAATGAACTAGCTACAAATTGTAAATGAAAAATGTGGAATGTAGTTTTGGAGTTAAAGAATACATTTTAGGTTTCAAATGATTTATTTAACTGTTTAGTTATATATGGAGAAAACCCATTTATATAAATTTTATGGTAAGAATTTTCCTTTTTAATGTTTTTTTAAATGGAAAAGGATAAAAAAAAACCCCTAAAGTCAAGCCCTTTGCTATAATTCAAGTAAACTCAGAATGATATAGTTCCAGCAGATGTTTACCTATATGAAAATGAAATACAGAGATGTGCCTGAGATTGAAAAAGATGTGCACATATGTGCTTATATTCAAGGCCAAGTAACTCTACAGATTTATGTCTGATTAATTGAAGTTAAAAGAAATGTCCCTTCTAGATTTGTTTTTTTCTGATCAAGATTTGCATCGTCAGTAATTTTGTAAATGTCTACCCAGAGAGGACATTTGTTATTGGCTGGGCTGATGGATTAGGCCATTTTGGTCATTCTTTATTTACAAAGCATTTGTTTGCCTTGAAGCAAACAGAAACAGGCTTTCAAATCATTATAAAGCCAAGTATTTTTGCAAAGAAATGCATGATGAACAGAACTTTGGAGAACCAAGTAAGAAACAGATGGCCCTAACAAAAGATGACCCTTCTTCCAAAATACACTCATCACTTCCCAGTTTTCATGCTTTTACATCTCCTTTACAATGTCTCAATTCCGTTTTGTGATATTGAAGAATACAGTGTTTTGATTGGGAGGAAAATATGTCAAAAAATGGAAGAAATTGTCGTCTGAATGGTCACTGCAAATAACTCAAATAGATAAACCCTGTGAATGAAAGAGTACTAAGTTACATTCGGCCATGCACCTATGTTTTAAGGGAAATCATTAGCTTGCAAAATTAACTCATTAATATGTTGATTTTATTTTTTTTTTTTAAGATTTATTATTTATTTATTTATTGGCTGCGTCGGGTCTTAGTTGCGGCACGCAGGCTTCTCTCTAGTTGCGGCATGTGGGTTTTCTCTTCTCTAGTTGTGGCGTGCAGGCTCCAGGGCACGTGGGCTCTGTAGTTTGCGGCACTGCGGGCTCTCTAGTTGAGGCGCGTGAGCTCAGTAGTTGTGGCACGTGCGCTTTAGTTGCCCCGCGGCATGTGGAATCTTAGTTCCCTGACCAGGGGTCAAACCCGCATTCCCTGCATTGTAAGGCAGATTCTTTACCAGTGGACCACCAGGGAAGTCCCGATTTTATTACTTTTTAATCTTATTAGACCAGGGATGAAAATGCATGATACACAGGATAGACAATACCCCGCCCCCTTCTACACTTGGGACACCCTTTTTCTCTGAACTTGAATAAAAACTAGAATTCTCAACCATCAGCCCAGGCAGCTACTACCATCAACTGAAGTTAGCACCCGTGACAGGAGGGATGCATGCATTCCACGTCAGCTCCCCCAGGGCAAGGCTTCCTTGCATTCATCCTTCTACCCCTAGATGGGTTCTTATTAACAACAAGAGCTAACACTAAGGCTGTGCTTACTAGACACCAAGACATTTTCTGAAAGCTGTTGTCTATTAACTGTGGACAGCTTGCAACCACATAAAAGGACTAGAGACTCCAGTCCCCACTTCACAGATGAAAACACAGGTCCCACAGGTTTGGTTAATGGGCGCGAGGCCCACTGCAGGGCAGTCAGACCGGAATTCAGATCTGAATTCCAGCCTGGCTGCCCAACCTGCAGAGCACCCCCTGCAGAGCCCCCTGCAGAGCACCCCCTGCAGAGCACGGCCTCCCCAGCATTTGACTGTTGCTTCTAAGGGTTGAAAGCGAGAAAAGAACTCTGAAAGTGTTTCTCTAGTTGTGGAAGGAAGCACACGTGTGCAATAGCTTTAATCTCAATAACCACCTGCCCCTCTGCTCGTCATACTTCCTCGCCCTGTCTGACCCACTCCAACCTCCATTTAATGCCTTTCTCACCATCACTCTTGTTCTCTGGAAGCAACTGCGTGAATTATGCATTAATTACCATCAATCATAATGAATTAATTCCCATTGGTTTTCTAACCTTTCGAAATATTTTCCATTGAAAGGATCAATTAAATTTTATCCCGGAGGAATTGATTACTAATCACAGCAAAGACTTTTGGAGGGCCAAGGCAACTCCTAAAATCTAGCCACCAAAAGGCAGTTTTACTTCATGTGACCTATTGCTCGTGGGAAGCCTAGGAAACAAGGGACCAGGACCTGGAATAATTTTAGGGGCTCACAGAAGTGTTTTAAATGGTTTGGAAATCAAAAAGAACAAAATGTAATTCTAGGTCAAAAATAATGCTGTAATAAAGAAAACCAATATATTAATTTTCATACCAATGCAGTTGGAAAATATGATTTTACTTCCCTGTCTTTCTGTCTCTCTGTCTCTCTCTCTCTCCCCTCTCTCCCTCCCTCCAACCCTTCCTTTCTCCCTTTCTTCCTTCCTTTCTTCCATTCTTTATTTTCTTTCTTTCTTTATTTGTTTGTTTTTAATGAAAGAAGGGAGCCATGAAGGCAGAAATGCCTAGGCTCAGAAATGACGTAATGTGGCCCTGGTTGCTGATAGGAGAAAAATAACTACAGATCTTCCTCAACATACGATGGGGTAACGTCTTGACAAACTCATCATAAGGCAAAAACATCATAGTCGAAAATGCATTTAATACACCCAACCTACTGCACATCATCGTTTAGCTGAGCCGACCTTAAACATGCTCAGAGTGCTTACCTTAGCCTACAGTTGGGCAAACTCTTCTAACACAAAGCCTATTTTATAATGAAGTGTCAAATATATCACGTAACTTTTTGCATATCGTCCTGAAAGTGATAAACTGAATGGTTGCCTGGGTGCAGAACGGTTTTAAGTGTATCGGTTGTTGACCCTCGTGATGGCTTGGTTGGCTGGGACTGGCAGCTACCGCCCCTGCCCGGAATCCCTAGAGAGTGGTTTATGGCCTATCACTAGACTGGGAAAAGACCAAAATTCAGTATTGGAAATATGGTTTCTACTGAATGCATATCACTTTTGCAACATGGTAAGCTTGACAAATTGTAAGTCTAGCCATCTTCAGTTGTGGGCTATCTCTGTGCACTCGCATGCTTTCAGTTTCTTCTAACAACTGGGTCTAAGAAAAAAAAAGACCAAAACAAACAATCAAAACAAGCCCAACCTTTTTGATCATACTAATAAATGAATCTAAATTATTTTGTTCTAAAGGATAAAATAATTTTTGCATGTAAAATTATTGCCAGGGTTTCATACAGAGAACGGATAAAGATTGGAATATTTCTATGGTTTGTTATTTCATGGGAAGCCCGGAGATTTGGATATTTTATTTTTCTCTTTATGTCTCAGTAATTCTGTTAAATAACTAAATTGGGATAACAGTAGCAACAGAAGAACAATTTATTTGTCTCTTGCAAAATATAACTGTCTGATATTGTTCAGAGGAGAAAAAGAGGTTTTATTTCTGTTTACTCATCATGTGATTATTTCAAGTAACTTTCATTATTAAAATAAGAACCGTTTTGATAACTTGCCGTAGATTGCTAAATTACAAAATCTTAATGCAAAAATAATGACAACCACAAAACAAGTAGTTGCTAAATTTTGAGCTACTAAGTCTTTAGCCTTCCAGAAATTCTCAGAAATCACACATCAAGAACATGGGCTTTGGGATATTCCAGACCAGGACTTCTAGAATTGTCCTATCCAGTACAATAGCCACTAGTCACATACGGCTGTTTCCATTTAAATTTAAATTAATCAAATTTAAATAAGGTTAGAGATTCAGCTCCTCCGTCACACTACCACATTTCAAGCTCTCAGTCTTATGTAGAATGTGGCTACCATATTGGAAAGGGCAGAACTTTTCCATCATTACAGAAGGTTCTATTGGAGGTTAGCATATAAAAATTTAGGCTTTGTAGCCCATGTTGTGTTTGTTGCAACTACTCAACTCTGCTGTTGTAGAGTGAAAGCAACTGTAGGCAATATGGAAACAAATGGGTTTGGCTGTGTCCCAATACAAATGTATTTACAAGAGTCTGTCATACAGAGTGAAGTAAGTCAGAAAGAGAAAAACAAATACCGTATGCTAACACATATATATGGAATCTAAAAAAAAAAAAAAGTGGCCATGAAGAACCTAGGGGCAGGACAGGAATAAAGACGCAGACCTACAAGAGAATGGACTTGAGGACACGGGGAGGGGGAAGGGTAAGCTGGGACAAAGCGAGAGAGTGGCATGGACATATACACACTACCAAACGTAAAATGGCTAGTGGGAAGCAGCCACATAGCACAGGGAGATCAGCTCGGTGCTTTGTGACCACCTAGAGGGGTGGGATAGGGAGGGTGGGAGGGAGACACAAGAGGGAGGGGATATGGGGATATATGTATTCATATAGCTGATTCACTTTGTTATAAAGCAGAAACTAACACACCATTGTAAAGCAATTATACTCCAATAAAGGTGTTAAAAAAAACACAAATGTATTTACAAAAACAGGCAGAGGGCTGGGACTGGCTGCAGTATGTAGTTTGCAAAACTCTGGACTAGATTATCCATGCAGGGCGCTAAGCGCTGTGTTGGACACACAGTAAACATTCAATAAATAGTCGTCTTTTCTATTGCAAGTACTTAAAAATAAGAACAAGAGCTATTAGACCAGAAATAACCTAAAAGTTCCACAGTTTTTCCATATACGATTTGGTGTGTTCCAGAAATAATGTAATAGCTATATTACTTGAACACGATGCTGTAGAAAAAAAAAAAAAAGAGGGAAAGAGAGAAATTTGAAAAATATTTACTGGAAAGATGCTCTTGCTCTTGATCCATCTTTTTATTTTAGCAAAGAATGTAGGTTATTGACCGAATGATTTTAAAAAGGACAGAAACATACACGAATAGTCACACATCTCTGTGTAGTGACTTATATGTCTTAATTTTATTATCTTCCATCTGTGTTTTCAGCCTTTTCTACATATTGTCGCTTTCATGTTTATAATCGGAAGAAAGAACATGCTAAACTAATGGAAGTTACTGGAGTGCAGTCCTCCCCCAATGCATTCCTGATACTGGGGCGGAAAACACACTGAACACGCGCTGTTCTCACTGAAGCACAGAGTTGTCCAGTTCTATTTAGTCTGTCTCTATATACATATTTTATAAACGCCATTGGTCTGAGACAAAATAATAATAGTGTGAAGGTGGCCAAGCATGTAAATCTTGAATAATTTAGGGATACGGTTTAATGGACTGCTGGATTGTTTATAGCTTCAAGATAATCACTTGGAACTTAGGGGAAATTTTCATAGACAAAATCCCTCCTTTACTCACCAATTTTGTCTTCTTGTTCACCTAAACGTGAAAACAGAAGTTGAAATCGCTATATGAACCATGTTGCGTCTTCATCAGCAGTTGGTATGCACAGATTATACAGAGATGTACGCTATCCAGAAAGAATGAAGCAAACTAACTCCATATTCCCTGAGAATTTATAACACAAGAAAATATCTACAGCAAGCTATTAGGTATAAAAGTGGATCTATACACTACTTGGATTTGGTTTATAATACAGACAAAACGTACAAATGTCAAACTAAATTTTTAAATTTACATTCCAGAGTTTTATTCTTTTGAAAACAGGTAAAATGTTACGTATATTTGTATACACACACACGCATACACACACACGCTGAAGATAAACAGAAGACTTTGAATGTGTATTAAGTAAATGCACAAAGAGTGAATTTGAAATGTACCTTAAAGATAAACAATTCTGTATAATGTTTAGTCCAGCAGGAAATAGAGCTTTATCACAATTTCTGGCAATATTTTATTAGAAATAGATGCAACTTTGTTTTCCTTTTTCAGCAGCTTCCCAGGGAGATTTTAGAATGATTTAAAATTCTCTTCTACTGAAACTGTTCTATTTTGTGAATTTGGGTGGCCTGATGCCTTTATTTCGAATTGTTATGAAATTAATCATAATGACACTTATTTAAAGTAGCTAAACGTGTCTATATTTTTATCTTCTTGATGGGCAAACATTCTGTTGTAGTATAGCTTAGTATATGTAAGAAAGAGAAAGCTGTTTCCCTTTTCAGTTGAGAAAACTTCACTTGGGTAATGGTGTGATTTTTCCATCTGAGGCGGTTATACAGGCATTAGCCAAGGAGCCTTATAGGAAAGGACGAGATGTTACGTTTTACCTCAAGATACATTTACAAGTCTTGTTTGGCAGTATTTTCTCTGAGAACAAGCTGTGCTGTATATTTCAGAGAAATTGAAACCATATGTTGACACCTAAAAAATCTTGAGAAATACCACTGGAGTTTGCAAGAAAACATATAAATATAATCAAATCGTTGTAGAATATGTCTACTTGGAGTCACTATAATACTTCACTTGTTTTTCAAGGAGCTGTATTAGTGATCGTAATGCTATTAACTGTAATACACCGTGACCTAATTGAAGCTGACTGATTGAGTTAATATTAAACTCTTCATCTTGTATTTCCAAATTGAAATGAAAAGATTTAATAGTACCTGCTTCAATTTTAGTAATAATTATGTTTCCTCACTGATACTTGGCATACAGAGCTTCCCTGTTGAAAGACTGGGGTCTTGGAATGAGATTTAGGCCAAAATGAAGCCTCAGCAAGGAAAAGACGATTTGGGGTATATTTAGGCTGGCAGCTCTTTGAACTACTGAGCAGCCATTGCAATTTCCCTAGCGTTCCGACAAGTCACTTTTGTCCTCCCATCCTGAAAACAACTCTCCCAAAGCACTGGCTTCAATCTTAATTTAAAGATGGACACCTGGCACGAGTGACCTGTCTCAATGGAATCTGCATTTAAAGGTAGATACAGGACAATTCTTCTGGGTCCCCAGAAATATACCTACTTAGAGATAATTATAGTCATAGAATATGGAGTGGTCTTTGCCTGTAGATGCCTCCCTTTGAATAAAGGCACTGATGACATCATTGCCATGGTGTGACTTTAGATTTCTGTCCACATGGAAAACACAAAAGTAAAACACGGTTATGATTTTTTTTTTTCTGCATCCATTTGGGTTAGAAATTCTGTGATGGGGGTCCCACAGAGGGAAAATCCTGTTATCAGCAGCTCATCACTGTCTGGGATTGCCCTTCCCTCCTGCCACCAGGAAGTATCCTGATCTCCAGCCCATTTGCTATGACCACCACTGCTGAATGCTCTCAGCCTGTGACCTCTGTGCATCTTTTTGTTGTTATTTTTTGTTGTTAGCTTAATGGATTATTTGATATTGAAAATCAGGCAATTTTGCTAATGTACTTTCTCAGATGTTTCTCTCACACACTTTTTCTTTTCTTTAAATTTTAAGTTATGAACAATGTATATGTACTTGCAAATCTGGGCCACCTTGCCAATTTGGAATCCCTCCTAGTTATGTAGGCTTTCTTTTTTTTTTGTCTTTTGTTTTGTTTTTGCTGGTGGTAGTGGACTATGTATATTGAACAAACAGTGCGTTTCTACCTCAATTATTTGGGAAGGGAGAATATCCCCTCACACATAGACTGTCACCACCACCATCATCTCTTCCTAAGGGGCAGTAAAATGTCTCAAAGCTTCTTCAATGCAAATTTGCACTGCTTCTTATCCTTCTCTTTTCATAAAGACGCTGAATGCTCCTCGGATCCCAGATCATGGTGAAATTTCAAGCTATGCGTAATGTCCCCGGAGGTTTAGCGATGTGAATGGAACCAATTTGGTTCTAGGTTTCTTTTTCCCCACCTTGGGCCTCAAATTTTACAGCATTGAAAGGATGTTTTAATCATTGTCTTTACGCTTCTTGGAGACCCAGAAAATCTCCTCCCCAGAATCTGATGGTCACACTTGACCTACTTCTGTATGATATTGGTTGACCTAATAACATACTCATTAATCAACCGTTTAGTATCTCTCAACCTTGGAATAAACTTGGCTTCCATACCTATCTTTCCAGTTTGGTACCAGCCCCTGCCTTCTCTGTGGGTCTTGAGAGTTTGCTGGTAAACATCTTCTTTCACTGGAACCAGTGTACATGGGTGGCCTCTGACACTCAAAGGTTAATGCCCAGTGTCTTTCTCCCTTTGGGGCTGCCCACTAAGTTAATTTCCTTAATAATAAACACCTATGGCCTCTCAGCTAATTTACAGCCCAGAAATTCCTAAAATATCCTACGACTAGTAATTAAAGTTACAGTAAACCAAAAAAAAAACGTTACATAATCATCCCCTAGTCCAGTTTGCCCAGGGTGATATTTTTACAGGATTGTGGCATTATAATTTTGAAACCTAAATAATTTTATCATCGTTTGAGGAGTAGATGAAATTTCCACCGAGTATCAAATAGTTCATTCTTCCATGGCTCACCAATAAATAGTGCATTTACCTTGAACTCTATGATTTGATTAATCAGATATGAAGGAAGGTATCATGTTATTAACCTTTAATTAACAACAACAGCAACAACAAACCGCATCTAAGGTAAAGTTGTACATACTTGCTCTTTTTTCCAAACATAGTAAGGTCCTTTATTTACCCAATAGCAACATACCCCCTCCTCTTGTTTAAACTGCTAGTAAACAGGATCAGTATCGGGTTGTTTCTGAAAGCAAGTTCTCCGGAGTCAGACATGTATTCAAAATCAGGATCCTTTCTTATAGGTTGAGCAGCTTTGGGTAGGTGCCCAATTTCCTGGTGCTCGTTTTCCTAATTTATGAAATGAGAACAATAGTGCACGCCCCATAGAGTAGTTGTGGTTTAAAATGAGAAAACACATGCAGCACACTCGCTACAGTGCCTATCATATCATAAATGAATTTAGCGTATTTAGTTTAGTGTTAATATAATTGCTTGTTGTTAAGACAAAAGGTGAAAACTAGAATTACAGAAATAAGTAAACAACCATGTAAAACCCGTTGCACCTAAATAATTCATTTTGGACAAAAAAGAGTGGAAAGCAAAACAAACAACACCCAGGGATTGGCTTGGATCACCTATCAATCAATAGTAACCGGATGGGCTAATAAGAAACGATTCAAAACTTTATTTGTATATTTTTGCTTCTATAAATGTATATACTTATACTTATTACAAATGTGTATACATAGATATATATATGCAGATCTATCTATCTATCCCTTTCTTTGAGCAAAATTGAGGAATCTCTTAGCCATTTTCCATCGTCGCTCCAACTTACTCCTGGTTAGAATCCTAAACCAAACTTACGACTTTAAAAACATGAAGGAAAATTACAGAACTGAATGTTAAGGCTATTGATGCTAGAGATCATTTTCTGGTTCAGATGAAGAAATGAAGGAATGAATGACATAAAACTTTCCTCTCCCCCTTGGTGCTTGGTGCTTGGAGATGCTGTTCTCTCCTCCCCAGCCTGCAAGCGGATAAACTCTTGGAGCTCATGGTGTTTTCAATTCCAGTGTCATAGACTAGCCCACTGCTTAACTTTCCCGGAGGAAGTTAAATAATTTAGGGTCAGACCCTGAGGTAATAATTAACGTGCTCTAGAATTTGTAAGCTCTAGGCTCTGTTATCATATGATTCATCTTCTGAGTGGCAGTGTCCATACTCAATCAAATGAGCTACTGTGTAGCCCCTTTGAAGAAGCTCATAAAACAGTGGGTTTAATTTGTCTGGGAAATAGAGACTAAAATATGGTGCAGGTCCCTGATGGAAAACGTGGCTCTGTTCTGCAGTGTTCCCACCAAATATCTTGGAAAATGGGCAATGTTAACACAGCTCTCTGGAGTAGGGCCAGAAAGAAACAGTGGATGTTCTCTTGTAAAAACCCTGAAAGCAGCGAGCAACCCATAAACAGTATGCAGACTGAGTCTGAACATGGACCGTTTTATGTTCCCTAATGGAAGGATAGCTTATTTGTTCGTGGATTTATAGCAACAATGTGATGTCATCAAGTGATTTATGGCCAGAAGCATAGCAAGTGTCAATATACAGTGGTGGGTGGAAACATCCTATTCTCACCAAGAAGCTGATCCCCACAGGAGGTTGTCTTTGCCTTCGGGTGGGGTAGATGTAGGAAAACCCAACTTGTTAGTGTTACTGGCAATGGGACGACAAGGGAGGTGAAGAACTATTGGAGTCATCCATCCTAGGAAAGGATTTGAGGAACATAAAATCAGTTTGTTTAGAACATAAAATGATGATTACAAACCAGACCATCTCTCTAATTCTTGACTCACCCAGTGACTAGTGTTTGATGTTCCACAGGAAGGTGGGAATGGTGACTACAAAATCCAGCCACAGATGTAGTGAGTATTCATTTTTAATGAGAAAAGGATAGGATACTGATAGTACCATGTGATCATAAAGAAGCATGGCATTATTTTATTTTTAAATTTATATACAGTAAAATTCACTCTTTTGCTTATACAGTGCTACAAAATTTAACAAAAAGTAAAGACTCATATAACTGTCACCAGAAAACAATAAGCACAATGCTTCCATGATATAAAAAAAATTCCCCCACCCTCCACCTTGGTAGTCAGCTCCTATCCTCACCCTTAATCCTTGCAACCACTGATACTGTCTCTATTTAGTTTTGCTTTTTCCATAATATCATTCAGGTTAATCATGTAGTATGTAGCCTTTTAAAACTACACAGTGTATGCATTTGAGATTCATCCATGTCATTGCATTTCTCAATAGTCCATTCTTTTTCATTACTGAGTAATATTCCATTGTGTGGTTATACCACATTTTGTTCATCTATTTACGAGGGCATTTAAGTTGTTTCCAGTTTTTTGGTGAATATAAGTAAAGTTGATAAAACCACCTATGTACACGTTTTTGAATGGCCATACATTTTTACTTCTCTTGAATAAATACTTAGGAGCAGGATTGCTAATTCCTATAGTCACCGTATATGTTTATAAGAAACTGAAGAAATGTTTCGCAAAGTTGCGGTATCATTTTGCACCTACAGTGCATAAGAATTCCAACCACTCTGTATCCTTACTTCACTTGGCAACGTCAGATGTTTGTGTTTGTTTTTATTTCTTGCCATCCTGATAGGTAGGTAGTGGTATCTCATTGTGGTTTAATTTGAACTAATGCTTGTGATTTTCTATGTAGATGATATTTGCTGTGAAAAGAGAGTTTTATTTCTCCCCTTTCAATTTATGGTACATCTATACAATGGAATATTATTCATCAATAAAAATAAATGAACTATTAAGCCACAAAACGCATGGAGGAACCTTAAATGCATATTGCTAAGTGGAAGAAGCCACACTGAATAGGCTACATATGTAACAATATAGGCTCAAATGTTTAAAGCAATTATTGACAGAAGAACAAGGAGAAACTTAATTTGCAGTTATGTATGCCTTTGTGCAATAGTAACAAATAAATCAGACGAAAAGTAGATGACAGAGAGTTCAGCCTTATAAATGACTGATGTAATTGCTTGTAGCACAAAACACAGTGCGTTTATAAAACACATTTCCTTTTCAAGAACAAATGGGACATTTACAAAAATGGACCATATGCTATGTTATAAGTATCTGTATGTCAGTTTCATTCAGAACAATTTTTTAATCAAAAAACCAATACAATAGAAAGAGAATGATAGGTTTTACAAAAGATTTTAGAAACTAGAAGACATGTCTCTAAGTTATTCATGGTTCAAATAAAAATACATGTTGGTAAAATAAATACATCGGAGAAAATTTCAGAAATTAACAGTTGGTTAGGATGTTGGCTAGAAATCCTCACACTATATAATAACGTTAAAGATACCCTCAAACTCTAAGCTAACAAAACCACATTTAGGTTCATGCACAGAGAAAACTTCATCCATATGATGAAGACACTCTCACAAAGACAGGTTTTGTGTGTGTGTGTGTGTGTGTGTGTGTGTGTGTGTGTGTGTGTGGTACGTGGGCCTCTCACTGTTGTGGCCTCTCCCGTTGCGGATCACAGGCTCCGGACGCGCAGGCTCAGCGGCCATGGCTCACGGGCCCAGCCGCTTCGCGGCACGTGGGATCTTCCCGGACCGGGGCACGAACCCGTGTCCCCCGCATCGGCAGGCGGACTGTCAACCACTGCGCCACCAGGGAAGCCCAAAGATAGCTTTTAAGGATTGCTTCTAATAGCAAAAATATGAAACAATGGAATTTAGTTTATTAATTAAGTAACTAATGCATAAATTATACTCTTATAAGATGAAAAATTAACAATTGTCAAAGTTAATGAATTAACTAGACCAGGTTTACTGTTTTAGACTTTGCCAGCCAAAGTGTAAGTTGAGAATATTGTGTAGGTATTTATATAAGAGATATGTTCCACATGTTCTGTATCGGTGAAATTCAAAACATAGTAATAAAAATTGAGTGTATTTTGGGGTTTTTTTGTAACATAGGTATACTAACAAGAAGAATAGGATTCCATTTATGGGGATAAAATTTCACCTAGTTGGGGTTGAAAGTTAATGTTGTGTATCATCAAATTGATTGCAAATGTTCATCTGTTAAAAAACAAAAAACAAAACTTTCTTAGTTTAAAGGCTGCACAAAAAGAGGTAGAGGACAAGATTTGGGCCCATGAGCCATGGTTTCCCCACGTCTGAGCTAGATCAATGTATCAGCATGATACTGAGTATAAACACATCTTGCCAAAGGAAACATACATATTGATGCCATTTTTGTAAACTATTTGAAAAATCAAAACATTACTATTACTATTGACTGATACAGATGTGTGGTAAAAGTATAAAACATGAACAGGAAAGACATACCAGCTATTAGGGCAGGATCTGAATGCAATCTTTCCTATTAAACTAATGAATCCAACATTTCTATACTAGAACTCTCTTTGTGCATATGGGGGTCCACATGCACACTCCAAAAACGGATGCTGGTTATAAACCAACTGGGGTTGGCCACAGGAATTTTGAATTGAATGCGTCCAAAATAAATGAATCATTTCCCTCTTCCCTACCTCCTCCACAGCTTCCTGCCAAATTATTCTCTTACTCGATAGCACGTATCTTAATAAATATCACTTCCATCTTCTGAAGTCTTTTTTAATCTGCCCTTTCCTTTCCAAATATGACTACTATTTTCCAAATTCCCGTCCTTCGTGTCACCACTCTCTCTGTCTCTGTCTCTCTCTCATCCCTCTCTCCTCTGTCTTCTCTCCTCTGTCCTCTATTACCATAAAAGCCTCATAACTTTTCTCCAAGAGAGAAATCTTTTTGAAACCCAAATGTGATCCTGTCAGCCATTTCTTCAAACTCTCCAGTGTCTCCCCATCCTGGATAAGATAAAATATAAAGCCTCTAGCAGGTCTTAAAAGACTTTTTGGAATTGGTTCTCTTAACTTCTAAAAGTTAAATTCTTAGCTTTTAAATTAAAAAAAACATTAACTTCAAACACCGCCCCCCCCCACACACACACACACTTTATTTTGCACAGTTGTGGTCTCCAAGCTCCTATGATGACATACCCCTGTCAATAATACATTTTAGGATTATTTCCCAATACATTTTTGTTAATTAAGATATAAACATATCTGTGTATTTATTTACAAAGACCATATTAAATACTCTCAAAATTTAAAAGAATTAAATATAAGTGGAATGTAATAGAAATCTCTAAATAGTTTATAGTTTTAGTATTAATAGCACACACATAAAAATCTCTTTTCGTTCTCACTAATATATTAAAATTAGCTAGACTACAAATAGTGCAGTTCATGAGAGCAAAGTGATGCTGTCTATTACCGCCTCTGAAGAGCTCTCTGCATCTGAACACAGAGGCTCTGCCTTGGTCCAGTTAATAAGAAGGAGATTCAATGCTTCTTTCAAAGGGCAGATTCTTCGATTCCCATCATCCTCTCTCCGAATCAAGCCACAGCTCCTGGAATTATTTCTACTCTTTCTGAATTGACGTTTCACCCTACCCCCACTTCTGCTGAATTATTTCCATCAACATTCAAACATTCTGTAATGTCTTTGTTGGGGAGAAGTAAATTTTCCACTACCCTTGGTTGACTTAAAACAAATAGGCTGCCAGTTATTTCGCCAGCAAAAATTGGTTTACTCGCAAAAATTGGTTTACTCGGAATCAGCAAAGACTGCAATTTAGGGTGTGCAACATGGCGAGCCTTGTGCAAGGAGACAAGTCTTTATAGAGGGGAAGGGAAGTTGGGAGGGCTCTAGTAAACAAAGAGTCCATGGCTTTTCATTGGCTGAGTTGTGACAGTCTCTCATTGGCTGAGTCCTTTCCAGGGAAGAAGAGGAAGATTTTCTTCTTGCTGTTGGGCCCTGCCACCATGGTAGGGCGTGAGAGCTTCCACTTCCGGTCTCCTATTTGATTGAGGCTTCTGTTGACTAATTTTTCACACCTTCCAGGTTCTTCTTGCTGGTCTCTATATTAAATTAATATGAGACAGAGTAATACGAGAAAAACAAATAAAACTTTAATGGCATGTATTCATGGGAGAGACTCAGGAAAACTGAGTAACTTGCCAAAATGGCTGAAGCCCTCACCTTAAAAGTCATCTTCAGCTGAGGACAGACGAGGATATTGGAGGTAGTAGGTTTGGGACCTCAAAAAGGAAAAAAGCAATTCACATGGAGATGGAAATGCAAATGTTTTGTAAACAAATGGTTTTGGGGCCATGCAGAGCCAAGAGGACACAGTGGACTCTGGTTTCTAGACACTGCCGGTGTCCTCCACCACACCTAACCCATATTCTTTGGAGATATCTCTGGTGGTAGCTCAATTCCAGGAACAGGCGCTTTATCTAAATTCTTTCAGGCAGTTAAGGGAAAGGTAACAAGAAAAACTTCCTAAGCCTCTGTTCCTTAGAGGTAATCAGTCTAAATTAATCCATCATGCCCAAGAGACACATTTTGCCCCCCTACATCTTCTATTTGAAAACCCTAACAAAAGCGTCGTGGACTCCAGTATAGCCCCACATCTCTGCTCCTTGAAGGGGAGCCGATTTTGCCATCTCAAAATATGCCTCTTTCGCATAAGGTTTATCTTGAGCTGATTGTTTTTAAGAAACAGCAGAGACAGGAGAAACTCTAAAAAGGAGGAGAAGTTACCTTTGAGTAAGAGATTTACATTTATAAGGGAAATCTGAGTTTGTAAGGTTGTCTCTCTCTCTGCACCAGGAAGAGGTGAATGGCTCTAAATCTCTAGAAACGCTTATCTTTCTTTTGCCTTTATCTAGAGGTGGTATTTAAGGTGGTGGCTTGGGTAATTTGGGGAGTTATTCAGTTTTCCTGGGTATCCCCCATGTACAAAGGGGTATACATGTTATTAAATTTCTGTTTATTTTTCTCCTGTTAATCTGTCTTTTATTACAGGGGGTCTCAGGCAAGAACCTGGAAGTGTGGAGGGAAAAGTATTTTTCCTCTACATCCTCTTTATGGCAAAGCTCTTCCAAAGAAGTTTTCTATATACACTCCCTTGAGTACCCCCTTTACCCCCTCAATTGAAGGAGCTCTTGCCAAGGTCATTGTGACCTTCACAGATCTAAATCCAGCTTCTAACTCTTAGCCCTCATCATACTTGACTTTGGAACAGGCTTTGCCCTGGGTAGCCCTTCCCTCCTAGACCTTGCTTCTTCACCTGACCCCTGGGAAATCACTGTCTCAATTCCTTCTGAATTTACTTTCTAAATCTTTTTTTTATTTTAATAAATTTACTTATTTATTTATTTATTTTTGTCTGTGTTGGGTCTTTGTTGCTGCGCATGGGCTTTCTCTAGTTGTGGTGAGTGGCGGGGGCTACTTTTTGTTGCGGAGCATGGGGTCTAGGCGCGTGGGCTTCAGTAGTTATGGTACACAGGCTCAGTAGTTGCGGCTCACGGGCTCTAGAGTGCAGGCTCAGTAGTTGTGGCGCACAGGCTTAGTTGCTTCGCAGCATGTGGGATCTTCCCGGGCCAGGGCTCGAACCCATGTCCCCTGAATTGGCAGGCGGATTCTTAACCACTGCACCACCAGGGAACTCCCTGAACTTAATTTCTGATCCATGTTTACTTTGCTATTTCTTTCTGTTCTCTCAGACCTCTAAGATGTTGTATGTATACTGTGTCTCTACAGGTATACCTTGTTTTATATATCGTGCTTCACTTTATTGCAGCTTTTTACAAATTGAAAGTTTGTGGCAACCTGGCATTGTCAGGTGATGGTTAGCATTTCTTAGCAATAAAGTATTTTTTAATTAAGATATATACACTGGAGGAGAGACCTTCAAGATGGCGGAAGAGTAAGACATGGAAATCACCTTCCTCCCCACAAATACATCAGAAATACATCTACATGTGGAACAACTCCTACAGAACACCTACTGAACGCTGGAAGAAGACCTCAGACTTCCCAAAAAGAAAGTAACTTACCACTTAGCAAAAGAAAAAAGTAAAAACAGAGACAAAAGAATAGGGACAGGACCTGCCCCTCGGGGAAGGAGCTGTGAAGGAGGAAAAGTATCCACACACTAGGAAGCCCCCTCACTTGTGGAGACGGGGGGTCGGCGAGGGGGAGACTTCGGAGCCACGGAGGAGAGCACAGCCACAGGGGTGCAGAGGGCAAAGCAGAGAGATTCCCGCACAGAGGATCGGTGCCGACCAGCGCTCACCAGCCCGAGAGGCTTGTCCGCTCACCCGCCGGGGCGGACGGGGCTGGGAGCTGAGGCTCGGGCTTTGGTCGGAGCGCAGGGAAAGGACTGAACACAGCCTGAAGGGGCTAGTGCGCCACGGCTAGCCAGGAGGGAGTCCGGGAAAAGTCTGGACCTGCCGAAGAGGCAAGAGACCACTGTTACAGGGTGCGCGAGGAGAGGGGATTCAGAGCACCGCCTAAACGAGCTCCAGAGACGGGCACAAGCCGTGACTATCAGCGCGGACCCCAGAGACGGGCATGAGAAGCTAAGGCTGCTGCAGCAACCACCAAGAAGCCTGCGTGCGAGCACAGGTCACTCTCCACACCTCCCCTCCCGGGAGCCTGTGCAGCCCGCCACTGCCAGGGTCCCAGGATCCAGGGACAACTTCCCCGAGAGAACGCACGGCATGCCCCAGGCTGGTGCAACATCACACTGGCCTCTGCTGCTGCAGGCTCACCCCGCATCTGTACCCCTCCCCGCCCCCAGCCTGAGTGAGCCAGAGACCCTGAATCAGCGGCTACGTTAACCCTGTCCTGTCTGGGCAGAAACAGACACCTTCAGGCAACCTACACGCAGAGGCAGGGCCAAATCCAAAGCTGAACCCCAGAAGCTGTGTGAACAAAGAAGAGAAAGGGAAATCTCTCCCAGCAGCCTCAGGAGCAGCGGATTAAATCCCCACAATCAACTTGATGTACCCTGCATCTGTGGAATGCCTGAATAGACAATGAATCATCACAAAATTGAGGCAGTGTACTTTGGGAGCAACGATATATATATATTTTTCCTTTTTCTCTTTTTGTGAGTGTATATGTATATGCTTCTTTCTGTGATTTTGTCTGTGTAGCTTTGCTCTTACCATTTGTCCCAGGGTTCTGTCTGTCCATTTTTGTTTTGGTTTGTTTTTTTAGTATAGTTTTTAGCACTTGTTATCATTGGTGGATTTGTTTTTTGGTTTGGTTGCTCTCTTCTTTCTTTCTTTTCTTCTTTTCATTTTTTTATTATTTCTTTTTTTTTATTTTTGATAATTATTTTTTATTTTAATAACTTTATTTTATTTTTTTCCTTCTTTCTGTCTTTTCTTCTCCTTTTCTTCTGAGCTCTGTGGCTGACAGGGTCTTGGTGCTCCGGCCAGGTGCCAGGCCTGTGCCTCTGAGGTGGGAGAGCTGAGTTCAGGTCATTGGTCCACCAGAGACCTCCTGGCTCCATGTAATAGCAAATGGCGAAAGCTCTCCCAGTGATTTCCATCTCAATGCTAAGACCCAGCTCCACTCAATGACCAGCCAGCTACAGTGCTGGACACTCCATGCCAAACAAGTAGCAAGACAGGAACACAAACCCACCGAGTAACAGAGAGGCTGCCTAAATTAATAATAAGGTCACAGACACCCCAAAACACACCACCAAACGTGGTCCTGCCCACCAGAAAGACAACATCCAGTCTCATCCACCAGAGCACAGGCACCAGTCCCCTCCACCAGGAAGCCTACACAGCCCTTACACACTGGGGGCAGACACCAAAAACAACAGGAACTGCAAACCTGCAGTGTGTGAAAAGGAGACTCCAAAAACAGTAAGTTAAGAAAAATGAGAAGATAGGGAAACACACAGCAAATGAAAGAGCAAAGTAAAAACCCACCAGACTAAACAAATGAAGAGGAAATAGGCAGTCTACCTGAAAAAGAATTCAGAGTAATGATAATAAAGATGATCCAAAATCTTGGAAATAGAATGGAGAAAATGCAAGAAACGTTTAACAAGGACCTAGAAGAACTAAAGAGCAAACAAACAATGATGAGCAGCACAATAAATGAAATTAAAAATTCTCTAGAAGGAATCAATAGCAGAATAACTGAGGCAGAAGAATGGATAAGTAACCTGGAAGATAAAATAGTGGTAATAACTACTGCAGAGCAGAATAAAGAGAAAAGAATGAAAAGAATTGAGGACATCCTCAGAGACCTCTGGGACAACATTAAACACACCAACATTCGAATTATAGGAATCCCAGAAGAAGAAGAGAAAAAGAAAGGGACTGAGAAAATATTTGAAGAGATTATACTTGAAAACTTCGCTAATATGGGAAAGGAAATAGTTAATCAAGTCCAGGAAGCACAGAGAGTTCCATAGAGGATAAAGCCAAGGAGAAACACGCCAAGACACATATTAATCAAACTGTCAAAAATTAAATACAAAGAAAAAATATTAAAAACAGCAAGGGAAAAATAACAAATAACATACAAGAAAATCTCCATAAGGTTAACAGCTGATCTTTCAGCAGAAACTCTGCAAGCCAGAAGGAAGTGGCAAGACATATTTGAAGTGATGAAAGGGAAAAACCTACAACCAAGATTACTCTACCCAGCAAGGATCTCATTCAGATTCAATGGAGAAATTAAAACCTTTACAGACAAGCAAAAGCTAAGAGAATTCAGCACCACCAAACCAGCTTTACAACAAATGCTAATGGAACTTCTCTAGGCTGGTAACACAAGAGAAGGAAAAGACCTACAATAACAAACCCAAAACAACTGAAAAATGGTAATAGAAACATACATATCGATAATTACCTAAATGTAAATGGATTAAATGCTCCAAACAAAAGACATAGACTGGCTGAATGGATACTAAAAGGAGACCCGTATATATGCTGTCTACAAGAGACCCACTTCAGACCTAGGGACACATACAGACTGAAAGTGAGGGGATGGAAAAAGATATTCCATTCAAATGAAAATCAAAAGAAAGCTGGAGTAGCAATTTTCATATCAGTCAAAATAGACTTTAAAATAAAGACTACTACAAGAGACAAAGAAGGATACTACATAATGATCAAGGGATCAATCCAAGAAGAAGATATAACAATTGTAAATATTTATGCATCCCACATAGGAGCATCTCAATACATAAGGCAAATGCTAACAGCCATAAAAGGGGAAATCGACAGTAACATAATCATAGTAGGGGACTTTGACACCCCACTTTCACCAATGGACAGAACATCCAAAATGAAAATAAATAAGGAAACACAAGCTTTAGATGATACGTTAAACAAGATGGACTTAATTGATATTTATAGGACATTCCATCCAAAAGGAACAGAATACACTTTCTTCTCAAGCGCTCATGGAACATTCTCCAGGATAGATCATATCTTGGGTCACAAATCAAGTCTTGGTAAATTTAAGAAAATTGAAATTGTATCAAGTATCTTTTCCAACCACAACACTATGAGACTACATATCAATTACAGGAAAAAGTCTGTAAAACATACAAACACATGGAGGCTAAACAATACACTACTTAATAACCAAGAGATCACTGAAGAAATCAAAGAGGAAATCAAAAAATACCTAGAAACAAATGACAATGAAAACACGATGACCAAAACCTATGGGATGCAGCAAAAGCAGTTCAGAGAGGGAAGTTTATAGCAATGCAATCCTACCTCAAGAAACAAGAAACATATCAAATAAACAACCTAAACTTACACCTAAAGCAATTAGAGAAAGAAGAACAAGAAAACCCCAAAGTTAGCAGAAAGAAAGAAATCCTAAAGATCAGATCAGAAATAAATGAAAAAGAAATGAAGGAAATGATAGCAAAGATGAATAAAACTAAAAGCAGGTTCTTTGAGAAGGTAAACAAAATTGATAAGCCGTTAGCCGGACTCATCAAGAAAAAAAGGGAGAAGACTCAAATCAATAGAATTAGAAATGAAAAAGGAGAAGTAACAACTGACACTGAGGTAATACAAAGGATCACGAGAGATTACTACAAGCAACTATATGCCAATAAAATGGACCACCTGGAAGAAATGGACAAATTCTTAGAAAAGCTCAACCTTCCAAGACTGAACCAGGAAGAAATAGAAAATATAAACAGACCAATCACAAGCACTGAAATTGAAACTGTGATTAAAAATTTTCCAACAAACAAAAGTCCAGGACCAGATGGCTTCTCAGGCAAATTCTATCAAACATTTAGAGAAGAGCCAATGCCTATCCTTCTCAACCTCTTCCAAAATATAGCAGAGGGAGGAACACTCCCAAACTCATTCTACGAGGCCACCATCACCTTGATACCAAAACCAGACAAAGATGTCACAAAGAAATAAAACTACAGGCCAATATCACTGATGAACATAGATGCAAAAATCCTCAACAAATTACTAGCAAACAGAATCCAACGGCACATTAAAAGGATCATACATCATGATCAAGTGGGGTTTATCCCAGGAATGCAAGGATTCTTCAATATATGCAAATCAATCAATGTAATAAAACATATTAACAAACTGAAGGAGAAAAACCGTATGATCACCTCAATAGATGCAGAAAAAGCTTTTGACAAAATTCAACTCCTATTTGTGATAAAAACCCTCCAGAAAGTAGGCATAGAGGGAACTTACCTCAACATAATAAAGGCCATATATGAGAAAAGCACAGCAAACATCGTTCTCAATGGTGAAAAACTGAAAACATTTCCACTAAGATCAGGAAGAAGACAAGGTTGCTCACTCTCACCACTATTATTCAACATAGTTTTGGAAGTTTTCGCCACAGCAGGTGGAGATGAAAAAGAAATAAATGGAATCCAAATCTGAAAGAAGAAGTAAAGCTGTCACTGTTTGCAGATGACATGATACTATACCTAGAGAATCCTAAAGACGCTACCAGAAAATTACTAGAGCTAATCAATGAATTTGATAAAGTAGCAGGATACAATATTAATGCACAGAAATCTCTTGTATTCCTATACACTAATGATGAAATATCTGAAAGAGAAATTAAGGAAACACTCCCATTTACCACTGCAACAAAAAGAATAAAACACCTAGGAATAAACCTACCTACAGAGACAAAAGACCTGCATGCAGAAAACTGTAAGACATTGATGAAAGAAATTAAAGATGATACAAAACAGATGGAGAGATATACCATGTTCTTGGATTGGAAGAATCAACATTTTGAAAATGACTATACTACCCAAAGCAATCTACAGATTCAGTGCAATCCCTATAAAACTAAAAATGGCATTTTTCACAGAACTAGAACAAAATATTTCACAATTTGTTTGGAAACACAAAAGACCCCGAATGGCCAAAGCAATCTTGAGAAATAAAAACGGAGCTGGAGGAATCAGGCTCCCTGACATCAGACTATACGACAAAGCTACAGTAATCAAGACAGTATGGTACTGGCACAAAAACAGAAATATAGATCAATGGAACAGGATAGAAAGCCCAGAGATAAACCCACGCACATATGGTCACCTTATCTTTGGTAAAGGAGGCAAGAATATACAATGGAGAAAAGACAGCCTCTTCAATAAGTGGTGCTGGGAAGACTGGACAGCTACATGTAAAAGAATGAAATTAGAACACTCCCTAGCACCATACACAAAAATAAACTCAAAATAGATTAAAGACGTAAATGTAAGCCTGGACACTATAAAACTCTTAAAAGAAAACATAGGCAGACCACTCTATGACATAAATCACAGCAAGATCCTTTTTGACCCACCTTGTAGAGAAATGGAAAAACAAAAACAAAAATAAACAAATGGGACCTCATGAAACTTAAAAGCTTTTGCATAGCAAAGGAAAACATAAACAAGACAGAAAGGCAACCCTCAGAATGGGAGAAAATATTTGCAAATGAAGCAACTGAAAAACCATAATTCAAAAAGAGTCATGTACCCCAATGTTCATTGCAGCTCTATTTACAATAGCCAGGACATGGAAGCAACCTAAGTGTCTGTTGACGGATGACTGGATAAAGAAGATGTGGAACATATATACAATGGAATATTACTCAGCCATAAAAAGAAACGAATTTGAGTCATTTGTAGTGAGGTCGGTGGACCTAGAGTCTGTCATACAGAGTGAAGTACGTCAGAAAGAGAAAAAGAAATACCGTATGCTAACACATATATATGGAATCTAAAGACAAGCTTATGAAGAACCTAGGGGCAGGACAGGAATAAAGACGCAGACGTAGAGAATGGACTTGAGGACACGGGGAGGGGGCAGGGTAAGCTCGGGCGAAGTGAGAGTGGCGCAGACATATATACACTACCAAATGTAAAATAGATAGCTAGTGGGAAGCAGCCGCATAGCACAGGGAGATCAGCTCGGTGCTTTGTGACCACCTAGAGGGGTGGGATAGGGAGGGTGGGAGGGAGACGCAAGAGGGAGGGTATATGAGGATATATGTATATGTATAGCTGATTCACGTTGTTATAAAGCAGAAACTAACACACCATTGTAAAGCAGTTATACTCCAATAAAGATGTTAAAAAAAGATATGTACATTGTCTTTTAAAACATAAGATATGTACATTGTCTTTTAAAACATAAGCAGTTGCACACTTAATAGACTACTGTATAGTGTAAACATAATTTTTCTATGCACTAGGAAGCCAAAAATTTCATGTGACTCACTTTATTACAGTATTCGCTTTATTGCAGTGGTCTAGAAACAAACATGCGATATCTCCAAGGTATGCCTATGGTTGATCTCATCCATGCTCATGGCTTTCCATGCACGCACGGATGGCTTAATCCTGGTTTAAGTTCCCATCTGAAGCCACGTTCTCTCTAAAGAGTTCTAGATAAACACTGACTTGACACACCCACCTGTGTGTGTGCTAGGCATCTCAGATTCCTCACCCCCATAGCTCCTCCGTCATTTATGACCGTGTCTGTAAATGGCAACTGTACCCTTCCCTTTGTTCTAAAAGCCATGGAGACATCTCTAACTTCCTACGTGGTGCAACATCTATTTATTTTTTTCTACACTCCTCTCACAAAAATACATAAATTTGCAATCAGAATTAGATTTGGGACTCAGAATATACCACTTGCCTCTAAAGCTTTTTAGGTTATTGTAGGAAAATTATTGTCACATGGGGTTATTTTTCACTATATAGTCCATCCCCCAAAATAAAATAAAATAATAAAATAAAAATTGGGTCACATTCTAAACATTTTAATAAATTTGTTTAAATTACTTGGTAAATCATTTTAAAGATTATCCCCAAATAAATATTTTTTTGGAAAGGCCAGCATAGTTTTTGGTCGTGTTAGCATTGTATTAATGACAAGGTTTGATATTTAAATCGTGAAACTAAACTAACTAGACATTGTGAACTATGGCCTTTTTTTTGGCCACAAGCATTATGCATAAACACACTAATGGCTCTTAAAACCTAAAGTGGGAATGTATTGTCTTCTTCACAGAATTAAATACTACAGAGAAAATATGGACAAGAGAGGTATATGACAACCAAATATATTGCCGATGCTCAAACATTAAAATTAAAGCAGCCCTATTTTTCTCTCTTACAGTCACAACACTGTTTGATAGCTATTACCGTACCATGTTTTAAGACTGCATGACCAGTGTGGAGTCACATTTCTCACACCTTTATCTGCTCCCTGACAGGTGTGAAGGAAAGGGGAGAAGACAAGTGTGTGGTTAAAACCACCACACTCATTTTGACTGTCAATTATGAGAAGGGGAAAGCTTATTCATTAAATTGAAACCACTTTTCTCCCTTCCAATTAAAAACATCTACCCTCAATCTCTTCCAAAAGTGACCTGTTATAGTGTGCGAATGGAAATTACATTTGTAGAGAAAAGCAACATAGAATGAAGCAGTAAAGCAAGAACATCGATGATGGAATAGGAATTGTAATGTTTTGCTGTAGGAGAGTAACTAGAAGACACTCAAAGGAAATACCAAAAGGTTAATAGCTTCCTTTTTATTTTTCCTGCCCTTAAAGATAGAATCTACCCATAAATCAACAATTTTCATTTCATTTTCAGATTTCATGGAATCAGTAAAAGAGTATATAAGAGCATGACTCGTGACATTTTGTGTTTAAATTGTATAATTAAAGAAATACATTTCTTCCTTCAGCGTTTCTACTTACTTAGACTAAGTTGCAAATAAACTACGTGCTGAAAACTATCACCCAAAGCCAACGTTACATAAATAATAACCATAAAATAGATTTTTAAAATTGTGTTTGCTTTTTATCACGGGATAGTTATTGCTGGAATAATGGTGTGGGAGTTCCTACTTCTTGGATTTTACTCTAAATTTTGCTGATTTTAGATTTTGATTTCCTTATGAGCTAGGTCTTAAAATGTTTTAATGACTTCTTTGACGTCCAAGAATCATTTATATCATTCTTGAGTTATCACAGATCAGTGCATTTCTGCTGTAAAGAGGCTTTCGGATGCATTATACTTGGGGTAGAGGCTTACCTATATGGTACCAAAGGACAGGTAAAAAATTAACATAACTGGTCATCTGAATGTCTGAATATGTCTAAACTTTAACACACTGTCAAGGATCTGAAACGATTACATTATTTCAAAATGCTGATATGTGGACACAATCAACACTTAAATAACTGCATATCCACTGTGCATTTCAGTTCTTTTCCCCCAGTGTCAAAAGCAAGGTAGGAATGTGTGTGCGTCATTCAGTCTTCATGAGAAAGTGGAGGACTTTTTGACTTTAAGAACTCAAAGGAGAAGGACAATGAAAGAAAAGATTAAAAATGTACTCTTGAGAGAAACTATGAGGAACGTAACTATTTAGACAAAGAGAAAGACAATTATTTTAGGGTTATTCAAAGATGAATAATTAACTATTTTCTTATTGTTAACAACTTCAAAAATAATGGGCTTCCCTGGTGGCGCAATGGTTGAGAGTCCCCCTGCCGATGCAGGGGACACGGGTTCGTGCCCCGGTCCGGGAAGATCCCACATGCCGCGGAGCGGCTGGGCCCGTGAGCCATGGCCGCTGAGCCTGCGCGTCCGGACCCTGTGCTCCACAACGGGAGAGACCACAGCAGTGAGAGGCCCGCGCACCGCAAAAAAAAAAAAAAAAAAAAGTAATGCCACTGTACTGTACCCATGTTGATACTAGGCTTGTTATCAGGGCAAATTGTGTGTGTATTTATGTGTGTGTGTGTGTGTGTAAAGAATGTAGTCTTTCATCATTAAATATAGAATTCTCCTTCCAATCATGGGTATGTTCCAATTTACCATTAAAACCTTTTCTCTTATCCCTTTGGTCCAGAGAAGGTATGACATGGAGATTTCTTGAAAATTTTCTTTGATAGAAGCCTGAGTGTAAACATATTCAGAGCTCGGCTGGCAGTGTCTATGGAAGTAACCCTCATGGCCTTGTGCTAGTGTTGGAATTTTAAGAGGGAGCCAATACCCTCACTCAGAACCAAGAAGAAGCAAAAATCACATAAAATTGTCAAGTGCTATACAGTAAGTCCCCTACACACAAACGAATTCGGTTCGGAGAGCACGTTCGTAAGTCTAGTTTGTTCGTAAGTCCAACAAAGTTAGCCTAGGCACCCAACTAACACAATTGGCTATATAGTACTGTACTGTAATAGGTTTATAATACTTTTCACACAAATAATACATAAAAACCAAACAAACACAAAAAATAAAGGAAACGTTTTTAATCTTACAGTACAGTACCTTGAAAAGTACCAGCTACATCACCGCTGCTTTTATGCTCGCTTCTGGACACCCTGGGCTTGAAATAAAGATACTGTACTACTGTACTCTATACAGTACCGTACGGTAAAGTACACAAAAGCCCAACCACTTGTAGAGGATGCACGCACGTGACCATGTACGCCAGACACGTGAACTAACTTACGTGATTGGACATGCGAACGCATGTTCGCATTTTAAAAGTTTGAAACTTGAAGGTTCGTATGTAGGGGATTTACTGTATTGCCATTGAATGCAAAATGAAGCTTCTAAAACCTTATAACAATCTTATATATTTTTTCCCCTAAGCAGCGCTACTTTACTTGCAGAAAAAGATCTTGAATATGTACTAATGCATTTTGAAAACTGCAAATTAGTGTGAATAATAGAAACCTTCGCCTGCTTGACCCAGGTTTTGCAATAGTGCTTAGTGCTTAGTCATCATTACTAAGGAAGACAGTAACGTTGACCTTTTAATTGTTTTATATCTTTTACTTCTGTTTCCTGAGCAATAGATGTATCGTTACAGAAGCCAGCTAGTTGAATGATTCAGTTTTTGCTCATTTCATTGAGGCCAAGGAAATGCAAAAGGTTAAGTGTTGAAAAGTAGCTGCTAGGTAATTCAGAAGGTGAATTTCACTTCTCTGTCAGTTGACTGATACCAAGCTAGTGATAATAAGACCTCTTTAGAGGAACTTATTAAATGTCAGTTTTGCCTCAGCTTGTAACCTGAGGAATGTGTGAAGAGGTAGCACACACAGACACAGCTCCTCCTTCAATTTAAACTTGCTAAAGGGCCTTTTGCCTAACTCCCTAGCTTTGTGGTCTCAGGATCTAGTAGACCAGACCATTGAATGTGTCTTCCTGGGTGTTCAGGCCAGAGGAGCTTATCTGCAGACTCACATCCCCACCCTGTGGCTCTGGTCGACCCACCAGGCTGAGTGAGAAGCAGCTTCTTCACTGTGACATTCAGCCTCTTTCAGCGTGAGTACCTGAAAGCGCCATGTTCACATCCTACCTGAAAAGGAGCTTTCTTATTTAACTGAAATTCTGTAAAGAAAAATCATATTTCTTTCTCAACTCGATCAGTCATCTAAATTATTCTTGAACCACCCTGGAAATGTAGAACAGGTAGAATGCTCCCCTAAACAGCAAAGCCTCACTGATGTGCGTCAAAAGGTAAATACTGGTTCAAAGGAGAAATAATTCAGATTTAATTTTGAATTATTAACTTTTGCTTTTGCACGTAAGAGAACTAATGAAAGAATAAAGATAGAAACTAAAGCTAGTAGCTAAAGATATAAGTTAATAATAATAAATAAAATAAAAAATAAGATAGTGAAGGGTGGAAAAGAATATGATTGGTAGACAATTTCTGTGAACCTTAAATTCAAGTTTGTTCATTTTGAATCTTCCTTTAGTATCATTCATTTATTCCAGATACTTATATCTTAACCTATGACTAATGTTTTCATCACTGGAATTCAAATTGATAAAATCTATTTTAGTTTGATGTTCTATTATTTTTCATTGAGAGGAAGTCTCGTTAGAAGTTAACAGATTTTCAGAGCTAACTGATTTAATTCGCCCCTTTAGTTACCATTTATTTAGTCCACGTATTCGACTCAGTTGTAGCACTTCAGTGTTTATTGCCGGAGCTCGGAATTTCTCCTCCGTTGTCGTGTCTTACTTCTGGAAGTCAAGAGCTTTATAGTATATTTTCTGATGAAATCTTACATCCTTAAAATGATATCCTCTTCCACAAATCTGCCACGGTTCCAGCCATCAGTCACTAAGATCTGTGTCTAATAATAAACACAAGCGAGGTAATATTAGTAAAAACTGGTATTGCAAGGGACAGGCTAGGAGAGAAGTTGATAGCTTTGGTAAGAATCTGTTATACTCTGCACCATAATAGCAACCTTCTTTTATAAATTTTTATTTATTTTTGTCAAGCTTCTTTTTAAAAATTTTATTTTAAATCCTTATGAATACAAGCAAAATGTAAATCCTAAGTAAGCAGTGAGACCTAGAGTATTTGATTTCTTCTCCTTTTCTTTTCCTTGCTTCCTGACCATTTCTCTGCTCATTAGCACCTTTGACTGAACCTTAACCCAATGGGAAGGGTCAGAGAATGAAGCTCAACTCAGCTATTCCTTCTCCTGCTAATGTAGCATGGAGGGCAGGGTGTTGTAGAAGGGGGAAACAGTTTCCAATAAGCACATGCACGTGTGACTTTTATTCTGGGGTAAATAGGAAGCTTTGTTTGTTGGTTGGTCGGTTGGTTGATGATAAACGGTCTATGGGAGAAGTGATCTAGCACTTAATTGAATGCCTATATGGAATTCCCATACATGTCACCGATTTTGCATAAACCTCCCCATTTCAGTACCATGATCCTCACTACTCTCCGATGATAGAGGAATTGCCACCATACTCTGGAGGCCTCCTTCTGAGTTACAAGCCTTAACATTGGGCAGTCGTCTTGGACACCCCTCTCCCTTCCCTTGTGCCCTCTCCACTATATTGAATCCATAAGCAATACTTATTGGGTTTTGCCTTCTAAATAGCTCTTACAGGTATCCACTTCTTCCCAAATCCCTCATTATTATCCTAGACTATGCTACAATCTGTCTTCTGAATGACCAAAAACACTCCTATCACCTGTCCATCACCTGGACTCTCAACTCTGTGAGAAGTGAGACCAAGTTTGGTTTGCTCCCCAGCACCTAGTGTAAAACCTAACATTTAGTAAGAAGAAAGACAGTCGCTGTAGCTATCACCAATAAATTACAAAACTTGTAAGTAGAGAAGATGAATATACTTTTAGCACTTTACTTTCTTTATCTACCAACAACACACACACACACACACACACACACACACACACACACACACACACACCCCATAAGCACTCATTCTAGACTACGTAGCTAAGAACCACAGTGGTCAGGTCCTGAGACCCCAATTCCAGATACTATGCGTACCAGTAATACTACGCATTACTTCAAGTCTAATAGATACAGCCTCCTCCATCTTACTAGCTTTGCATGAAACTCTTAAACTACCCTAACATGAACTGAAGCAAGAAGTTTTTGTTCCAACAATATGTTCATATACTGTGTGCTTAGCACCTAGTGTTGGGATCTGCCCGTCTTGGGGTCTCACACCACTTCGCCATTTCTCAGGAATGCAGTCATAGACAAGTTAGTTCAACTCTCTGAGATTTGCCTATTCCTTTGATAAACTTAGAATAAAACTACATAACTTCCAAGGATTTTATGAGGGTTCAAGACGATATTTATCACGTGTCTAGCATGGTGCCTAGCACAGAAGAGAGGCCCAGTGAATTTTAGTTTGAATTTTCAAATGACAATTTTTTTAAGCTATAAAATAATCTGTGCTGAGCTTCCTGGCAAAAAGAAGTGCTGTGATCATAGAGCATTTTTAATGCTTCCAAAGGTTATTTGCAACTATTCAAGAATCGGCTTCAATATAACCAAGAAGTTGGCAGGACAGCTATTATTACTTGTGTTGTTTTTTTTTTAAATAAAGAACTAGAGACCCAGATAGTTGTATGACCTGTACAAGGTCATAGAGTGAGTTAGTAATTAAACTTGGAAGAGGGCCTAGACTTTGGGATTTCTCCTCTGTTTTTATCCCCACCCCTGGAAATAGTAAGAATTTAATTCATTCCAAAGAAGCTTGGGATTGACGTGAATTGTTCAATGTACCAAGCCTTTTGGGAACTGTCAAAAATAAGAATATTTTAAAATACGAAAATATCCTACAGTTTCGCTACCTGTTTTGTCCAGACTTTCCATTTGAGGCAGTATTTTGTTCCCTATGTGTTTATTCGTTAAAATTAGAATCAAGACAGTGTGTAAAGCATGATGAGAAGATGCAAAGAGAAATGTCCCCTGACGTCCGAAGCACTGCTTCCTTATGTCCCAGCCAAGGATGAATCTGCTAAAATGTATAGCAGCCACCTGGGGGGAAAGACCACCTTTAGAGGGGTGCCCTTCAAGTGGGATCACATGATAATGTATCTGCCTCCTAGAGATGAGAGGTCTGCCTAATGATGCTACGGCAGAAGCAATTGGCCTTATAACAGTCCTCCAACCCTTTTACAGCAGAAGATAGCCAAAGGGAGAGAATCTCAAGAAAAAAAGAAATAAAGAAAAAAGAAGGAAAAAAAGCTAGATAGAAATGAGATCCAGAAAATATTTCTGGGTGGTAGCGTGCTGAAGTCCAGATGGGAATTTAGCATTAATTTGGCTAACGCTATTTCAGTCACAGCACATTTTCAACTATTTATTTTTGTACTGAGCCTCTCCTAGTAAGGTGGGTATCAAATGGAAAGTTTTTTTCCTAAGGTGGCATTTCAAATAATAACAATAATAATAAAACCCTGGATCAGGAACAGTTTTTCCATTAGATGCATAAGGAAGCACAGCAGGGACCTTGCATGAGCCTATATTTTTTGCTAATTTAATCTGTGCATATAAATGACATCTTTCCATTTCTTTTCTAAAGGAGGCTTGTTTTTCCATCCTTTTCAGTGATTGGCTCCAACTCTGAGATGCTTGTTTCTTTAGTGTTGATACCCAAATACGAATGCAGTCCTTCTAATTTATACCATGGGGAAAAGAAAGCTGGAGTATGAGAGAGGTGGATTTTATCCATGCCACGGTTACATATATAGAAAATTGATTTTCTAACCATACCAAATGATAAAGTCCATCTTTGATATATTCCTGTCTCACTGCTTTCCAGGTCTTAAGGCATCTGATCTAGGGTCAGCTCCCTTTGGAGTGTAATTCAGAACACAGTCCTTTCCCTTCAGAGATCCCCTGCCACAGGGCATGGGTATGTTTTCTTTGGCTAGGACAGACCTTATGAAAGAAATTATGCTGCCGCCTAACTGACAGAGTTGGGCATGGGGTACTGAGAAATGGAGCCTCTCCCAGTGGCCCTCTGCCTGGAATTTGTCCTAAAAGCATGAAACTGAGCAGGATTTGTAGCAGACAGATGTGGATAATATATGCACCACCTTTCCATTCTGGTGTCTGTTTGCATGAGAAAGAAAGACGGCGGGATTTTAAATGTGGCCCCAGGTGATGGCGAAGCTGTGAACTCTTTGGAGGGACCTGGCCCCAGGTTTGACTGGAAAGTCTATTGTGGGTGGATCCCCCTGGCCAAATCAGAAAAGAAACTCCCATGTTGCCATGTCTACTGGAGCAAATTTTCTGAGGATAATCACCTAAAGATGGACAATACATGTGATGTAAACACAGAGAGCAGTCAAATCCAGCCGCTAGCCAACAACGGCTTTGCCCTAAAACTTCACCTGCAAGCAAGGGCTACTCAGCACACCGCTGGCATTTATTCGCATCTCTCTCATTGCCATGTATTTCTCAAAGGAGGGAGAAATGACAACGGGGTCATCATCTTAACCTAGAAGTATTGCAGCGTCCAAGAGTCTGTTTCTTCGGTTCTGTTTTTGTTTTGGATGAACTTTCAGGAACAATTACAGTAAACCTTGACAATTATAGTAAAACTATAAATGTATAGTGAAAAGAGGCCCTTCTTCGGTCTTACGAGCTCTCGTTTGGCTCTGCACTAATTTTGAGCCAGTTATTCTACTTCAGTGGAACAGCAGCTTCCTTATGTATGAAACGAGAGAGACGATTTAAGTGGCTTCTCGCTTACCTTTTCACTCTAAAACATTATATCATCAGTAGTACAAGAGTTGGCTGTTACACCGAGCTGAATGTAAAGGAGTGGAAAATAGCAATTCGCGCTCTTACTGTCTGAAGGTGAGGATTCGAAAGAAATATACATTATTGGTTATGTTTTCAAGACATTGATTTCGTTTTTCTCCCTGGAATTCAAACTAGGGGTGAAATTTGAAATTGAGATGCCCTCTCTCCTAATATAGCTCCAGCTACTAGTACGATTCCTCTACGCCAAAAACCAACCTTCTCACCTAGGGAATGGGGACGAAGTTAGGTGTCTCCTTAGATCAGGAGCCAGTGAACTGGCTCAGGAGGAATCTGCCTCCTATAATCTGTTTCTGCAAGACCCAAAGCTAAGAATGGTCTCCTCTGTGTTTTTAAATGGTTGAAAAGACATTGAAAGAAGAATATTTCATTACACGTGAAATGTACACGATACTAAAATTTCAGTGTCCACAAGTACAGTTTTATAGGAACACAGCCACACCCGTTTTTTACTATTATCTCTGGCTGCTTTCATGCTGTGATGGCAGAGTTGAGCGCTTGCGACAGAGACTATGGCTCTCAAAGCTCGAATATTTACTATCTAGCTTATCACAGAAAAATTTACCAACCTCTAGCTTAGAGCAAGAATATGAATAGTTAGAGATATATTAATAAAGATGTGGAAAAGAATAAAGGGAAACCAAGAAGAGGAACAGAGAAAGGAAAACGATAACAGTCACTACATTATAATTACAATAATGTTAGCAGTATCTCTTTCAGTTTAATACTACTGGCATTTTCAAAATATAGCACATACATTACTTTATTTGGCAAAAAAAAATATTGTGAAGAAGTAAGACAACTATGGTATTCTCCAATTGACTGAAAGATAGACCCAGAAAGACTCAATGACTTAGCCAGTCACACAGCTGATTAGCCATATGGTTAGGATTAAAATCTAGGTTCCTTAAGATTTCTCCTAGTACATCCAGTTTATACTGTATACAACCAAAGAAAGCTGTTTGAAAGAAGGGTCATTTGGGGAAAGTTAAATCAAAGCTCTTCTTAAAGACTTAACTGTAATTCTTCCTTCTGAATCCATGTAAGACTCCGGTTGGCCATATTATCTCATGTGTCGGCTCTATTAAAAGTGGCACAGACACACACACACACACACACACACACACACACACAAACACACATACATATACGTAAGATACTTACTGACTTTAGAAGATTTACAGTCATCATAAAACATTAACACACATACTATTTAGTTTAAACAATACTGTTTCCATTTTAACATACCTACTCAGTAATTTCATTATTAGAATAACGTATTATATACATTTTTACTATATACAATGGACATTACAGTTATGTATATATTTAATTTATATATAAATATGTTACGTATGGTTATACGTATATATGCGTATAATGGTACACATGATATCATATTTTTATGTATAAGTAGTATGAAACAAAAAGTACAATAAAGTCTAGGTCTGAAGATTTTTATCTTAGGAAAACTGACTAAAGACCGAATTAAAAAAAAAAAAACTAACGAAATAACCTATATATCTAGTAAAGTCCACTAATGCCAAAAACTGCACTGCCTGATCCCTACGTTTAGTGAAGAAGTAGCCAACAAACGCAGCCACTGTCTCTCCCACCTCAGCCATCACCATCAAACCCAAATCCAGAGCAGCTGATACGATTTAGTGACATAGGAAGAGACAGAAATATGTGAAAGCAAGCTCTGAAAGTCAATTGGATTATATAGTGGAGACTTTGGTGATAAAGGGGACTTAGTTCTACAGCTTGGTTGGGCGGGGGTGGGGAGAAAAGTGAAAGAAGAAAAATCACCCTGGGTCTCTTTGGTTAAGTTATTTTGCAGATTTACTGAAACGTGCACGTGGTAGAAAATGACTTCCAGCAGTCAGAGTTTTAGCTAAGCCATACTGCGGCGGCTGGCTGTCCTGTGCAAACACGACCAGTGCTCTGAGGTAATGTGAGGTAACTGTTTACAGGCAGGGAACACTTGACAATGTTAATTGCAGGATGCCTCAGGCCCGAGCTGGCAGGAGGCTCTGGATCCTCCACTCTGATTAGAAATTTGTGAACTATAACAGGTCTTGCCAGGTTACATTCACAGTTGGGTCAAGCCGTTTCTACCAAGTAAAAAGAAGTGGAGAGGTATAATGGAAACACACACACACACACACACACACACACACACACACACACACACCCCGAAGTAGGTTCTGGTAGCCAACGCTGAGTCTACGCAAGCCTACCTGATTAGCTTTTTTTAACAGATCAGGACACTTAAAACGATCAAGCCGTTCTTCGTGGGAGATGTAGTATTCCGCGATACTTGCTCCTGGCTGTTCATCAAATATGCTTTCCCTGTGGTCAGTGTTTGCCGTGGAACACAGAGCCTTGCTTACTGATAGCTGGGAACACTTTATTAAATGCTAATGTGCTGATGAGGTTAAACAGTTGCACTAATTTCTTGACTTCCTAATACGTAGTCCAAAAGCCAACAAACAGAGATTAGTAACCAAGCCATACCTACAAGAATCCCCAAAAAGCCCGTGAATTTTGTTTAATTCAGTCCACCAGCTTGATTGAATTCGCAGGTCATTTAGTGGGTCTGGGTAGAAATGGCCACAAGTTTAATTCATGGTAAATCAAAATGCGTATCAATTTGACCAATCCAGTGGGGAAAATGTTGTCATGCATGTTGTCTGCTGAAAGGTGGCACAGCAGGGAACCAACTGCACAATTTCATGATGCCTTCCTGGCTCTGCATGACGCTGGGAGTGATGTCTTCTTCCCCTGGAATCTCCTGGCCTTTCACATAATACTCTTCTGTGAGTCAGATGGTACCCACGTATAAGTATTTTGGGTTATTTTGCCTTCCCTATTAATTTACAGTTTTCTTGAAGTGAGGGACTGTGATACATTTTTGTATTACATTCAGCAAAATGTCATCCACAGACTAGTTACTCTAGAAATATGTAACAAATTAATATTAAAAAATCAGTGATTGATAGGCGCAGTATCTCACATTTCTTTGGGCTCTGTCCTAGTTATTCATTCATTCCACACATGCTAGGAATAGATGCATCCTGTGTTTCAGACATAGTCCTTGTCACTGCAGGGATACAAATATAATAAGACATACTCCCTGCCCTCAAGTAACGTAGGGGAAACATAAGGCGAGGATAAATATTTTAATATGATACAGAATACAGTATATCTTATTAGAGAGGTCCAAACAAAAGGCTGTGATGGACTTAAAGGAGAGGCTTTGTTATTTTATTTATTAATTCACTTTTCATTTATTAGCTACGTATTCCTTTTAGGCAGGCACAGAGGAAACATCAGTGAGTGATGATACCAGCGATCACCTGTGTAGGGGCTGCCATGAGCTATATGTTATTTTCAGCACACTACGGATAGTAATTCATTACATCCTCACACAAAACGATGAGGTAGGTATTACTACCATCCCTATTTGCTATGTGAGAAAACTGAGGGACAGAAGTTACGGAGCTTACTTGCTCTGTTTAGGAACCACAGAGACACATTCATCAAACAGTTCCTTTTTTGTGGCTTAACCCCAAGGTGAGATTCATGCCTACAGATAGTTGTACACAGACCAGGGTAGTATGAGTTTAGATTGATATTTTAGGTACTATTTTGAAATCAACTCATCTGAAATGAACTCTAAACTGACCATATTTGTCAGGTCAAGGAAGTGAATACATAGTGAAGGATTTATAAACGTGACCATATGATAGTAGAACCCAGTTCCTCTTACTTAAAAGTAATTGTTATTAGAGAAGAATTCAAAATAAGACAAATTATGCTGGTGCAACCCAAATCCATGTCATCTATAACTCTAATAAAATATAATTGTTGGTATAATATCACCTATACTTATATAATAAGACGTGGGAGGAAAGGCTTCATATTTAGGTATACAAGGTAAATTCTGTAGCATAAATAGATTTCTCAGAAAATATTTTATCAACGTTTCATCTGGGACTGAAGAATGATGTTTGCAAAAACATTTAGTTAGCTCATGAGAAGAATAATTTTCTTCCTTGATAGCTTTTTAGCATAGAATAATATGAAGAATCATAGCATGTAGATATCTTGGAATAAACTTCAAGAGTCTCACAAAAATATATCTCTGCTATAAAATGGAGTAAGATAACCGAGTTGAATTCATTTTATTTGTAATATGTACTTTCAGCATGGTGCATATTACACAAAGTAGAAGCTTGAGACAGACTCTTGTTGAGTATATGTTTTGAATCCTGTGTAATAAATACATAAAGAAAATTGCCGTAAGTTGTGAAAATCATTTTCTTCATTTCAATCCGGGGATTTGTTCTTTAAAATGATACTGTGGTGTTAAAAGTGTGATTGCAAAATGGCCTTGCTCTGGGGGCAGCTCCTGGGCTGCCTTTGTGGTTTCTGCTGATATAAATTTGATATTTTACAAATGCAGAATATGAAATATATTCCTAACATGTGTTTCATACACTTACAATACAACCAAATGAAAACAGCATAGGCTTGGAACGTTTCTTGGCTGTGTGCTTAATGCACAATATCTAGAACATGCTAAATGTTATAGAAATAATTGAAACATTTCACACAGTGAAACATGCACTGAATTTTGCATGTTAAACTCATACTCCCTTCTTTAGTTATAGAGGACTTTACATGACTGATACACAAATGTTTCCCTTAGAATCAGGAACTCGGAGGATATGGTGTTTCTTTTTAGAAACCACTGTTAGGTAAACTTTGGAGGTATTTTAGACTTAATTTTGCCGACAACAGTCTATCACTAAAGAAACTCATGAAGAAAGGTTTTTCTAAAAGTGAGTTACTGAGAAAACCTAGACAAGATTTCCTCTTTCACAATTTGAAATGACATCTTTTGCTCCATTTCATCTCTGTTTTTTCCTTCCACCTCCTTGGTGAACGTTCTTTGCTTATCCTAGAATCACATCAGTATTTTCTCACTGATAAGCTGTAAATATTTAATCATTCAAATATACCTCCTTTAATTTTGTATGCTGACTGCGGTAGGTTTTTAATGAGATTCCCTGTTTCAATTTAAACAGATTGGAAGCTTCTCAATTCCTATGGAAAATTCAGGAATGAGTAGCCCTAAGGGTTAGTTCTTTTCTCATTTTTTAACTCAAAGTTACACTGAGTGCCTGATTAGGTGGCTGGTAGCTACAGAAAGATTTAGAAAGTCTGAAGTTATTCAACAATTGTTTTAAAATCATTATTCCATATTAATCTTTTAGTTTGAGACCTGGATGTAGCAATTATTTATAGATCATTTAGGAACTACTTAATATATGTTTTATTCATTGATGGTACAACAGACAACATTGTTCATTTTTTGAACATGAACTGTCATTACCAGCGTACATCATGGGCCTACATATATTTCATTACTACTGTCCCCTCTGCTGCAGTGGTTCTCAAAGTGGGGTCCCTAGAGCATCACCAGGAGCATCTCAGAAACTTGTCAGAAATGCAAACTCACAGGTCCTACTCCAGACCTACTGAAAGGAAATCGGAGAACCCACTAGTCCGTGCTTTAACAAGCCTTCCTGATGATTCTGAGGCATGATCAAGTTTGAGAACGACTGTTCTAGAAGGATCCATACATTTTCCTGGCTACTGAGATGATGAGCTTTGTTATCCCACTAGGATCTTTTCCCAGTTACAGAATCTGTGGCAAGTTGGAGAGGAAATGTGAATTAAAGGCGGAGAGATCTCCTGGAGATCTAACAGAAAACACTTACTATTAAGCAATAGATAACCAATCTCAAGAATCTGGGTAAAATATTCTTCTGGCTTTCCCTCATTCTCCCCTATCCCCCACCTTTCCTCTACCAAAGTATACCTACAGGTGCGCATGCACACACACACACACACACACACACACACACACTTCCTAAAGAAACCAAATAAAGATGACTTTTTCCACTTTCGTTTCAGCAAAGACATGACCTAAGATAATCAACTACCTCAAGAGTAGAAATTCCATTTTCTAGCCAACTCATGAATATTACCTGGGCCACTCAAAATGTTAGAGAGAGAAATTCAGAAAATGGTAGGGACTGCTAATTATTTTGTCACATGGTTAAGATCTAAAAGTAGAAATAAGTCATTGCCTCAAACTTAAAATTGGTCAAGTTAGTACACACAAATTAATGCGTGTGTAGGAATATATAGTTTAATTATGGAAAAATAATTTGATTTTATTTTTAAAGGTCCTGTAGGATAAAGCATTACACAAGTCTACTTAAATTTGTCCACACATTTATCTGACAATCGTCAAAGGCAGTATTATGAAGTAGTGCATGTAGTTTAAGATGGGGTTCTGCATCTGAGTTTCACCAGTTGTCAGTTTGGCACTTTTAGCACGTAACACAAACTGCTTGTTTTTTTAGTCTTCTCAATTGTAAAATGGAAAAAATAACATGTTCTGGCCCACAGTAATCTTTGGAAAAAATAAACAAGGTAGCGTATGTATAATGTCTGGCATGTAGCACCTATTCGATAAATGTTAGGTATCCGTAAGCTGAATTTTCATTGCATGTGTTTCTTAATATCACATCCTCATTCTTATTTTATTTTCTTGATTAATGTGCTAAAACATTACCTTTGGAAACACACAGTGTAAAGTTTGCTTTCCACTGAATTTTCAGTAAATTATGAGCTTTCAGTGTAACGATACACATTTACTTTAGTCCCTCCTCCCTTTAAGAAAACTCCCTTAACATTTATATTAATGAGTCTTTTCAGTAGTTATGAGTCTGGACGGTGCTCTTCCAAAGAAGTTCCCTCATGAATTAGCATTAATTGATGTCCAGTTGTTTGGAAAATGTTAGCACATGTTATTTATGTCACGTTCTGTTCGTGTGACGCCTCTTAATGTGAAAAAAAGAAGTTTTCAAAGGAGGTTCAAATGCTGTTTCCTTTGCTTGCAAAACGGTGAAATCCACGGCCTTTGCGTGTTTGGTAGACCCTCAGCAGTATTTCTACTTGGAGAGCACGTAGGCCATCTGAAGTCAAGGGTAGATTTGCGACGGCTCTTACTACAGTGGTTCTTTCCACGTTCATGTTGAGCCTGCATGAGCTGCAGGCTGCATGCAGCCCAGTGACTGAGACATATTCTCCTTAAATGTCAGTAAATGTGCCTTGTACCCAAAATGAAGCCAAATACGAGAAAGGTTGCCATGGCTTCTACTAATCCTAGGTTATGAGCAAAATACAGAAGCCAGGAAATATCAAAAAAATGTGTTTCGTTTTACTATTCATTATGTACCTATGTGTGTGTGCACCTGCACTGTTTGAGCTTTTGCAAGTATCGAAATAGACCAGAGAAAAAGCAAGATTCCCTGAAAAATAGGGTTACAGTTTGGATACATATTGTTTTAACTGTAGGGGAAACATGATGCAAGGCTGTAAGCCGAAGCGTTCCTAAAAGTTGGGAAGATTTTTCATCGTGTTAAACATCTTGAACTAACGTGTGCTGACTAAAGGTTTGTATAGATGTGCTAGAAAGCCAGTCCTTAGAGACACGTGCCATGGGTGGTTAGAATCGAGCACATAATAAATTCTCAATACATTGTGTCTGTTGTTTTTATTTTTCCCAGCCTTAAATATTTGGTGGTTTTTGTTTTGTTCTTTTTTCAGTTTTACTGTGTGTTTGCTGATTTGGGGTAATAAAAGACAAATAAAGGAGATTCTCCCACTTAGAGATAAATCTGTTCTTTGCTAGAAGAAAATCTGGAATTAGTCAATTCCTTCCATATAGTCAGTCATGTAAATATAAATCTATATTGGATTTTATTAGGAGAAAAACAGTCAGCTGATGGTATTTCCATAAATTTAGAGCAACAAAATATACCTATGAGGTTATTTGCATGAAATATAAGCCCCAATTAAATAAATAAAAGTCAAAAAATAACATTTTGGGGACTTCCCTGGTGGCACAGTGGTTAAGAATCCGCCTGCCAATGCAATGGGACACAGGTTCGAGCCCTGGTCCAGGAAGATCCCACATGCCGCGGAGCAACTAAGCCCGTGTGCCACAACTACTGAGGCTGCGCTCTAGAGCCTGCGAGCCACAACTACTGAAGCCCGCGCGCCTAGAGCCCGTGATCCACAACAAGAGAAGCCACTGCAATGAGAAGCCCGCGCGCCACAACGAAGAGTAGCCCCCTCTCGCTGCAACTAGAGAAAGCCCACACACAGCAACAAAGACCCAACGCAGCCAAAAATAAATAAATAAATAAGTTAATTAATTAAAAGAGATAAAAAATAACATTTTTAAGTTCCATTGTAAGCCCAATTTTTGAATAATAAATATGTTTACAGATTTAACCCTTTCTCTAAAGAAGTTATACTTTTATTAGGATGATAGGGAAAAATGAGAGAAATAGAAACACTGTACAGGAGACTCTGTAATTTGTTGCCTGGTTGAATTCTTAACAATAGAAACACAGAGAAAAAAATAGTATTCTCTGCAGTCTCCAGTTCTTCAAGATGTGAGTCAAGAGAGGAGCTCGTCCAGGAAGCAAGACCCTTCCCAGAGGGAGCATTTCACAAAAGATGGTCCCAAAGTCAAGGAGAAAAATTTTAAAAAGCCGTATTAACAGATATGGCTGTCAACATATAGCAAATGAAGCATAACTAACAAGGACAGAGAAAACAATTCCTGAGTTGAAAACAAAACGATTGGTTAGAAGCAGATAAGCCAAACCACCAAAGTGGATGGTCGAGAAGGCCAGGCTGAGAGCAGACTAAGAAGGGTGGTAGGTGGTGAGCAGAGGCTGCTTCCACGATCATTCTGAAGTTGAATTAAGGATGGTCTTTAGCGTATCTAAGAGAATATGGACAGGTTTTAAGGCATAGCATAAGGGGGAAGAAACAGCTTAGTTGGTGAAAAAGATACTGCCCATAGGCCAGATTTTATTAGCGTCAGAGTATCAGGGTAAAACAGAAACTTACTAGGCATAAATATTTGGATGGAACACTGGTTTTGTCATCTGCCAATATTTTCCCCAGGAATCTGGAAGCCACATAGCATTCTTGACCTTTTCTTTTTTCATCTATGGGATGGGATGAATACCGCAAACTCTGTGAAATTCTTCTGAGGGGTACCAATGACAGTAGGTATTATCACCACAAGATGTAACACAAAATATGTTCTTATTAAATAATGCCTGTTGTTATTATTTAGCCCAATTTCCTACCCAGTGCTTGAATCCTCCTGGTAACATACACACCAATTTGTATTGTAATTAATGCTTGAATAGTCTAGCAATTGGAATATTAATTGGCTAGCAATTAGAATTGAATAGTAATGGTCTTGTTGTTTTTACCACTAGAAGACCCCATTCTACCTATTAAAATTTTTTCTGCTGGATTAAAATATCCTCAGCCAATAACTTTTCTGCTTCTTTTGGTTTAGTCTTTAGTAAATAATAAACCTCAAGTTTCTTTTACATAAGAGCATGTCCATACTGGTTACATAAGAGCATGTCCATACTGGTTTACACTCTCAAGGCTTTGTTGCTCTTTGCTTCTCCGGGCAAAATATCACTGTTTTCTCATTACTCATAGGGACTCAGTGGCTGTGCTCTCTCTCTCTCTCTCTCTCTCTCTCTCTCTCTCTCTCTCTCTCTCTCTCTCTCTCTCTCTCTCTCAGAGTGTATTCTTCTATCTGAAAGAGGGAGTTTTGGTCTAATCATACCATGTTATTAGACCAATACAGAATAAATCTCAAGGGTTATATCTCCTGCCTCTAGGTATTACCCTTCTACTAAAGGATAGTCTAAGTCACATTAGCTTCTGAAAGCCGTATCACAGGATTAATTGTTACCTGAAAACTGGGTTCGCCTCTTGGTGGGTGTCAAGCCAAAAGACACAAGCAAGCCGGAGATCAGGCGAACAAAGGGTTTATTATGACTAGGATTTATTAATTATTTCTAGGATTTATTATTACTAGGATTTATTATTACTATAGGATTTATTATTACTTGCAGCAATTAAGGAGAGCACTGGGGGATCCTTCCCAAAGCAGTGTCTTCCCAACAGCAAAATCGGGGGAGTTTTAAGCTAAGGGTACGTGCATATTCATGAAGGGGCTTGAGCAGAGGAGAACTCAGCATAGAATTGGGGCAAAGGTTGACAGAGTCCAAGCTCTAATTGATTGAAGTCAGGAGGGTCAACATTGGGGCCTTAGTTCTTGCAGAACTCAAAGATGTTATTACGTATCTCCCTTGAGGAGGAACTAGGACTCTGCTGCATCACTGCACTCTTGTTTGACTGCCTTTTCTCTGTTCCTACATTCCTTTGTTCCCTTGAAATCATGGATTACTGAGACCTGTTCAAAGGCAAGCACTGTGGCCAAGCTTAGGTCACAAAATGGCTTAGGCCAAAATGGGTTCTCATGTCAAGAAAGCCATGCCTGGTTCTCTTTCTCCGGGGGCCCCTTATCCTATCTGCTTACCAAATGACAATACGTTGTCATCTTAAAACCCTCTCCAGGAGCTAATCCATGCATCGATCCTTCCACTGACTGAGTTATTTGAGCTTGGCATTCCACATGTATACAGTGTGAAAAAGCGTTTCTATTGAATTTACATAGATTTGAGAAACCGTGAGAGATTCCCTCTCACACCAGGTTGACAGAGTCCAAAACTCCCTGACAGTTGATATCTGAACAGAGTTGTTGGGTTTTTGTTGGTTTGTGTGTCTGTTTGACCCAGCTGTGTGGATCTTATTTGCACCATCTAAGTAAGCACTCTCTTGAAACTCAGAGAGTAAGGAATTCTCTACTTCATAAGGGAATGGAGAGACAGGAGGACTAATGAAATGCCGTTTATATAAAAACAAACCCCTAGATACAGAGAACAGGGTAGTAGTTACCAGAGGGGAAGGGGTGGTGGGAGGTCGAAATGGGTAAAAGTGATCAACTCTTTGGTGAAAGATAGGAACTAAACTTCTGGTGGTGAGCACACTGTAGGGCAATACAGAAGTAGAAATATAATGTAGTACACGGGAAACTTACATAATGTTATAAACCACGTTACCTAAATAAAAATAAATTCTAAAACTGTTGTTTATATACTTTTGCACTTTTAATTTATTTTCTCCATGTTCCTGCTGCCTTTTCATTCCAGGCTCTATTTTCCCTTTCACCTTTGTGACTAGCCATGTAAAAGAAATTTAGTAACTTCGAATTTTAGAAAAACTGTATTTCAACAGTAAACAAACAAAACTGACCACATAGGTGTCATGTTCCCAATAAATATTAGAGTCTGACGTAGGTTGGTTTTTTTCCTGACTGCTCTGGGAACTATGAAGCTCCACCCATCAGTCTATACTAGATTCTTTGACTTATTCACTAAATGTTCTGCACTCAAGACTGACCGTGGGGATTGTACTATTAAATGACATTACTACAGCTTGAAGCAGAAATCTGTGTCGGTCAACATGCCTAAAGGAAATGGGGAAGTCCATTTCAATGAACTGTATTCTCCATTGTAAAAAAAAGGTGAAGGTTGTTGATAAAGCAAAATATATATAGCCAAGTCCTCAGAATTTGTTACCTTGCTGAAAGATAAACTTTCTCTTAAAAAAGATAGACATGGATCTACCCAGAAGAGCTTCAGAAAACATTCATATTTAATTTTTTTAAATTTTTTAATTTATTTATTTATTTATTTATTTTTGGCTGCATTGGGTCTCGTTGCTGCACGCGGGCTTTCTTTAGTTGCGGCGAACGGGGGCTACTCTTTGTTGTGGTGCGCGGGCTTCTCATTGCGGTGGCTTCTCTTGTGGCGGAGCACAGGCTCTAGGCACGCAGGCTTCAGTAGTTGTGACACATGGGCTCAGTAGTTGTGGCTCGCAGGCTCTAGAGCACAGGCTCAGTAGTTGTGGCACACGGGCTTAGATGCTCCGCGACATGTGGGATCTTCCCGGACCAGGGCTCGAACCTGTGTCCCCTGCATTGGCTGGCAGATTCTTAACCACTGTGCCACCAGGGAAACCCTGAAAAGATTCATATTTAAAAAGCATTGATCTGCTAATAAGGGCATTGTCTTTTTTTTTTTTTTTTTTTTGTAGTTGTGATTGCTCTATCGAAAAGCCGAAAGCAAATTGCAGAAGACATATAGTTATGTCATCAAAGAGAAGATGCAGGTGCAGGTCAAGGTGAATTTACATTTCAAATTCATGGTCTGTGTAATCCATTACAATTTTTCAGGACCCAAATTTCTGACACCTCTCCTTTCAAAAGCTCTATTTCCCACACTATTTAATAGCCCTATTGCCTGGAATCAAGTTCAAGCCACAATGTCTAATGTAACAAAAATGCAGAAGAAAAACTGACATTTTCCAAGTGTTCACAGAAGACAGACTCCAACAAAATTTCACTGATATTTATGATTACTCATCAGTTGGTGCTCCCTAAATAGCCTGCTTCTAAAACTTCTGAAACTAGTTTCCCTTGGATTCAATGATTTTAGAAAAAGAACTGAACTACAGATCAGATGGAACTCTGAAAAGAAATTAGGTAAAAAACCTACTCAACTATGGGGGAAATTAAAGAGGGAGAAGTAACTGGAAATCTCAATCATAAACCATTTTCAAATGGATGTTTTATTACTTTTAGGAACATGCAATAACAGGTACAAACATCTGGCCGTTTACCCCCAAGCAGGAGCATCACCTGACACGCTTAAAACATCATTTTAAATAAAATAGAGCATATCGGCTACACGTGGGTAAAGTTGGTTTTAAGAATGCTTGAGTTTTCTTTTTTAATTATCTAAACTTTTTATGCCATAAACATATCTAGTTTTAAGATGACCCGAAACCCAATCCAATCCATTTGCATAATATTGAATTCCAAATGAGTGAAAAACTAGTAAGTTTTCACCACACTTACATTTTAGTTCAAAAAAGCAACATTACTATGAGCACGATGCGATGGGCACACACATTTTTTGAAAGGTGAATAAATGTGAATAAAACAAATACCATTTAGGGGTCTAAAGTGGTAGCATAAGAAGCAGCAGTCACCTGACCTTTGGGCCATGGACATATAAGATGTAATTTAACGTATGATTCCTCTCACCTTTCCTGGTGTTCTTCCCCAGTGCAGGTGTTGATTGCCACTTAGGTAAAACTTCTTGCAGCATCTTTACCCATATTTAATACTCCGTTGGCCAAGGCAGCTGAGTGATGGTTAGACTCATGGGCTTTCCAAATTCTGGTGCCACCGTGCACAACTCTGCGACTTGGAGCAACTTATCTTCTCTCTGCGTGTTTATAAATTGGGGGTAATAATAGCACATTTTTTCATAGTTCTGTGGATCAAGTGAGATCACACATTAACATGCTTAAAACAGTGTATACCACATATTAAGTCCTTAAAGACTTCATTATTGTTTGCCCCAAGGCAAATAACTTAGAGCCAATATCCTAATATTTCTTTCATTCATCCAGCGCTCAGGCTTTGCAAACTACTGTGCTCTGCAGTATGAGAAGCAGAATCTTATACAGCAAAAATTTTTATTTCTATTTGAGTATAGTTGCTTTGCAATCTTGTGTTAGTTTCTGCTGTACAGCAAAGTGAATTGGTTATTCATATACATATATCCTGTCTTTTCTAGATTTCCTTCCCATTCAGGTCACCACAGAGCACTGGGTAGAGTTCCCTGTGCTATACAGTGGGTTCTCATTAGTTATCTGTTTTATGCATAGTAGTGTATATATGTCAATCCCAATCTCCCAATTCATCCCACCCCCTTCCCCCCTTGGTATCCATAAATTTGTTCTCTAAATCTGTGTCTCTATTTCTGCTTTGCAAATAATTTCATCTGTACTATTATTCTAGATTCCACGTGTAAGCGATATTGTACGGTATTTGTTTTTCTCTTTCTGACTTTCTTCACTCTGTATGACAGTCTCTAGGTCTATCCATGTCTCTGCAAATGGCACTATTTCATTCCTTTTTATAGCTGAGTAATATTTCATTGTGTATATGTACCATATCTTCTTTATCCATTCCTCTGTTGATGGACATTTAGGTTGCTTCCATGTCCTGGCTATTGTGAATAGCGCTGCAATGAACATTGGGGTGCACTTGGAATTATGGTTTTCTCCGGGTATATGCCCAGGAGTGGGATTGCTGGGTCATACGGTAATTCTATTTTTAGTTTCTTGAGGAAACTTCATACTGCTCTCCATAGTGGCTGTACCAATTTACATTCCCACCAACAGTGTTAGAGGGTTCCCTTTTCTCCACATCCTCTCCAGCATTTACTGTTTGTAGATTTTTTGATGATGGCCATTCTGACCCATGTTAGGTGATACCTCATTGTAGTTTTGATTTCCATTTCTCTGATAATTAGTGATGCTGAGCATCCTTTCATGTGTTTGTTAGCCATCTGTATGTCTTCTTTGGAGAAATGTCTATTTAGGTCTTCTGCCCATTTTTGGATTGGATTGTTTGTTTTTTTGATATTGAGCTGCATGAACTGTTTTTATATTTTGGAGATCAATCCCTTGTCGGTTGCCTTCGTTTGCAAAGATTTTCTCCCATTCTGAGGGTTGTCGTTTCATTTTGTTTATGGTTTCCTTTGCTGTGCAAGAGCTTTTAAGTTTAATTAGGTCCCATTTGTTTATTTTTATTTTTATTACTCTAGGAGGTGGGTCAAAAAAGATCTTGCTGTGATTTATGTCAAAGAGTGTCCTGCCTATGTTTTCCTCTAAGAGTTTTATAGTGTCTGGCCTTAAATTTAGGTCTTTAATCCATTTTGAATTTATTTTTGTGTATGATGTTAGGGAGTGTTCTAATTTCATTCTTTTACATGTAGCTGTCCAGTTTTCCCAGCACCACTTATTGAAGAGGCTGTCTTTTCCCCATTGTATATTCTTGTCTCCTTTATCAAAGATAAGGTGACCATATGTGCGTGGGTTTATCTCTGGGCTTTCTTTCCTGTTCCATTGATCTATCTTTCTGTTTTTGTGCCAGTACCATACTGTCTTGATTACTGTAGCTTTGTAGTATAGTCTGAAGTCAGGGAGCCTGATTCCTCCAGCTCCGATTTTCTTTCTCAAGATTGCTTTAGCTATTTGGGGTCTTTTGTGTTCCCATACAAGTTGTTACAATAAAAATTTTATCCAATTTTATACATAATTTAAAGCAGTTTTTCATTTAGTGGAGGAGAAAAAATTTCTACAATTATCTATAGAAAGTGACCATTGACTCTGTGACTGGACCAGTAGAGGAAAGCAGACAGATTTATAAGCAAAGAATTATACCGCATTGATAGACAGACTAGAATCAGGATGTGTTTGAGGGAGGATGGATGAACTCTTCTTGTGGGGAGGAAATGAGGTCAGATTTCAGAGCTGAAGTGCCTTTACCTGGTCTGGAGGAGGGGTGAAGGCAGGGACGGGCATCCAAGCCAGGTGACCCAGGTACACGATGGCAGGCAGACATGGAAGTCAGAGGGCTGTGCATTTAGCACCTGTCCATAACCCTGCATGGCTGAAAGAAGGGGAGGGGCACAGGAGTTGAGTCAGCAAGGAGACAGCCATTCATATGCCAACTTGCAGCAGGTATGGAAAATTGATGATGAAAGCCTGGTAGAATAATGATGTCTGTAAGTCCAGTGGTACCAAAGCATTCACTCAACTACACACTCACTGGGCACCATTATTTCAATTTGTCTTCTCTGATCTTATTCAATTTAGGTCTCATAGCTTCCTCAAAAAACATGCTTGAAAATAGAAGTTGTTATAACGTTATTTGAAATTACTCGCTTTTCAAAGGAAGAGCCCTATGTACTTTCCTTTTAAGCCACTTTACTTTTGGCAAGAATTTTAGACAACCTCTCCTTAAGAAAAAAAAAAGTATATATATATATATATATATATATATATATATATATATATGTATAAGTTTTCCTTCCTAGAGGCACAATACTCAGACATAAGGAAATATCAGTCAAGAAGACAAAATAAACATGTAATTCATAAGTGCCTAGAGCCAACTGGAATATACTGAAGACTGTAATAAGTCTGAGACTGTGTGTGTGTGTGTGTGTGTGTGAGAGAGAGAGAGAGAGAGAGAGAGAGAGAAAGACAGAGACAGAGGAAGAAAGAAGGAGGGGGAGAGATGGAGAGACAGGATGGAGGGAGAAAGGAAAGAAGGAAGGAAGGAAAAAAGAAGAGAAGGAAAGAGAAAATCTCCTTCAAGAGTTTTGGTCTGTGATGTGGATTATTGGGAATGATAGCCCCATTCTCTCCCAGACCACAGCAGGACAGTATTAGTCAGCCGACAATTCCTCAAGGGATTGAGGGTTGGCAAATGATGGTTGCTTTGGATTTTTCTCTGTGGTCTGTCTCAGATTAAATCTATCCCACCCTGCGTGCCTCTCATCATTATAGAACCTACTGTTCGTGCTGGTTCCACATGGCAAATAGCATGACTATATTACCCAGGAATGGAAGAGCTGAGATGGGGTGAAAAACTGAATAAAGTACAAATCCTTTCCTCATTCTAAGCAACTCCAAGGTCAACATAACTATTTGAATCCATGAAACTTTATCTCAGTCTTATTTGTAAGGTAACTAAGTGCTAAAAAGAAGTTTTGGGGGGACACTTGGCATTATGTAGGTAACAAAAGATCTTAAAGTCTATGAGAATAAAGCTATAATCTGCATTCATTCATCTTTTTGGAGGATAATTCACTTTCCTCATAGAAGAGAATCTATTCCAGGACACAGAGGGCACCTTGAACCTGGGCATTCATTCATCTTTTTGGAGGATAATTCACTTTCCTCATAGAAAAGAATCTATTCCAGGACACAGAGGGCACCTTGAACCTGGGCGGACCATTCTCCTTGGTCATAGGAGGGAGGAAGATGAATGCCAATGAGTCCCAGCTGGAAGGTTGTGCTTTACCGGGTGGGTTAATGACATAATTTCTGCTTCCCAAACAAGAGCCCTTTAAAATATAAGAAGCAACGTAGCTTAGTGGAGAGAGAACTGTCTTTGGAACTGATGAAACCCAGGTTTATTTTTCAGCTCTGCCATCCGAGCAGTCACCTAATCACAGAGACATTTTAAAGATTAGATAAACTTACGGCAAGTGCCTATGAGTGTACCTGGCACATGGTAGGCCCAAAATACTAACCATTTTTCACACAAATAATAAGAAAGTTACAATGCAACGTAAACTGAAATTCAATGCAAAGTTCATTTTCAGTGGTGGAAAGTCAAGGACAAATGTAGGAATCCGTGCAAAGCAGAGAGAAGATATTAGTGTAAAAGGGACATTTCAAGAAATCCCAGGAAATTAGCAAAGACAAGGCCAAGACAATGGGAAAAACATGAGGACCACCCACCCTCCACTCCTCTGCCCTCCCTAAGAATCTGCAGACTTAGTTAGGAGAGGTTTGTCCCCGAGTATAAAATGTCTTTCCTCTCAGTTTTATTTAAAAGGAAGGGCTGGGATGACCTTAAGTGACCCCGTGGCTAGGTCAGGAAAGTGCTGACAGTGTCTTTGACACTGTGTTTAATATGCAAATACGAAGATTCCTAGCAAGGCCGTTAATTAGCTGTAGGGCTTGGAATATGGATGAAATGGTGATTTAATGGCTCAAGTCTTCGCTTTCTTTACCTTTAAAGTAAGCGAAATGAGCGAATTATCTAAATTATCTAAATTCTCATTGAGTACCGAGAAACAACTGCGTTTTCAAGGATCTGGACAGTGAATGATGAAGCGGAATGATACAGATGGGCTAGGAGCCTGTCTACTGCAGAGGTGAGCATTTAGCAGCTGTCAGTCAAGACTAGCTGCTGACTCTCGTATTGTAGCAAAGTGCTATTTCCCATTCATCTATATACGCGTAGACAATACTTGTTGATTTTAAGAAGCCCCTCCTGTCATTATATGCACATTATACGTGCAAACACAAGTCTGTATCATCTATTACGGGACCCAGACTTGGCAGGGGGCTGGGGGGAGAAAGAAAACATTCCCACTTGTTTTGTTTAAAAGATTTAGAATTTTTTTCTTTTATTTATTTATTTTAATTCAAGAGAAAACCAGCAAATTCAGCCAGACAGTAGCTGTGTCTTTTGGCAGTGGAAATAATCTAATAAAAGCATCACCTTTCAAAAGGGAAGGTGGGCGGGGAGGGCAAGAAAGAAAACCCATCTGAGACATCGGTAACGTCATTTCAGCCCCAAATACATTTCACTCTGGGTTTGTATTTTTTGGACTCACGCAGCCTACAATGGTTTTTATCCCAAGTTCATGCCACCAGAGTTGGAATTCATAACACAAACATTGAGACCAGGCCGTGATTGACAGTTCTGACTCTGTTAATACCTCGTAGTAGGTCTTCTACCACGGTCAGAAGTTAAGATTTATTTTGACAAGCTTTCTGCTGGTTTTGTAGACTAGAATTTTTATAGTGAGGGTTATCCCAGAACCATATATATATACACACACACACACACACACACACACACACACACACACACACATGTATATATGTCTGGCGTAGATTATCAGAGTCCATAGCAAAATGGTAGACAGCCCTCTCCCCTGCACGCCAGACCTCACAGTTCCTAGACCTTGGTTTTAATTAAGTTATTACCAACTTCAGTGGGTAGGGTCTGGATCCTGCTTTTGAGGCGGAACCAGACAAGAAGTGATCGCTAAGGCAAACTTCACAATTAAGGAAGACTCCCTGATATTAAAAAAAAAAAAAGACCTTGACATTTTCCTGAGGTCACTGTTGATTCCTTACCTCCGAAAGAGCCTTTTGGTATCCTTTTCAAAAAGAGTGCTTACATAGCTTTTTGGATTAAGGCCACTGAGATTTTTCAAGAATGAGTAAATGAGGGTGGTATTTCTCAAAGTGATGATCTGAAGAGGCTTCGTTAGTAGAACACATGGGTTTTTAGAACAGACTGGTATGTATAGCAGGATGGAGAAAAGGGACCATACCATGATTCTTATGATAAGAATACTCATTCATTTCTTTTTAACATACAGGTTCTAGTTTTCCATAGTGTCTCCATTAAAACTACAGTGAAGCTTAGAATACTTATATATGCATATATATGTATGTACCTATATATATATATTTAACTTAGTCATAACTTTGTTGTCATTAGACAAAACTTCTTAGAGATGTATAAGAGTCTGCTGATGATTCCTTGGTAGTATCAAGAGTCTGCTGAGGGCCGAACCAAACGGTGATGAAATGAAGTACTGCTGGGGTTAATTCTGCAATTGTTGGGTATTTATCATAAAACAGACTGGCTTGCTATGCTTCGTGAGACCACGAATGCACTCTCAAAAAAAAAAAAAGGAATTATAAAAGATTTAAACATGTTTAGACAGGGTCATCTTTATGGTTTCAAACAATCCTAATTAGACACAGAATTCTAAAGACTCAAAAGAGATTCAATAAAATCTCATAGTTTTTATCTGTGTATCAGTAAGTAGAATCGATTTCTTATCCATAAAGGAGAAATCACACAAAATAAAATGAATAGCCATTCAACAATTCTTTAAAAAAGAAATAAGCATTGGTTATCTGTGTATGAACAGGCTCAGTGTCAACTCCTAGACAGGTATCCACAAACACATTGAATTTATAGTTTATCTGGGAACACCAAGCATCAACTTAGCAACAGGTAAGATAACTACAGAGTGTGGAAAGAACTATAAGTGGCACAAATAAAAGAATATACTAGAGGACAAATGAGGGAGACTAACTGAGGATAGAATAGTAAGAGAAGGCTTTTCTAAGGAGGGTAAATATGAACCAGCCATGAGAAGATCTCAGAGCCCAGCGATCAAAGAAATGCCACAGCAATGATAATTTGCAGCGAATGAATAGGCTTGGCCCATTCCAGCAAGGAAGCGGTGGGAATACAGACAGAGCTTGCTGCTGGAGGAGTGGACGGGCCGGGGGAGTTGGGTGGAGAGAGGCAGGCTGGGGCCAAGTGATTCAAAGATTTTTAGGCTGAGGTAAGTTTTTTAAAAATATATAGTTTTAGTACAAGAGGCCTTAGGAGACTTTGAACAGGGGCATGAGATTCTCATTTTTAATGTTTACCGTGGAAACAGTGTTTAGAATGGACCAGAGAGAATAAAAAAGTAGAAAGCAACGATATTCATAAGATATCCTTAATCTCTACTTGTTTGAAAATCTTGGTGGTTTATACTACAGTTTCATTAGTGCACATGGAAAAAATGGGCAGATTTCATACACATCAGAGCAATAGGATCTAGACTTTGGATTTGATGTAGGGGTGAGAATACCATTTAGAGCAGCGCTAGTTGCTAAGGATCATAACACGAGGAGATTAATACCTGCTAGTGGAAAGTCCAGTCAGCAGTGGAGAGGGGCGGGCTTAGGTTTGGGAGGTGCCTTTGGTCCCAGCCATTCATGGACCCAGATGGAGAGAAAGCCCTACCATTTTCAAAACGTAGTTTACAAAGTTATTTCGGGGCACCAACATTCAGCTACGAAATAGGGAAAGAAAAAAAAAGAATGCACTCCCACTTCTTAAAAACTTCAGCCCCAAAGTGACTTACGCCACTTTTGCTCGCATTTCCTTGGTGAGAAAGAGTTGGTTGACTCTACTTAGATGCAAGGGGAATTGACAAATGTAGTTGTTGCCTCTGCAGTGGCGCTCAGTAATGACTCTGCGCTATAAACTGGGGTCAAGAGCCGTTCCTGCCACACTGAGTGAAGAAATACCCGTTCTCATCTTCTGAGTGGTAGATATTTCTGATTTTTAAAAAAATCAGGGAGAGGGCTTTTGATTTTAATTCAGTTATGCCTGTAAGATAAAGCTGTATAATTTTCAGGTCACAGATGTTTTTTGTGTCAGAGGCAAACTGATCACTGGTGTCGAGTGCTTTAGGGAGACTTCGGAAGAATAACGCTCAATGCTCAGACAGTCAAGCTGTGCTGTTATAAAGTTAAAATCCTCTTGCCACCAGGATACAGGTACTGTTTGCCCAGGATATTTCAAGCTTGGTATAATTTGTCCATTGTCCCCTCTGTCTTAGATTACTTGAAAATAAACAGTGTAATTTCATCTGATTATAACCAGCTAGCCACTAACAAGTTCTCCTTTGTTATTCCATTCAGTATTTTATTTGGACATTGTTTAATGTGTGAGTATTCAATAGGCAATAAAAAATTGTAGTTCCCCAAAGGGTAACTGAAGGTTTATTCCTTACATGAACGATCTCAAAATAGACGTTATGCTTTTAACTCATTTTTCTGTTGTCTCAGGCTTGAGGTTTTACATATGCTAAGTTTCCCATCATAAGGCTCCCATTACATAAAAACTTAAATATGCCTAGTGTTTTGTTTTGTTTTTCATTGCCTTTGTCAGCCACACTCAGATTTTCCCATCAATTCCTAAAGCATCTGAATTCAGATACAATTCATTTCCTTAAAAGGAATCTCAACCTTATTATAAGCCATGATGTGGACCTAGAGTGGTCTTTCAGACTAATGAGAAGTTTAGAGTTTCTGTTTTCCTCATTGGAAGGAAATACATATATTAAACAATTTTTTTTCAAACAAAAGGGTATGGAAGCTGTGTAATATTTTTAAGATACTCTTCTTAGAGTACACAGGGAAAAACAACTTACAATGAAATATGGTAGTGCATGGAAAGCACTTAGCACAGTTATTGACACTTGGGCAGGACTCAATAAACTAAATGTTATGATAATAAGAATGATTTGTGTTATTAAGTATCATAACTGGACTAGATCATCTTCTTGGATGCTGAAGCCTCAGGCAGAGCAGGTATGTTAAGATGATCCCTTTCTCTTCCCCAAACCACATTGAAATACTATGAGGATTTAAGGGTGTAACAGTAAAGGTCCTGTGAGGACAAATCTGTAGTTAACTAGTACGAATTTCTTGTGTACAAAAATGCAGCTGGGGAGGCAAACTAAGTAGAAAAAAACAGTCATATAAAGCCTTTCAACGTAGATTTTAGCCATAGATTATCCTGCAGAACGATTACCCCTTACTTACTTCCCAATACATTTTTTTCACTAATTCGAAAAAAAGAGGAAAAAAAAAAAACTTCTCAGAAGTTGGAAAGCACCTTAATACATTATATTTTAACTATAAACGTTTCTTTAAAGTTTTTTAAAATTGTAGTAAAATGCACATAACAACATTTACCATATTAACCATTTTAAAATATACAGCTCAGTGGCACTAAGTTCATTCACATTGCTGTGTAACCATCACCACCATCTGTCCCCGGGACTCTTGTTGTCTTGCCATACTGAAACTCGGTACCCACTGAACAATAAGGGTACCCAGTTCCCTTCACCCCATCTCCTCACAACCACCACTCTTCTGTCTTTATGAATTTGACTATTCTAAGTACATCATATAAGTGGAAAAATACGGGATTCACCCTTTTTTGGACTGGCTTATTATTTATTTCGCTTAGTATAATATCCTCCAGGTTTATTAATGCCGTATAACGTGTCAAAACTCCCTTCCTCTTTAAAGCTGAATGGTCTTCCACTGTACGTAGATACCACATTTTTTTCATACATTTATTCCTTGATGGAAACTTGAGTTGTTTCCACATTTTGGCCATTGTGAATAATGCTATTAATAAACATGGGTGTACAAATATCTAGTCAAGACCCTGCTTTCAATTTCAGTTCTTTTGCGTATATAAATTCCAAAAGTGGAATTGCTGAATCATAAGCTAATTCTAGTTTTAATTTTTAGAGGAATCGCCACTGCTGCTTTCTATAGCAGCTGCACTATATATATATATATATATATATATATATATATATATATGTATATATGAACGTATATACATATATACACACATATATATCTCATACATCCCCAATTTTTTTTCAGTCCTACACTTAAGTCTTTGATTCATTTTGACTTAATTTTTGTATGTGGTATAAGGTCAAAACTTTTAAATCATGAATTTAAATTGACATCTGAAATCACTTAATTCAGAAATGGATTGGATTTAAATATCATTTGGTATAATATTTGAACTAACAATTAAATTCCTTTTAAAATAATCATAGAGTATTTTTTCAACCTGGGCTATCTCCTGCTTTTCCTTCAAAATTCAACTGAAGTGTTCCACTCTGGAAGAATTCCAAGACGCCTTCTCAACATATACTTATCTTGAGTGGACTTAAATGACTCATTTATGAGCTTTTCTGCTGTACCCACCATAACTGACGATACTTTTTATTCACTTTGCCTCCAAGAAACTGTTAATCCTTAAGGCAGAAATTATATCCTTGTACTCCCAAATTCTCCTCCAAAGTTTACATCCCAAAAATCTGTTCAGAAGGCATAAATGCAGGAGGATAATCTTCCAGCCTCCCTACCTTATAAGATATACCACTCATTTTTGGCTCCGTTAAATTATAGCAACATATTTTTCTTCACTGCAATTATCATATTGTTCCTAGCTCTGCCTTAGATCAAGTAATGTTCATCTTTTATTTGAGAGTCCTCCAGTTATTTTATCACAACCATCGTGAGTTTTCCTAACGTCCAATCTTCTGTTCCAAAACAAACTTCTTCAGATCCTTTCCAGACTCAATCACCCACTTCATTCAACTATGGATTTGTATGTTGAGAACTGGGGGGGGTGAGAAGTCATTTTCTTTGGAGTTTTTAACGGCAAAAATAGAGGAACACACATAAATTTCTCATAAAACCACACAAACTATCTGGAATCACAACTTTGGAAAATTACTTCTGCATCAGGAGAACGAGAAACTATACACAGAAGATACATGCTCAATTATTCTAAGTTTGAAAATGAATCCAATGAACATTTTGCACTTTGCAAAATTTTCTGTCTCGACAGGTAGAGAGCAAATCCTCACCTTGTCCGTATCTCTCAAGCCAGTCACCTTCTGTAAACGTGCAAGCTTCTTTAGAACTGTACGTCGCTCTTTCCAAGAAGCTAGCTCATTTTCATAATACAAATTGATAAGATTTTCGAAGACAGATACGGAGTCTCCCTAGCCCCCTGGATTACCTAAACCTAAAGTGTATCATAATATCCCATTCTCCATTTTTTATTTGATCCCTTCTCATAGTCTTTCCATATATTTTTTTTTCCTCTGTCTGAGTATTTTGTAAATAAGATGTGTAAGTTGAAGAATTCCAACTGGACTAAGTCCAGCACTCATATTTCATCCACAGTTTTGCATCCGACTGCTTTGGGAGGAAAAAAATACTCACAAGCTCTAAGTTCGCGATGACAAACGTGGACTTCATCTCGAATTCATGTATGGGCGACATTTGCATGAGGATTTCTTTGCCACCCTAATGGTTAAATTTCAAAGCACATCTTTCCTTTTATCTTCAGCTGAATGAGACATCAAAATAAGGGCCAGATAAAGGCGGAAGTCCTTTGTCTGAAACTGCCCAGGCCTGGCCAGCTGTGATGAAAACTGTCTGAAGTTTCACAGGCTTCTTGTCTGGCCTGGAGCTGGTGTTTGCCTCTTTTCTTTTGGAGATTTTAAAGGAATATTGCATGTTAGCACACAATGTTGTGAGGGACAATGGGAGGCCTGTTCTTGGTGGTGTCTGAATGTAGAATTTTAAATCATGTGTTAGATAGTAAACCGCTGATCACACAGGGGATATGTGTCGTCTTTTATTGGAATCATGTTGATTTCTAAGGTCAGCCTAGTATTTGGTGAAATCACAATAGGAAGCCTCGATGAGACTGTTTGCCCCTTGTACTGGTGAATCTAACCCTTTATGTATGTTTAGTTTGCTAATATCTCAACTGAAGTGATGCGATCAACTGTTCTGTTCTAGTTTATTTTTAAATATGAATGTTATCAGTAGAAGCATGTACACACAGGATAATATCTGACAATAGAAGTGAGGGCCAAAGAGACTAAATGGAGTACATCAAATGACATTTGGTCGACTTCGATTAAGAAATAATGGTGGTTCAGTCTGAGCAGCAAGTACATTTAAGCAATTCAGTTAAAGAAAAATCAGACAATTACATCAGAGAATGGTGCTGATATAATTAAGACTATAAAGCATTCCTCTAGTTTTTTTCACTTCATGTAAATATCTCCTTAATTTTGGACAGAATAAATGTTCACAAACAAAAATATCCTATAGTTCTTTGCGCCATAGCATTGTTTGTATTGCTTACTGTTGTTTTAGAGAAAAACAAATGTGTATTTCAGAATACTTTGTTTTAAAAAATAGTATAAGGGAAGTACATATAACATCAGAAAGTGTCTTGGGGCTTCCCTGGGGGCACAGTGGTTTAGAATCCGCCTGCCAATGCAGGGGACACGGGTTCGATCCCTGGTCTGGGAAGATCCCACGTGCCGCGGAGTAACTAAGCCCATGCACCACAACTGCTGAGCCTGCGCTCTAGAGCCTGCGAGCCACAACTACTGAGCCCGTATGCCACAACTACTGAAGCCCGCGCCCCTAGAACCTGTGCTCCGCAACAAGAGAAGCCACCGCAATGAGAAGCCCGCGCACCGCAACGAAGAGGAGCCCCCGCTCGCCACAACTAGAGAGAGCCCGCACGCAGCAATGAAGACCCAACGCAGCCAAAAATAATAAATAAAATAAATAAATTTATATGAAAAAGAGAAAGTGTCTTAAATCCAGAAAAGTCAGGAAAATTTGGTAATTGTGCATACAGGATCCTGAGCCCGTTGGGGAGCTAGCTCCTCAAGTGTTATTGATAACATCAGGTTGACTCATGCTCTCCCAGTTCTTCTCGGGCCTGGAAGTCCAATCTACTAGCCTGACCTCAGAGCCTGGCACTCTACCTCCAAGACAGTTCCTGCTCCTCCAAGTCTGCCTCTTCTCCTGCACATCGTACACCTGTCAAGCTGGGCCGTTCACACCTCCAGAACCTCCCCTGTGCTTTTTCACCTCTGTGCCTTTGCTCAGGATACGCCTACAGCTGGAGCGCTCATCAACCCCATCTTTCGTCTGTTGCCGTCCTGACTGTTCTCTGAGTCCCACTCAATTGCCTGGTCTTTCATGAAGTTTCCCACAACCCCTCTTTCCTCTCTTTTATGTTGTCGTAGACTTGTTTGTGATTCTTCCATAGCAGTGATTTTATACTGCCTTCTCGTTGGAGCTTCTTGATGAGAGAGTGCGTCATATGTTAACTGTAAAGGCTGTGTTTTGTTTATAGCTGGATCCGCAGTACTCCCAAACCAGTGCCTCACAGGTGTCAGAGGACAGCAGACGACTGTAGCCACATGCCCCAAAGATAATGTCAGCTACTTGAGCTTTTTGTAATGGCATCAACTCACTCCCAGCTAACCAGTTTCCCTTTCAGTTATCTGTTGCACTATAACACACCAGCTCAAGACTGAGTGGCTTACAATCATTTATCGTTTCTCATGATTCTCTGCCTTGGCAACATGGGAAGTTCTTCTGTTGGTCTTCCCTGGGATCACTCATGTGGCTGCAGTCATCTGATGGCTAGATTAGGGCTGGAGTTTCCAAAATGGCATCACCCACAGGCTTTGCTACTTTGGCTATAAGCTGGGGCTTCTTGGTTTTCCTCCAGTTGACCTCTCAGGCTCCACTGGACTTGACTGAACTTACTCACCCTGTAGTGGTTTCCGGGTTCCAAGACAGCAAGGGCCAAAGCTACACAATCTGTGAAGACCTGGGCTTCAGAATTCACACAGCTTTCTTTCTGCCCGTGAGAACAGGCAAAGCAACTGAAAAGGCAAGAGAAACAGATGGTAAAGTAGACCCCACTTCTTGACGTGAGGAGCGACCATCACCCATTACAAAGGTGCTGGACACAAAAAGGCGAGATTTGTCGGGAGTCATGATTATAACAACCTATCGCACCACTCTTCTCCTTCAGAGCACCTCTGCAAGTGTATAAAATTATTATGACTTTTTTATTAGCTGTAAGCTTGGGGACCAGTGACACAGTTGACCCTGATTCATTGAGTTACTCCAATTTGCTAGCTGATCAACTCCGACAGATCTTTAAAAAAAGTAAAGGGAATAAAGTGATATCTAGTCCAAATTAACTTCACATTCTTGAATCCCTTCCACCTTTTCATTCTGACCCTCTTTGCCTAAATTTGTGAGAGTTAACATTCTGTATCTGTAAGAGCTTCTCATGGTAGCTCACCTAATACTGCAACTACTACTATCACCACTAATAATAATAATAAACATTTACTCAATGCCTCTTATGTACCGCTTCCTTTCCATGCATTATCTGCGTTCAACAACTCCCTAAAATATATATTATTATTAAACTATGGGATTTAGAAACATTAGGGAGTGAGGGTGTAAATCTGGGCTTGTCTCTACACCTAATCTGTGTTCTCTCCATTTTCCCTAAAGGATTCTACAGAAGTCTCTCGTATTATAAAGGAAGAGGGTGAGGAAAGGACTTGGCCAAAAAATAAATAGGTACTGAACACTGCAAGCACAAGGCAGGGGGAGTACAAAGCTTTACTCAAATGTCCAGTTTGGCTTCAGTCTTCCTGCTCATTACTTTCTTACTTCTGTCTCCTCTGTGTGTCAAAAATACAGACCCTTCCTGACAGTATCACACATAGTTGTCAATTAATGTTTGCTTCTCACACTTTGCCCAGAAAACTCAGAGTTTAGTGTCTGTATATTATTTTTTCCTCTTCATCTTCTTTCACTTTTTTTCCCTGATCACTTAGTTTATTTAAATTTAGGATTGATGGCTCTGACAACATAGAAGCGATGGTTCAGTCTCCTGGACAGTTGTTTTGTTGTGATGTATTCCTGTTGCTTTTTTTTGTTGCGGTACGCGGGCCTCTCTCTGTTGTGGCCTCTCCCGTTGCGGAGCACAGGCTCCGGACGTGCAGGCTCAGCGACCATGGCTCACGGGCCCAGCCGCTCCGCGGCATGTGGGATCTTCCCGGACCGGGGCACGAACCCGCGTCCCCTGCATCGGCAGGCGGACTCTCAACCGCTGCGCCACCAGGGAAGCCCTTCTGTTGCTTTTTGTTTGCTTTTAATCAGTATGATTAGTGCGCACATCATCTTCTAAGATGCCTTCGGGATCTAGACTGTTGCTTCAGGGACCAGCATTGGCTGCACATACTTCCATGAGTAGGAACAGGAAAGGGGCAGGCAATCTATGCTAAGAGCCAGTGGCAAGTTAGTGAACAGAAGTCACAGAAGAGGAAAGAAAAAGGGAAGGAGACTGTCGAGGGGACGTTTGTCTTCTCCTTCACCCCTTCCCTCTTTGGTAAAGAAATGAAGAAGCTTTTCAGGCAGCTTTTGTTTCAGCATCTCAATCTCTTTGGATTTGCTGTCATATTCACTCAGGTTCGGGTAAGTCACACATATCATTTTTCAAAAGGCACAGAAGAAAAAAATATTATAAACTGGCAACACTTTCAGGAAATCCACATTAGACTCAAAATTAAAGATAAAGCGAAGTGGAGACTTAGACAGTTCTCCAGGGGATTTTGATTTGAATTCTGTGCCTCTTCAGAACCGTATTTTCTCAACACTTAGTTTGAGCTCATGAAAAAGGAGTAGAGGAATGGTTCCTAAAATCTCCTTAACACCTTACACCACTGAAGAAAATATTCATGCAAAGAATATTAGGAAATAACATGAATCCCATCTCCAGCTCCATCCGGTGGTTCCTGCTATGAAGATGTTAACTCTGTTTGATGGAAAGAACACTCTGGAACACTGCAAGACATGCCCAGGTTGAAACCGTAGCTTCATCACTTACTACCATATAACTCTGGGCAAATTTACTCTAACTGGAATTCTCTTTGCCTTTGTTGTCTCATCAGAGAAATGGGGATAATCATACCCACCTCATAGGATTTTTTGAGGATTGAATGATTAACATTTTCTAAGTGCCAGAGTAATACCTAATAGTAATAGTAATAGTAATAGTAATAGTAATACCTACTAGTAATAGTAATAGTAATAGTAAGTTATAGTAATAGTAATAGTAATACCTAATAGTAATAGTAAGTTATAGTAATAGTAATAGTAATACCTAATAGTAATAGTAAGTTATAGTAATAGTAATACCTAATAGTAATAGTAAGTTATAGTAATAGTAATAGTAATACCTAATAGTAATAGTAAGTTATAGTAATAGTAATAGTAATACCTAATAGTAATAGTAAGTTATAGTAATAGTAATAGTAATACCTAATAGTAATAGTAAGTTATAGTAATAGTAATAGTAATACCTAATAGTAATAGTAAGTTATAGTAATAGTAATAGTAATACCTAATAGTAATAGTAAGTTATAGTAATAGTAATAGTAATAGTAATACCTAATAGTAATAGTAAGTTATAGTAATAGTAATAGTAATACCTAATAGTAATAGTAAGTTATAGTAATAGTAATAGTAATACCTAATAGTAATAGTAAGTTATAGTAATAGTAATAGTAATACCTAATAGTAATAGTAAGTTATAGTAATAGTAATAGTAATAGTAATACCTAATAGTAATAGTAAGTTATAGTAATAGTAATAGTAATACCTAATAGTAATAGTAAGTTATAGTAATAGTAATAGTAATACCTAATAGTAATAGTAAGTTTTTAATAACTGCTCTTATAATTATTATCATCATTACTTTTATTAATCATCCGATGAACAAGAAGGTACCCAAATGTCATGTTCAGAGTTACTGATTAACCTTTTGCTCACCATTGGTTTGCTGAGCAAAACTTGTCTTCAGATCTGCAGCTGAAGAACTAAGGGATGTACAGCGCTCCTGGCATATCTTTATGAACAATTACAATCCACCTTGAGCTGTGTTTTGTTTGTGGTTCTGCACGGCCAAGGATTTAGCACTGCACTGCCAGCCCCTGCTTCTCTTGTTCCCCTCTCTCTTTTTATGTAGATAGTTCTTGGAGTTTCAGTTTCTAGAAGAACATTCAGAATGAATGGGGCTGAGGAGGGAGTGGAGAAGAGCACAACTGAAAGAGAGTCTTGGACAGTGTAGACCCTGCTTCTGTGCCTGAGCCCGGGGTGGGGAGGGGAGGTGTGAATCAGGTTTGTATCTTCCCACCATCTCTCATTCTGTCCCATGGTCTGTTTCATAAGATGACACGCACAGGGCACCAACTGGTCAATACACTCAAGTCTGTCTGACTTCCAATTATTGAAAATTCCTTCCAGACCCAGGCCTTAGCTTGTCTGTCAATCTTAGTTTATGAGGTCAGACAATGAAATCTTTTCTGTCTTTACATAGTTCATTTTAGCAGGGGTTTGGGAGAAGCTTTGTACAGCCCTTCTAGACAGAGGCCATTTTTAAACCAGAAACTTTGTTCACCTAATTGCCAAGTTTATTTCGCTCTTGTTTTCATTCAACCTAAAAATTTGGATGTGAACATTATCCAGGAATAACTTCTCCTTAAGTAAATACAGTATGTTATTGAATAAGAAGCACATAGAATTTTAAACTAAGAATTCTAAGGTTTCCAGAACACAAGTTATCCTCTCATGGAGTTTTCTTTTTTGGGGTAAGTGACTTGTGACCCCCAAATGAAAACAAACTCCAAGATGTCAATGGTGATAGTTGGGTATTATTTTTGTTTAAGAATTTTGAATATTGTAGATATAAGACTTTTGTAGCACAAGGAATATTATTAAATATTTGCACGTCTCTGGATTATATTTTTTTTTCTTGCCTTTTTTCTGTTTTTTTGAGGAAGGGAGTGGGTGTATAGAGATAGATCTATCTCCCTGGCTGAAACATAAAAATTCCAAAATAGATATTTTGAACTTGTGCAGTTCTTAGTCTCTAAATCTGTCACTGATCAGGGACTCATTTTTGTGTGTGGCTGGCTGTTCCTTATGATGATGTTATATTTTACAAAATTTTGATTTTGCAAAATGTTATTTGTCAGGTTTCTTTGGAATGCTGTTTATATTGACCCTATACTTATCAAACTACGCAGGCAACTTTACAGAAAAAAAACATTTGTACGAAACGTTCATGAGACACTTAACCCTAAAAGAAATCAGACCCCCAAATAATTCCAACATATGCATTTAAATAAGTGACCGCGTGTGGATTCCTGACTGTTGAGCAGAGGCTGCTTAGCGGTTCTGCTACCGGTACTTCTCCAGTTGCAAGCCGATAAGCCTGAGAAAATAGATTTATTATTTGTGAAAATCTGACTCTTAGAAACTCGACCGTTTTCAGGAAGACAAACGAATGCTGGTGGATTCATGAGTCCAACCAAATTCAGAGAGTAATTTAGATGTATATATAAAAATCAATCAGGAATTCCCTGGAGGTCCAATGGTTAGGACTCTGTGCTTTCACTGTTGAGGGCCTGAGTTCGATCCCTGGTCAGGGATCCCGCAGGATCCCACCAGCCAGATGGTGCGGCCCAGAAAGAAAAAAAAGAAAACAACTACATATAAAGTTGACTAAAAACAACACCGTAATTAACCGGAACAACAAAACCATCATGGAAATTAGAGTGATTATAAAATAAATTCCAACTTTTTTATAATTTGTTTCAACATTATAAAGAACCCCTTAACTTATACCTATTGTGACACACGCAGGCTTACAGAAATCCATCTCTGAAACTGAATTGAACAGGACTGAACAGATTTATTTCTGAATGAATATAATTGCGAATGTTTACTGGTAATGAAAATGATTGAAACAAATTTGGGGTTTTGAAAACTCCATTAATTTATTTACCCATTTCACTAATATTTTCTGTGTCAGTGCTGTACTCATTATATTATTGTGTGTGAGTGTCTTCAATCAGATCCCTATTAGATAAGGTTAACATGCTATTCTGCTTTCTCATTTATACAGAAAAATTGCTAATTCATCTATGTGTACCTTCACACTTTCTGTTCAAATAGAATAGCCTTTATCTATCCCCTTTGTAATAATTATATTTAAAGTTTGTCTCCTATATGAACTTTCACTCTCATTAACTACCTTGACTAAATTACTATATATTTTTTAATTATTATTTTTTTTTTTTTTATTTTGGCTGTGCTGGGTCTTCGTTTCTGTGCGAGAGCTTTCTCTAGTTGTGGCAAGCGGGGGCCACTGTTCATCGCGATGCGCGGGCCTCTCACTATCGCAGCCTCTCTTGTTGCGGAGCACAGGCTCCAGACGCGCAGGCTCAGTAGTTGTGGCTCACGGGCTTAGTTGCTCCGCGGCATGTGGGATCCTCCCAGACCAGGGCTCGAACCCGTGTCCCCTGCATTAGCAGGCAGATTCTCTGCCACTGCGCCACCAGGGAAGCCCCTAAATTACTATTTTAATTCTTATTCCTTGGTGTTATTTATCATATCTTCTTGGAATTATCCTAATTTCCACGAGATAAGCACAGCTTTGAAAGTGTTTTTAGATCATATTTTGGCGTGCAAACTTTTTTTTGAGACAGTTGTCATATTTTCTGAACTAAAAAGAAAAGGCATTTACAACTTACAATGTTTGGCAACCATAGGTATATTTCTGGGAACAATAGGAAGGATTCCGAAACTGGAATTTGTTGGGAAATCTATACCATATACTCACCATAATTACAGGGTTTAGTCAGAGAGAACAGAGCAATTGATTGACCAACAGATTGTCAACCATCATATTATTAGCATTGGTTTCTGCTTGGAATCTGGTGATAGAAGCTATATCTCCTGGAAGAACTAATGTTTAATGTAGATTCAATGTTAGAACAAAAAGTAATTTTTTTAAATAATTTTTGATCTGTAGAAATACCTAAAACTCTTGCTTTTCCTTTTTTTAAATAATTCATCTAATCAAATAGTTATGGTGTACCTACCAGGTTTTATGTAATTAGCTAAGTACTAGAGGTTTGGTGAGGGATAAAACAGACACCATTCTTTCCCTAAAGAAGGCACTGACTTCATATGTGTCATTAAAAGTCTCTGATTCTGAATTTCTTATTGGAAAAAAATGGATGGAAATAATCTCTGAATTCCATACTTATCATTGAAATTGTAAGTTTTTTAAGATGATTTATTGGATGTGAGAGAGTTAAATTGTAGAAGGCAATAACTGGGGCTTAGCAGTTTACATCAGAAATAATACATATGTTAAAGAGTATAATTCTGTCAGATGTAAAATTGTACTGCAGATTTAAAAAATAATAATAATATGCTAAGAATTTGATCAAACAGAAGAAAATGCTGTTTCAGATTCCTCTTGGATAAGAGACTGGATCTGCCGCCGTAGGTCAATTTTGGGTCTCTCTGATCTAGCAACATAAAACACTCACCATTCTGTTGGTATCTGTAGGGATGAATTGAGGTGACATAGACTGATAAAGTCTACAGCTAGCATTTTCTGGTCTTCCTCTTTTCCTTTTCCTTAGATTTTTTTTCAGTCTGCCCCAAACAAGTAATTTTTCACCAGTGCTTTTCTCTTAACCATTGTTATTTAAATACCAACTGGAACTCATATTTCTTAAATGATATAATACCTCTATTACTCTTGCTCTTTTCTTCATCCAAGCTCTAAAAATCATCAGCTGCATGATAGAAGAATTGAACACCATTCCTATGGAGCAAGTTATTCCAAGGTCTTGGTTCAACCAAATACTGCCTACATATAAAATTTCTGACCACCATATAAATCAAGAGATAACAGAATTAACATATTTGATCAAAGGGATGTACATTTCAACTTAAATACAGAATACAAGTTAACCTGACTGGTAGAAAATATTTTTACCCACACACTCACACACACACACACACACACACACACAGAACACACACATACACGATGGTGATCAACTGCTGTGTAAAGTTAATCTTCTTAAAGTTACAAAATAAAATAGAGACAATACAGATCTTCCTCAACTTGTGATGTGGTTACATCCTGATAAAACCACTGTACATTGAAAATGCCATAACTTCAAGATGCATGTGACACACCTAACCTACCAGACATCATAGCTTAGCCTAACCTGCCTTAAAGGTGCTCAGAACACCCACAGTAGCCTACAGTTGAGCAACATTATCTAGCACAAAGCCTATTTTATAGTGAAGTGTTGAATATCTCATGCAATTTGAATTCATTGATTACTGTACTGAAAGTGAAAAACAGAGTGGTTGTCTGGGTACAGAATGGCTGTCATTGTATAGGTTGTTCACCGTCGTGATCACGTGGCTATAACTGACCAGTTGCTGCAGGTAACTGTTGCTAGCCAGCATCACGAGAGTATCTTACCGCAGATCGCTGGGCTGGGAAAAGATCAAAATTCAAAACTTGAAATATGGTTTCTACTGAATGCGTATTGCTTTCTCACTCTTGTAAAGTCATAAAATTGTAAGTCAAACCATTGTAATTTGGGGACCATCTGTACATAATAAGACGATGGAACAGTGATTTTGTCCTATCTTGGTCCAAAAAAAATGAAACAGTTTCTCTTGGAAAATGGTGGAGAAAAAAATGGAATTTTTATGTGGACCATAAAATATTCTAGCTGTGTTATTCTATGGAAAGGCAATACTAGTAAGGTAAATTAGTATAACAATTTCATTTGAGTCTCTCGCCAATTTCATTTGAGTCTCTCGCCGTTTTCATTTGTGTTTCGAGGATGGAGTGACTCCATCTGATATTTCTGTCGTGGTGGGGAAATTAGCTTTTTCTCTCCATGCCTACTCTGTAGGCCTGGGGAAGAGAACATTTAACCCTCATGAGCACTAAACTTCAAGTGAGTAGGGCAATGTGTACATCGCAAAATATGCAATGACTTAATTGATGAGTGAGGTGGTCTTGTCTAGCTCTATGCCAGGGTAAACTCAGAATAATAAATCCTGTGTATCGTAATGTATTAACATCTCTATCCCATAATAACAATGATGTGAGAGTGTTTGTCTCATATTTCATCATCAATCTCTTAAGTTCTATTATAACTGATTATGCAGAGTGCATATTTAACTGGAAAGTACAGATTATCAATGGAGCTCATTGAAGTTAAAGATTTTAATTTACTTTCTGTGATGCTTGAATCAAAGTTGTCAATTAGGAGTGAAATTAGCCAATTTAAGTTTCCCCTCCTTTTGTCCATTTCCTGCTCTCTAGAATACAATTAATCATGAACTGGACAACAGGTCAAGAAGAAGAGCCGGGGAAGGGCTTGGATATTTCAAAAACTACTCTAAGGTCTTGAAAAGCAAATGAATTGTTTTCTTAATTCTTGAGTGAATATTCAGCGTGTCATAAACACAAGCCCTCTTATAATAGAAACAATAAAATCAAAGATAAAAATCAATAGAGCTTAGCTCTAATTTTTCAGGAATTTACTTCATCATCTTTCACGTCCCATGTATATATGTCATAGTAGATGCTTTCATTTTAGGTTAAATATATTTTTGTAATCTCCCACATAATCTGTTCCAAATAGTTATAACATATAGGTCTGGGTATCTAACTGCCTTTCTTAATTCCCCTTCAGATTTTCAAACAATGTTTATAATTAATCACATTTTTTCGCTGTTACTTGTTTGTTCTACTCCTTTGCTTTTAATGCCCCTTCCTTAGATGTCTAGCCAAGAACTGCATCTTATTGACACCGAAGTAACTCTCATGAGTCTAAGCTGGTTTTCCAACCCATTAGTACCCTCCACCAGGCAAGTGTTGGACCAGCAGAAACGAAGAAGCAGAGCTTTGGTTTACATATGTTGACATGAACAACTCAGTTGCACCCATATGAGAGTAACTGCTCAGCTTATGATGAGTGAACAGTTCATCCAATGAGAAATAGAAAATATAGAAATGGGCCCTCTATGGGAGCAGGGTAGCAAGGTGCTGACAGCTTAATGAATGACTTGTCTGTTATGACAGTAGGACACCTTCCAATGCCAAGAGCAAATATTTGAAAGACTATGCAATGCAGGAAGTGTATGTATGTTCTATATATAGGACACTTAGATTGACTGTATCACTAACAGATGGGGAGAGTTTGAGAAATTTTATTTTATAATGTGCAACATCACCCTTGTCAGATACACTTCGAGGTCCAAGGATTAATGGAGCATGACACTCAGAGTAAAATAGGAATTCTACTGTACGTATCAAAGGATTGGGGACCTCAGGGTAGGGGAGTTCAGCATAGAATATTACCCACATTTTTTACAGCTCTAACCCTGATCTCATTTCTAATTTAATCATATATAGCTCCAGGCATCATTTCAGATGCAATGGGTAAGTAGATATTTTTGTGAAATGCCTTTGAATAAAATTAAATCGTGAAACCATGGCTGGAGAGCCGAACAATCAGACCAATAAGAAGTTCACTTCCTCTTTCTGAACTGAGAAATTGTGTACAGCATTGTTGAAGGGCAGTAAAATGGCTGAGCTTGTAAAAAATGATATTATTTTTATATGGACTCACTTTAGAGTTATAACTCAAATAGTTTTTAAATAAATAACCATAGATGATTGTCTGATACATGCGTTCTCAAATAGATCCTGACACACTCATTCACTCTTGCATGTTCGCTGGAGAATATGTTTGTTCCCACAATCCATAATCATGGACACAAAGAGTTAGACTCATCAACTACAGAGATTAATGGCCATCTAGGAGGCTCATAAGTTGCAAGTGTATACATGGGAGACTAGACACTGTGATATTTCCTATCAAAGCAATGAATTAGGGGCTGGGCAAACTGTGAGCACCCAAAACCCCAAGATAGCTGTCCTGTTGAAATTTCATGAATGCTAACTCATTAGCCAGATTGCACCATAAAGATGTCTCCCTCATGCCCCATCATTATGTGCGTTCCCGTCCATTATTCATTGATTTTACTGGTCACTGGCTCAGTCCAGGTGATTTGCTGCATGTTCTAGCTAATGGCATACTGCCTTCAGAAATGCTCTGTGTCAAAATCCGAAACGTCAGAGGCTCCATATTGCTCTTCTTAGGTTTCCATTCCCTCTCTGGCAACTGTCCCAAAAACACGGGCTTCCCAGAGCCTCGCTGAGGCAGCGTTTCTTCCCAGCCACAGAACAATTCCGCAGAAATAAAGGGTCCCAGCCAGTCAGAACTCGCAGAAAGCTGGCAACACAGGGGTCTCCCGACAGCTGTGAGCTCTGCCTTCTCTATCTCGCCAGGTCTCAACAGCTGGTGCAAACTACTTGGCTAGGCAACCAAACGGTATCTGGCTTTCACATCATCAGAGCACCATCACTTGGCCTCATGAATTGATCCAATTAGATAAGGGTTCTCAACACTGTTGAAACACGGCTACTATGACTTGTTGCAAAATAATACTTCCCTATAGTTCTGGTTAAGTTGCCGCCTACATGTTTATTTTTCTTAGTTTTTCAATACATAACTTAAGGAAACTGTGTATAAAAATGAGCACGTAATTAAGCAACAGGGGGATTTTATGTGAAAAATTTGCTTCTGCCTCCCTCACGGTCTGTGATCTTCATCTTTCTAGAAGCCATAGCTCTGCCTCTGTGGTACTTCAGTGCTCCCACACTGGGGCCACGCAGGACCCCCCCCTTCCTCTACCCCTGTGCTTTACCCGCTCATCCCTGGACATTGCCAGTTATTTATAAATATTGTCCCTCAGATGAATCCTTTCTTTTGCATTCTCTCTGCTTTCACTCCAGGTCAGGTTTTCATAATCAGTGATGTAGTCAGCATTGTATCTGGTGATTCACTTAGGCATGCTTAGAAACCCTGCTTGGAGAAAATGTGGTCAAAGCCCCTTTACTTTTGCAATTAAGCTGGAAGAGGACTTAAGCCCTGCATACATGTGTATGTATATGCATATGTGTATACACACTCTGTATGAGACGAGAGTGTGAGGGGATGACTTTCCCATCGTGAAAACTTGTTGGCTCTCAAAGCATGGCATTGACTTGGAGTAGGACTGGAGGTGTAATGTGAGACACCCAGAAGCAGATTCCCCACAATGTTCCCATCCAGTAAGAGGTGTACGCTACTCTCCATGCCGTGCCTGCTTTGGTTTGTCTTCGAACATTCTGGAAAGACTTGTTAGAAGTTTCAGCCTGAGTGGGAGCAAATAAAAAGTATATGAACAAGGTTGGATAGGAACAGATTAACTCCCAGAGGTTCAAAGACATATGAAATTTAAACGTGAGAATGTTCAAAATTAAAATTAAAACTACAAAAATTTTTTATTTAAAATAAATGAGTTTAGTAAGGATCAGAAAGTGTAGTATTAAGGAGAATGTGGAAACTACACTCACACACATATCGTGAGGGAGTATAAACTTGTATGAAGTACAATTTGTCAAAAGTTATCAAATTTTAAAGAGGGATGTTTTGATAAAGAATTCCACTCCTCAGGTGGACAACAAGGTCCTATGTAGCACAGGGAGCTATATTCAATGTCCTGGGATAAACCATAATGGAAAAGAATATGAAAAAGAATGTATATATATGTAAAACTGAGTCACTTTGCTGTACGGCAGAAATTAACACATTGTAAATCAACTAGATATCAATTTTTAAAAAACGTACTTGGAGCAAAAAAAAAAAGAGAGAGAGAATTCCATTCTTACAAACTTGGTTATAGATTAGATGTGTGTGAAAACTTAGGTACAACAGTATATATGAGACATTGCTTACGAAGGCAAAAGCCTAAGAAACAACGTGAAAATACAGCAATAGAGGATCGATAAATAATGGTAACACCATTAAATTAAAAAACTTGGAGCTAGAGCTGTTGGAAAAGAATGAGGAGGACCCATATGTAACAATGTGGACCGGCTTTCAGGATAAGGTGAAACACACAAAGGGAAAAATAATGTGCATAAAATTCAAATAGTGAATTCAATAATGTGTGACCAATGCAATAGTGTATGGAAAAGGGAAGTTATACAAATTTTGGCATCTGTCCATACTATCTATAGATTTTTACATAAAAACTTGTAAATAGTGATTTTATCTGGGGTGAAGAAACAGGGGACTGAAAGTCATTGGCAGAAAGAAAGCATGCTTTTTGAAAATTAAAATATATATGTGTAATGTATACATATTATGTCAATTCCATTCCTCAGCTGGAATTTTATTTTATTTTATATAAAATAAAATTTAAAAATAAGTATATAGAGATATATAAGGATATTTATAAATATATAAGGATATTTATAAATATATAATAATATTTTTATATATTTAAGAATTTTTTTATATTTAATTGATAGAAACTTAAGCTAGAGGAGATGGTTTATTTTCATGGTGGGAGGGGAGTTTCTGAGCTTGATATATTCTGCCTCATCTCTGAAAGCCCTGATGGAAAGAAGTAAGAGAGGCTTTGATTCTTTGTTTTTAGTTTTTGTTATCGATTTTGATTTTTTCCTTTCCTCTAGCTCTTTTCCTTTTCAGAAGGATTATTTTGCCACAGATCAGTTTCTCCCGTTCTATCAGCTTCCTGCTTTGATGCCATGAGCCTTATAATATTGTTTCATTATAAAAAGGGAACAAAGAGAATTTTGAAAAGAGAAGGGCAGTATTACTGCCCTTATGTGTTGGCTGCAGACACCAGGTGGCTGGCAGGAGTCAACTGAGCAAGTTCCAGCCCCATGACTGGAACGTGGATTCCTAACTAGTATGAAACCACATGTGACTTTTCAGGGTCCACTTTCTCGCCCTTAGAACCTGATGTTTTATCGCAGAAAGCAATTAGGCCTCCTCTCTTTAATTCTTCCATGTTCTTTAGTTTCAAAGCTAGATTGTACCAAATGCCCATGACGGTTTGAATCTCCAGAGCCTCTGGGTGTTCAGCCAGATAACTTGTATAGCTGCTGTCCTAAGTCATGAGCCCAATGCACTCTGCCTTTGGCCGTCTCTTACCTCCTTTGCTCACTTCCCTATTTTGAGATATATATATAACTAATTTCTTCCATCAGGTTCCTTTTTACGGCACCCACTCACGCACCTCACATCCTACCGTTGCACCGCACGCTTTGGAACCCCCATTCCATTGATCACCATTGCCCCGGATCTTCAAGCTTTTGTAGGAAGATACTTCCCTCAGGCTCACCGTTCTTCGAGACCTTACAGTCCGTGGGACTGAGAAGCACTGTGGCCAAGTGTCCTGGTCCTCCCTAGTGGTCAGGCCGTCCGTGTCCCTGCAATCACCTCCCCTTCCTGCATTCCAGCTCCCTTAAACCTTCCCCACCTTCCGCAAGCCGGCTCTCTCCACCTGTCTCACTAGGTATCCTGCCATTGGCTCATGAACTTCAGCTCCCGGCCCCGCTACCCACAAAATGGATTGCATCTCTGTCCCTTCTTCCTGACCTTGGAAGGAGGGGGCTCCCTCTGCAACATCAGACGCACCCTTGCTTTTCGCCCCATTTCCTTCTGAGTTACAGACTTCAGGGGACCCAGTTGCACTCATGGAATGTCCCATTCCCGAACAATCTCTCCTCTTCCTGGCCCTTCTGCTTCTCTAGGCTTAAAAAATAAAACAAAACAAAACCACGAAACACATGGTGAAAAAATGTTTTCTTGAACTCTCTGGTCTTCCAATTATTTGAACTAGAAATCCAGCATTCTCACTCAATTCCTCTGCTTTTTAAAATCCAAGCCATCAATTAATTATCTAGTTGTACGAACAGTACTTCTCAAAGTGCTTATGACCCAACAGGGGGCTTTGCTCAGTAGCAGATTCTGATTTGGGGGGTCAGAGGTGTGGACAGAGCGTCTGCATTGCTCAGGAGCTCCCAGACCTGCTGCTACTCTGCCACTCCACAGACCAGTCATCCTGCAGGAAGACTACAGATGCCTCTAGCATAGTTGGTGAGATTTCAAGAGCAAATTTCCCAAAAAAGGACACGTGATTATTTTTCATAATTTATATCCAGTTGATTTGAGAGAAAGTTCTAATCCTATCATTGATAATTCAATCACCGTCTTCTATTGATCACTGAGTAGTCTCTGTATTAGGCTTATTTACCTCCCTTATGACATTGATCTTTACAATTCTTATGAGAGTAGAGATGAGGAAACTTGAGTTTAAAAAGGTGAAATAAAAAATAAAATAATAAAGAGCTTAAATAACTTGCTTGTGGGCCAAACTGACAAAAAAGGAAAATGGTTTGAATCACCCTTGTTGTAGTAATAAGGGTCTGTGCCTCTTAAACTATTTTAAATTTATAGTCCAGTTTTCTTTTTATTTCCTATTTTATTTTGTCCAGCTTCACTAACACGGCTTTGTGTTACAAAGTAACTCTTTGGTCTTTATAGAGAAAGAAATATTTTCTATTTCTTGACAGAGTAGGAATAGAGGAAACAAAACATTTAACTAGGCAGTATGCTTATAAATGAAAATGAGATTTTGTTCTGAGGTCAGGTTAGATTTGAATCATGACTTTGCCTTCTAACATGTGACCAAATTACTTAACCTCTCTGTACCTCAATTTTCTCATAAAAGGCAGGGAAATAATACGGTTGTTCTCTTAGGTTGTAGTAAAGATGAAATGAGATAAAACCTCTAAAACACCCATGAAATAAACTAGCACATGGCAAGTGATTAATGCAAGTCAGTGGTTATTATTATTATTATTGTTATTATTATTACTCTGAAAAATTTTTGTTCCGGGAATGGTGACTGTGATTACCCTACTGAGACTGAAAGATATGATTCAGCCAAAGGATCTATCAGTTTGGTTTGTTAGTTCTGTCCACAGACTGAGTCTGCAAAAATCCCCTGGTACTTGAAATTCTACAGACCAATTTCTCCCCCATCTCTAATTCTTTCCAAGAAGATAGAGCAGTTAATGAATTAGCTTGATCTATCTCCTTAAGCTTTACTGTCATCAGCAAATTACCCCTAAGAATATTATAAATGGGCTTTACAAATTAGAAATCATGTCCTTAAATTACTTCCTTCCTCCCTCCATTCTCTTATTTCAAAAACTTGCAAATCTACTATCAATCAACTTAGCTCTGTCAGAGAAAATTTAATCCGGCATTTCTTATCCAGAATTGTGTACCAAAAAACTCCTTTAGTAGGATTTGTAGTTTTGTTCGCTAGGATTATCCAATAGCTGCAACTGTAACAATTATTTAAAGAAAAGTAAAACTTGATCATTCTACCATCAGAGGATTATTACAGGGTTAGAATTGCTGGTATTTTGAATCCCTGTGATTCTTGTTGATTTCATTTGGTGAATTGCCTGAATTGATATAATGGACAGATTAACATTTCTTTTTCTACCTAACTGTATAAAGAAGGTTTATATCTGCACAAGAAACATTTTTAACACTATATATACATTGTTATATAGAGATGTAAAGCTTAGCAATGATTCTATTGCCAAGGCCGATGATTTCTTTATACTGACACATTGAGACAAGCGCAGATTTTCTTTTGACAAATGATAAATGTGCAAAGCTGGGATTGTCCTTGAAGATAGGAAATAAGAGAATTTAATTATTTTCATTAGGGGAGCCCCAGAAAGCTTCGTGTCTTGCCTGCTATCAGGGAGGGGTAGTTAGTGCAGAAACAGTAAACCAGCGTTTCTTTCCCTCTACTAACACCACTTCTGAATGAATGCCAACATTTAATTTGACTTCAATGTAACTATCATCTACAATTTGGGATAAAATCAACATAGCAAAGGAGTGTATAATTACCATTGTCATTTTATTTTAATGAAAATGTGGTTTGCATTATTGTTTTGACAGGGTGCCTTTTGTTTATAGCTATCTTACTTGACTTAAAGACTGCCTACACAAGTATCTGCATGAGAAATACAGCTATTATTGCTCTGCCATGGCCTATGTCTGCCCTCTGGTTCAGATTTCAAATGTTTCTGCCCCTGTAATTTGCCTCTGCATGAACCCCGTTACAACTGGAGGCTAAATCTGGTTAAGACGGAGGGAAGAACACGTGCATAGACTATATTTCTTTCCAGAAGCCCCAGTATAATAATTTAAAGGAATAGAGGAGAAAAAAATAAATCTCACAAAAGTAAAGAGAATGTGTCACGAGAAAACAGTTACACTGTTAGGGTATAAAAGTAAGATAGAGTAGTGATAACCGACTTACAAGATCAAAAAAGTGAATTCTAATTTGATATTGGGAAAATCTATGAAGCAACCTCATGTGTATTGCAGACCTCCCCAGCACCCCCAGATCTGGAGCTGGTAACAAAAGGAGTTCTTAAAATGAGGGTAAAGGAACGTACCACAGAGGAATTGGTCAGTGGTTGGAAAAAGAGAAACAGAAGCATCCCAAACATGATTCTGCTTTTCTTTTAGAGTAGCTAAAAATCCATTAGAGTCTTAATTTACGGTATTAAAAATATTGCTCTAAATGATAGTTTCAAGCAAAGGAGAAATGTTAGGAATGGTGAATCTAATTTAATGTCATAAAATGAGAAAATCAGAAAAAAGTTGAGTGATAACAAAGCTGAATGGTTTAGAAATAGACATTTTTGTAAGCTGAATGCTTATTCTTGTGAAAAACTGCACATTTTATCCATGGTGCTAAATCTGGTTTATAATAAAGTTTCTCTGTTGATTGTGAATCCCACTGTGTAACACTCATCTTCCTACTTACCTGCTAAATAAAGAGAACCAAGCAAACATTTTGACCATTTTGTATTCAAATTGACCTCATGCATCTAAAAAACATCCAGGTTATTTAGGCAAACTTGTGTTTTGTGGGTAGAGTAACCCAGGTTCTTCTTTCACGCAACACATGACACATCTAAACCTGGCCTCAGTCTTGACAGTGTTTTTTAGTAATCTCTTTCCAAACCACCACTCCCTGCATGGATTGTTTTGAGACACCTGAACGTTTTCCTTTCTTTAAAATCTCTGCTTATACCTCCTGGGAGAAACTATGTAAAGCAGCTGAATGAAAGACAGGAAAGGGGGGTGGGAGCGAGACAATTGTACTTTTGAACTCCGGAAGCAATTCAGGAGAACAGTTGCTAGGGTCACTTCTTATTTCACTCTGGTGGCTTTTCTGGTAGGAGAGACACTGCTCTGGTCTCCTCCAGGAGAAGGTAAACATCTGGAGTTGATCTTTCCCAGTTTAGGAAAGAGCAGTTGTCAGCAATGGGCAGCCGTTCGTAAAAGTTTAATGAAGGATGAGCATTGCCTCTCAAATTTGCCTGAAGATTTTTTTTTTGTATGCAGGTACATATGTTCACACCCACATGTATACATGCACATATATATGTATATCTGTGAAGATGGATGTATAGAGGTATAGATAGAAATACAGACAGGTTTATTATTAAATATATATTTCTTTACATTGGTAAGTAGGAAAAGTTATCGAAAGTCACAGAGACAAATTCGTACTTACATGTGGATAGCCATATGCAGTACTGAGATCGTCTCTTACTGTGTCTTTGCCCCACAGCTATTTATTACAAGTATTTACAATATTACAAATTGTCCTCTGCCAGGACAAAAACGCATGTTGGGCTTCTTCTTTATTTTATTCATTTATTTATTTTTGTACAGTAGGTCCTTGTTGGTTATCTATTTTAAATACAGCAGTGTGTACATGTCAATCCCAATCTCCCTAAGTATCCCTTCCCCTCCTCCACCCTTCCCCGAAAATGGGTCGTCTCGCCCTAATGAGAGCTTGTAGACTGTTGGATGCACTGGCTTAGGGCTTGCTCTGGTTTATATGAATGGAATATGGTTTATAAGAAATCACAGGCCAGAGGCCATTCCCTACTGGCAGTTGATGAAAGAGTGGCTGCTTTTGCCGGAGATCAACCCAACAGTTATGTACCTTTCCTCCTCTTCGCGTTCTCGGCAAACCCCAGCCTTGATGTGAAGACATAGATATCGTCTCCCAAAGGCGCCCACACCTGCTCCCCAGGAGAGTAGGCTGCGCTTTACCTGGGCAGCGCTCAGCTACCAGCTGGTCTCATCTTCACACACCACCATCCTGACCCTGGGGGAAGGGGACCATCGACAGCGCTGGGCACTGGGAAAGCCAGCCTTCCCCTCTGCAGCCGATAACAGGGAGGTGCATGAATCAGCCTTTTCAACTAACCTCATGGTGTCCAGCCAGAGCTTATCTTCAGTTTTACGGAAGGAAAAGCTGAAGTTGGCTAAAAGCGCTTCTTTATTCTCTCTTCCCTTGATACCCTATAAGTCACCAGGGGAGCTGAATATTGCAAAATCCTGTCATGAAACAGCAGGCTGATAAACTGAAAAATAAAAACAGATGTGGAGCGGGAAGGCTTCTGGACATTTGTTTCTTGCTTTGGACTGGTTCAAGCGCTGGGACTCTTTAACCCTACTCCCACTTGGAAGAATCTACTATTCCCTCTGCTTCTGGTGATCACAATCCTTGGGTAATTCGCATCTTTGGAGAATCACCGCTCCCACATTGAAGTCAAAATAAAGTGATAGGAAAATGCAAAATAAAAATAATAAGTGACATTTATTGCATGTGTATGGGCCAAACAGTCTGCAGGCAATATTTCATTTACACAGAGAGGGGGCAGAGAACAAACGCTACAGAGCCAGAAGACGGGGCGTCAAACCCTAGCTCTAGCTCTTGCTGGCTGTTGGGCTGAAGCAAGTTACTCTATTCATTTTTGTCTTTTTTCCTCACCTGTGCAAGGGGAGTCATACGTATACCTCCCTCTTGAGGAGTTAACGTTTGTAAATCTCTTGCAACAATGTCGGTCCCAACCTCCATAAATGTAAAACAGTTAATCTTATTATAATGCAGTGAAATAGGTAGTCTTATCCATCCTTGTATTTCACAGGAACAGCTGAATCTCAGTGAGATTAAATCACACGTGAAATACTACGCAGAACTGGAATTGAAGTCCTTGTCTGTAGAATTCCAATTACTGAGCTACGACACCATATAGGAGAATTTTCAGGGCAAAACCAAAATGGAGACCCCGCCAACCTAGGAACATCACAGCAATTTCTACGTATGTGTGGGCAAAGCATATAATTCAGACCCCAGTCTCTGAGGTTTTACATTTGCAGATCTGGACGTGAATTCTACAGATTTCCCTCAACTTTCTACTTTGCTCCATGAAGGCACAACTGCTGTTATCTCATGATTTGAGGGTTAAAAATGACATCAACTTTGCAAAAGGACTAGTCTCTAAGTACCCTAAGAGTGAAAATAAAAGTGCGTCACTTGGACAGACTAACTGGAGAGGATAGATACTGCACCTTCACTCTGCCTCACCAGAGATTTATCACACAGCGGTCTATTGGCCGCAAGTTACAGAAGACCCAACTCATAATGGATGAAATATAAAGTGCTTATTATCTCTTACATGATAAGAATTCCCAGGAGAGGATGTGTCCCTGGTTGGGTAGCTCAGTAACTCGAGGATGTTAATTCAGTAACTCAAGGATGTCCATACTTTTACTTTACCACTCTTAGCATATTTCTTTTCGTTCCCAGTCTTGTCTTCGTAGCTTGTTATGTTGGCTGGAACATCAGCCTGATACATGACAGGGTCCACAAGCGCCCTGACAGCCATCTTAGACATGCGGCTCATTTCTGACCACGGGTAAGGGAAGGTGACGTATGCAGCTTTCAGAAGGGACCTTTTTTCTATTTCCCTCCATCCTTCTTGCACTCATTAGGGATGGCAGAATGGAAATCTGGGAGCAGCCTAGGTTCAATATGAAAGGATATACCATATCAGCACTACATTGCTTACTATTACGTAAAAGAAAATGAGATTTTAAAATCTCATTAAGCAACTACTACTTTTAATTCTCTTCTACTTGCATCACGATCGCTATTTTAATGATAGGGTCCCCGCTAGTTTCCCCAGTAACTCACATTCAACACTGCAACTGGAATGGTGTGCCAAGCATAAATCCGTGAGTTCTGCTGTCCAATGGCTGTTATGGCTTTCATTGCACTGATGGATTATCTAGTCCCTGCCTACGTTCTATCCACGTCATACCCTTCTACTCTGTTCTTAACCATATCCCAGCAATCCAGATCTTCTTTCTGTTCCACAGGGAGAAAAACAAAACAACAAAAGTAAAAATCTTACCCTCACTTTAGGACCTGATGCTTCCTATTCTTCTTCTCTGTCCTCTCTTCCCAAAGACGTTTATATAGTCACCTTCTTCCAGGGACCTCAGCTACCAGCCCCTAAGTGATGTCTTTCCTAACACTCCTTTCTAAAGGACCCCTCATCACCTCTCATAGCACTGCTTTATTGGCTCAGGGCTCTTAATAGCATCTGAAATTTTCTTTTCTAGTTATTCGATTACTTACTTATTATACGTTTTCCACTGTTAGAATGTCAGCTCCAGAAAAGCTAAGACCTTATATACTTAGACATATGAGTCTTGTGAAAGCACAGCTTTATGTAGTTTGTTTTTTCTCCAGCTTTTAGCTTAATTTTCTGGATCTATTTTCATGCTATTCCATAAGCATTCAGATTGCTTAAGGGTGCCTGTTAGCTGGAGTCTTATTACATAAATGATTTTGTGTCTCTCCTCTACACCTTTGAAGATTTCCAATAGACCACACTTAAGTTGCTGTAGTAATCAGAAACTAAGGGAATTTTAAAATAAATCATAAAGAAACTTAGAATGATTAGGGAAAAAAAGCAGCTAATTGGGAGAATAAACATCCAAAATGATGTCTAATTTGGTTGAAAATAACCAGGATCTATTGCATGACGCTGGTAAAAGATTACTGAAGTTCTTGACTCCTGGCTTAAATTGCAGTCTGGCCTAAGGGAGACTGTTAAAATTCTCGTAAGTCGGATGGACACTTTCTAATAAATGCCTTGAGAATCTTAAGACACAACAATTTCAAGCCAGCACTGGAGAACTCTTCTGTATGTTTTCAGTTACCTTTCAAAATAAAAAACAGCTCAGCCTACACTGTACTTGTTTTGTTTGAGTGTGAAAACGCTCCCAGCAAGTGCTTGCATGAATGCAAAATAATAATTTGGGAAGTGCGAATAAAAAAATCAACTTTGTCTTTACCTGCATAATGACAGTCCATCAGTTGTGATGATTTTTAAAAATCCACCTTATTGTTAAAGTCCATTCAAAATAACATTTTAAACATCTTCCCTTTCTTTATTCACTCAATTGACAACTGTGCTGTGTGTCCACAGGTTGTGTGATTGGCAGCCTGGAGTTATAGCTCCAATAGCTGGATGATGAACAGATAAAGGGATGTTGAGAATAGAATGAGAAAAGTGGTTCCTTGGAAATTTTACATGCCTGCATTAAGTCACATAATTATGTAGATGTTCTCTGCCAGCTTTCTAGAGTTTCAAGCCTGTTTTCACTCTATTATTTTTCTCTAAGCAGATTTAACCTTAGAAACCGAATAATGATATCCTTCCTAAAAGGGAAAAAAAAGTTTCCTCAAATTACTTCAGCGGACTTCCGTTGATGTTTTATTTTCAATAAACCTTGAGGCAAATAGCCACTTTTGAACTCTGCACTTTGCCCTCTGAGTTTCACAACCTGGCGAAAGATCAATACCAGAGTCAAAAGTGTTAGCAAAAATGAAAATGATATGCGCAAATTGTTATTTATACAAGTCCCTGATTTTGTTTACTGAATTTAATATAAACTTTGTCTTTTGATTAAAAGCAAATGTTCAAGTTCTCTGTAGGGACCTGGTGTTCTAGATGATTAAATCTTAAAAAAAAAAAAAACAAACAAAAGAAAAAACTGCAGAGGGCAAGAATTAGCTAAGAAAGATCCCTTGCAGACATTTCTTTGGTATTAAATAGCAGAAGATAATGATTAGGCTGTGTGAATACGTGGAACAGTAAAGGGAAGAGAAGATCACCAAAGACGTATACTTTACTTATTGAGGTCTTCCGAAATAGATATCACTTAAAACAATTTGTATAGTACCCAAGCTAATAAAAATGATCATCATTTTGAGTTATCCTACTTCTTGAATTTTACCAAAATGGAAGATCAGAAAAGCACAGATAACGTCTTTTGTAGTTATGACATTTTATTCCTTATTGAAATAGTAGTATTAAAAGTAAAAACTATATATAATTTTTATAATAAATAATGATCATATTCATTTACTATAGAAGATAAATCCACTTAAAATATTTTATAGAGTATTTAATTAACTGAGAAAATTATCAATGAATTCATGTATGTGAACAGAGCAAGATACTAAAACTACATATCCCTCTAAAAGAGAGTGGTTATATGTATTTGTGTAACACATTCACTTTGCTGTACAGCTGAAACTAACACAACATTATAAATCAATTATTCCCCAATAAAAATTTAAAAAAACTACATATCCAATGAGAGTGACCATTTATAAAATCTACTAATTACATATAGATGAATATACACAGATTAATTGGCCTATTTATCTGGTGTTGCATGTACAGATAATTTTCATTTTTCTTGCTGTATGTTTTTATTTAAATTTTTTTCTCAAAGAATATACATTGCTTTTATAATGAAGCAATGATTATTAAAATTGGAGCAAAGCTGTTTAAATTTATTTCTAGACACAAAAGAAAAAACCTATTGAATTTATCGAGATCTGGCATATTTTATAGTGTCTAAGGAAGCATATGGGATTGGATTCCACACTCATGTTTCCTTCTTCTTTTGGGGGTTTTCCACTACTGAGACACTAAGCCTTAACTACTAAGTTAAAAATATTAATAAATACTATGATAGATTCAGTTTTGACTGTAGACATGGCTAGGAATTTTAGAAGTTTATAATTCTTGTCCTCGAGGAGTTTACTATCTCGCTGGAGAAAACAGACTTACTATTTGAAGTATTTACAGAATAATTAATGGACAATTTGTGTGGTCCTAATCAGTTGTATGGTCAGTTTTCTGAATTTATTCCTCTTCTCGTATGAAGTTAAAACTTAAGAGAGTGGCAGGGATCTTGTGGAATTAATTAACAAGAACAAATACAGTAAAGCCACAATTAAGTTTATTACATTGTAGTTAGTGCAGCTCAAATTAAGTTCTTTAAGACATGGACATGAAATATGTGCATCTTCTATTCAATTTTAGATGTTAGGAAATTAAAATAAAAACATCCAATTACATCATTCAGCACATACTCAGGAATTCCAATGAAAATAAAATATTAAATGAAATAAGAATTCGATCTCAGATTAGAGTCAATTTAAGCACAACCCATTGTCAGACGTTTGGTGATTTATTTGTATCCATGATAGGAATGCTGTGACCCAGTGCAAAGAATGTCCTTTATAAGTGACTCTTCTGTATTATGCCCTCAGGTCCTATGATTATATATTGTCTTCATGCAAGTTCTAACTTAAAAACAGAACGAAACAAAAAAACTGAATGAATAATGAGAAAAAATAGAGACAAAATAAAGATTAGAGAAAAAGCCTCAATATCTGTAAGTAATTAAATATCACATTGGTTCCTTGGAATTTAGCAGGCAAGAGATCATGTTTCACTCCATTAATTTGTTCTTTTTACTGCCCACTATAGGAAACAAAGAATGGAAACCAGTTCTCAGATTTACATCTTGACAAACTCATGGCATCCTTACCAGTAAGATATTCTTCCATCATCAGTTTTTTTTATCAACTGATAATGATGCCCAAAAGATATGTTTCAAACTAAAACGATAAAATTTAACTTGCCCCTGGAATAGAAACAACTATAGGTTGACCAAGGGAATGATAGTACTTGTACTCAGCAATCCGCTGTAAGTAGATAAGTGTCTTTAATAGCTTAGTTGCCATATTTTACTTTCAGTTTACATATATGTAGGGAAGTTTCACTGCCCCAATATCTTAATGACAATAAAAAAAGAGAAAGGTTTAATTTAATGTGTCTATTTTTCTGTGTAAAAAGCAATAAATGCAATTATAAATGTGCACTGGAGGCATAACATTCACTTGCCATGACCTTTAAGTCACCTCTGCTTACACAGAAGTCAGTTCCTATACAAAACAATAAGTCAGTTGCAATACTAAAATTCATTTCATTTATTTTAAATGAAATGGGCAACTAGATATTCCCACGAGTGACATTAATGGGTCACTTAAGCATTAGGTGGCTGGGCTGCCCAGAGAAAAACTTTCCAGCTTCCTTTGTGAAAGCCTCACTTTTATAAACCAGAATCCAGTGCACCTTTCCTTCCAGAAACTGGCCAAAATTATCTCCCATAGTCTAAAGAGATTTCCTTATTTTATTTTATTCCACTTATCATTTCTCCAATGCCAGAATGAGTTTTAGAGTAAGAGAAAAAATAAACGAAGCGCTGGAAACAAACCTCATACAAGTGAGCTCAAAGAGAGGGCCAGGGAGTACACATTGCAAGGTCCCAGTGAGTACTGTTTTTCAGTATTGCCTTACCTCTTCTTTACTAATAAAGAAAGTTGCTTATAAAATAAACCACACACACTGACGGAACTCACGATTGGAACATTTAAATGATTATTTGCTTCTCTTTCTACCAGCTTGTAAAACATTATTTTCTTATTCTTCCTTAAATGGCCTGTGCTAATTACATACCATGACCTTTGACCTCCAGGTGCCTTCATTTATGGCAGCACATTCCTTTCTAGGGCAACACATTGGCCTGGTTTACAGGATGCTGCTACCAGGCCTTCCACTCCTGACTTGTGCTTCCCTAGGTCATCATTCTAACTCACCAACACAACTCAGCAAAATAATTCATTTTTCGGTAGAGGTATGCAATTCACCCAAACCCCAAGGAATAAATACAAAATTATATAACCGACACCTCCCTTTGGAATATCAAGCCTATTAAGAAATATGTTCCTGATTTGTTTCCTTCCTAAAAGAGAGTGAGAAAAAGTAACATTTTAACCTAGGGATAAATAGCTGAATTACCATTGTGGAGTCATTTCTTGAGGGATTATATAAATGACTTTGAGTTGACTCTTTTAAACGGTCAGAAGTTGGAAGTTTATCAACTGTTTTGAAACTTCCAATCTCAGTCTCGTATGATTCTAAGGTGTCAAGGGGATTAGGGGATGGAAGTAAGATTCCCTGTCAATTTAAAGGTATCTGAGTAAAAATTTTTAAGATGATGTCTTACTTACTCTTCATTTTCTTCAGGTCTAATACAAATGTGGAACTCAGTTATTATGCATTTGGACAATTGTTGAATTCAGCACCGCCTGATTTGTAGTAAATATCTGAATAGTAGGATCGATTTAGACAAATTGACCTAACAAATAGAAATTGTTATTAAAACAGAACTAGCTGTACAATTGAATCATTCAGGAACAAGCTCAACATTTCCATGCACCGGGACATATAGTTTAAACTGTTATTACTATTCCTCAAAGTTCTGATAAATTTACCCCAATTCTTTCTTTATTTCAGATGAAAGTATTTAAGGAAGTTGAACTTGTTGGTTGATTAGGTATAACCCTGAATACATTTCCAATAGCTGGATATGTCTATAGCATGACCATAAATAAAATTTCAGTCAATTGCTAAATAATTAACTTTTTTTTTTCATTGCAAATTTGACTGAGAAAGAAACAAAAATACCAAAAGAAGAGAGAGTCTGGCATCCTTTTGTGTTCATATGTATTAACATGTAAAACTGTGTAATGTCTGTCGTTTTAATAAAATCCCTATTATAGCTAATACCTCTATTAAGAATACTAGAATGCAATAACTTATTTGAAGTTAAATTTAATTAGTCAAACTGTTTTGTAGAAGAAACAACACAATTCATATTAAAGTATTTTCATTTAAGAATGTCGAAATCCAGATTTACACCAAAGATTAAAAAAAAGAACTATTACAAAAGGATCACTGGGTTATTTCATTAAATAGTAAATATTTAATATATTTAAATATATATGTGTGTGTATTCATATATATAATTCAAAACAATTTGATTTATAAGCAATTTCTCCATGATGAGCATTGTGTACATATCAAATATCTTCCCTGTGGTACCTGATTTTGTGTTAAATGCTTTTTTTTTTTTTTTGGCCGCACTGCACGGTTTGTGCGAGTTTAGTTCCCTGACCAGGGATCAAACCTGGGCCCTTAGCAGTGAAAATGCTGAGTGCTAACCAGTGGACGGCCAGGGAATTCCCATGTTAAATGCTTTTTCCACAGATAACACTTTAACATGTGATGACTTCTCTCTATAGACAGAGGAATCTTAACTAGTCATCTGATTATGGTAAGGGTGACAAGCGTTAAAATTCTGGGATACTGTTCTTAGGATGGCTTGGGGTCTTTCTTCCCACCCTTGGACCAGTAATACGGACTCTCAGAAAAGAGACCATTTACTTGCCCTGTTGTCAGCGCATCTGGAAGCCTTGTCAAAACAATATAATTTTACTTTGTAACTTTTTGACATTGGTATTTATTGCACCTGTCTGTGGGCATGATTTATGACCTGTCTGGTGAATATTTCTCCTCCAGTTGGAGTTTACAATATGAGATAAGTGAAGCATTTAAAGGTCTGTGTGTGCCTCGGGATGGGAAGTGGACGTTTTGCAGCCTCACTCCCCGTCTCTCCTCTCCCCCCAACGTCATCCTCACCCCCAAAATGACCACTGTGATACGCCATTCACTCAGGCCTTCGTAGAAAGAAAGAAGAGAACAATTATGTAAGACTACATTTTCCACAATCTCTTTTGCAGGGGAATTATGTGTCAATAAATTCTAATGAGTGGCAAGAAAATTCTCCATCGGGGAGGCATCCAATGGAAAACATGTGCTTGTTGTCAGGAGAGCCCAGTGACCTTTTGTCTTTGTAATGGTACCCTGGCTGGGACTCATCAATGTTCCTATCTATCACCAGAAAACACACTTCCCTTTGGCAAAATTGCACTTATTTTAAAAGCAGCCATTCTAATTAAATTGCTTAATTAGGCTGCAATTAAGAAAGCTTTCTTTCCTTGACTATCCCCTCTGGGTCTCCGTATTAGTTTACAATTGTTTAGCAATTCTCCTTAATCTCATAAAGTACACACTCTAGATATGTTTTTGTTCTATGGTTTCATAATAAAATGTTTTAAGCCCTTCAATTTCTACTCTCCAAAGTTCATATGAATATGATTTATTGGGGGGAAATTCTATAATTACTAATAAAATTTAATGTTTTCCCCCCAAACGTTTGAGATGTGTGGATAGAATCTGTTTCTTTGTCTGTTTCCTCAGACCTGCAAATTCTTTCTCTTCACTGAGCCCTAGTGGAAAACAACATTATCTTAAAATAACATTCAACTTAAATTATGTAATTGTACAAGTGTGAACTTTTTGCACTTAAAAATGAAGGGAACAATTTAAATTAAAAATTTTATGTGATACTTTAAAAGAAAATATACAATGCATGAGCTAATTTTAAATTAGTAATGCTTTTGTGCACGTCTGAGGTGTACTTAAAAACTCACAGTTACCAGCTGTGTCATTTTATTATTTCAGTACAGTTATAATTGACATCGGCTTCTGTAAGTTACCTTACTTTAATCACATAGCAAATACGCACTTTAACATATCTAGTCTATCAATTAAATGTACTTCAAAAATTCATTACAGAAGCCCCTAAATCATAAAGAAGCTGAACTTCACACAGATTTAAAAATTGAGACCTCTGACACAGTTTTAAGTAGATTATCAATACAATTTTCTCTACACCAGTAATTCAGATAAAAACCCTGCCTTAAAAAAGACCAATAGGGCTTCCCTGGCGGCGCAGTGGTTGAGAGTCCGCCTGCTGATGCAGGGGACACGGGTTCGTGCCCTGGTCTGGGAAGATCCCACATTGCTGCGGAGCGGCTGGGCCCGTGAGCCATGGCCGCTGAGCCTGTGCGTCCGGAGCCTGTGCTCTGCAAAGGGAGAGGCCACAACAGTGAGAGGCCTGTGTACTGAAAAAAAAAAAAAGACCATTAATTTTTGTTTTCTATGCTAACTCCTTATAGCTGCAGCATTTTTTAGTGTATAGACAATAATTTCTATAGGAAAGAATCCTGTATGTTGGTATTCATGTTCCTTTACTACTCTTTTCCCTAACAATGCCCCAAGTATCTTAACATTTTAATCCCAGAAATGATAATCTAACCGTTTAATCATTTTTGTTGTACTCCTCTGAATTCTCTCAAACTTCTTTGTATTATTTAGTTGTTATTTTTGTTGTGGGACTGGAAAAAGGATAAATCTGTCAGGGCTGAGTGCAGATGGACGATTACCTTAGTTCCTAAGATAGCTAAGATATACTTAACTTGTAGTTTACACATTGTAGTCTATCTTACAAACTCATTCAGTTTGACTCCCAGATTTTCTTCTGGGCACTTACGCAAAGACTACTCCTTGCCGTCTTCTTTTGGTGCAATTGTATTTTATTCCCATGAAAACTTAGGCAATATCTTCCTTTTTAGAAGATTAGGAACTTTGTTTCTTGGCAAATGCAAACAGGACAGGGACACATTTGTGAACTCTAATACGTATATCATTGCAGTGGAGTATATACCAGCCATCCCACTGTCAGCTCTTGCAGTTTCTTGTTAGTCCATCCCCAATTCAGAAAAAATGAGAAGTCTCTTTCCCTTCAATGATACGATTTCCTTCTCGAACCTACTCATCCTTAACAAATTGGAGTCTGCCAATGTGTTACCAAGCCAGTGACATCAGTACTGGCAGGACATTAAATCGAGATTAGAAATGGCCCCATGACATCACCCTCTTGTTCCTCTCGAACAGCTGGTTTCTGTATATTGTGCAATTTTAGATCATTATTCATGGTTTGGGTCAGTATAATTCAGGAAGCCAAAAAACTGCCAAGAAAAATTGTCCTGGAACCAGTTCAAAGACTCAAAATTATTTTATTGATTAGACGCCTGAGTTTACATCTTCCAGAAGGACCTCGTGAATCATCAATACATGATAATACCTGAGTCATTTTAGCATGCACGATGTTTAGAACTTCAAAACAAGATCATCTTTGAAGGGTTAGCCATAAAGAAGTGTGATAATGAGATATGTAAGGAACTTGGTTGGTTACAGCTGAACAGGGACCAGAAACTATTGACTGAGCAAGAGGTTTGTTTGAACTGGATGGTTATTTATTTTCACCTTATACTTGTTGACTTCATATCCTCCCTTCAGCTCATCTCAGACAGTGAAGAGGTATGTTTTAAACAAGCCAGACAGGAAACTATTTTGAGAGGCCTTATACAGGCATTATACCAAAGCAAGAAGATAAAGCACAGATTTGGCTGGCTGAGAACTTCGAGAGGAAGGTCATGTTTTAAAACAAAATAAAATCTAAATGTGTTTAGAGAAAGAGACTGCAAACTCATATATTCTTTCTCTAAGAAACTGGAGGGAATTTCAGTAATAATGTGCTTCACTTAGGATAAGTCTTAGCTAGTTTTGGAAGATAGATCCCATTATGTTATCACAGCCACAGAGCAAATCTCGTGCACGGGTCATTTCACGGGTCTTTGTTCCTAAAAAAATTTGTGCTATGCCCAGACTTCTATAGATCTGTGCCACCATTAACCATACTTCCTTCTGTCTACGTGCTGTGCCACAGTCTCTGATTATGGTACTATCTTACTCAAAATTATTGACTCTTATTGCCACCCACTTGAGTATAAATTTTACATTAAGAAACTATGATCTTGTTATATTTTTAAATCTCATTTCCGGGTCCTATTAGATGAAAATTCTGGTGGCTATAGGAACATGTGAAGAAAAAAAATACAATTTCTTATAGCAATGATGAAAATATCCCTCCTATACTTACGTAAACGAAGCGTCTATCATAGAAAAAAATAAGTTCAGAAATGTCCAATTTTTATTGCAACATAACACATCCCCTTGTATTACTATTGATATAATGTCCTCCAGCCATAATCTACTGGCAACCTGCTCTTGTCAAATAATCAAACGGTTTAATCATTTTGGTAGTTCATCACCTACACACCTGCCGCTCCTCCCTCACACCCATACACTCAATGATGTAAGTAATAGCAGCATTACATTGAATTGACTTAAGTTCCAGAGTGAAGTAACTCTGAAAAAGAATCACATTTTTTAAATGGTGGTGGTGACTGGGGAGGGGGGAATGTAGAAATTCTAGCAGCTTCGCTTAGTACTCTTTTTTTCAAAGGCTGACCTAGCTCTGAGGAGAATCGAGCATATGCCTATGATTCGGTGTTCATTTTTCTTTCTTTTTTTCAGTTATCAGAGAAAGGACACAGTCTGGGCTGGTTTCATCACTCAGCAATGTCCCTCTTCACAACACAGCTATTACATGTACCACTTAGAAGCAATACCAAGACATGTGTTTCCTGGGATGTTCTGTTTGTGTCTCTGGAATGTAGAGATTTTATGGGTTTATACTTGCCCCTCCTACATTTTAAAACACTATTTTGGGGATTGGATTTAGGTGGATAGAGAATATTGTTACTTCAGAGTGATTCCTTAGGGACTGGGTCCCTCGCCATGGATATCTGCCCTGCAATGATTGGTAAACTCGTGCAACGTGATAAATGCTGTTTTCTGATTTCCTTATTTTCACATGGTATGTCATTTTCAGCCTTCAAAATGAAAAGAGTACTGTGTAGACATGGGTGTTTGTCCTTTGCTCCTACAGAAATCAAATCATGTAGAGTGCTGGAGAAGGACTGGAGAAATGAAACATCCTTTAGTTGGTAACTTGGTCTGACATATAAACAGATGAGACTGTAAGAGACGTGCACGAGAGGTGTGTGTGGGAATGCCTTCTTCAGGACCCCTTGTTCAAGGTGCTCTAAAAATGTAAAATTCTATGTGTTTGAGGAACAGATAGCTGTGTTTACATATAATTTTCACCGAGTACCAACTGATACGTTCTTCTAGATCCTGCTTGCTGTTAAACGACTCATTTTGAAGCTTTGAAAAGAAAGACTAAATGGAGAAGTGTTTTATGTCACTGAAAAAATAAATATAAACTGTGATACTTCCCTTCCAGGAGCCGAAGAAAGCTCCTAACATTTTGTAAAAGCCTTGTTCACAGTCACTTGTCTTGGGGATTCAAGCGCTCATTTTGAACGGTCAAAGTAGATAAAAATTTTGTTACAGAAGGAAGCTTCTCAAAGATGTCTTACATTTTATCTCATTATTTGAGCCGTGCTAAAATTATAAAGCGATCAGGAAGAAAAAAAACCCTAAAAACCACCCCCTCCTCCTTCATCACTACCAAATGCAGCCACAACATGTCTGCCGTGAAAAAAATACCTGTAACCTCCAGGAGCTTTGATAAAATCAAGGCCAGTGAGATGTGCTAGACCCGCTCCCTTCTTCCCAGATGGTGGGGTTTGCTACCTTCACATTTGGCTTTTAATGGACAAGCAAGGAAGCCTGCCAATAAAGCTGCGGAGCAAAGCTAAGAAAACAAGCAAACAAAAGCAATCACGCCCTAGACACGGAGGCCAGTGACAGGGATGATTGATCAGGTGTCCAGCTGGAAGCTGTCACCACCAAGTTGAGAGAAACAGGCAGAGCTTGGCAGGTTTCACGGGCCAAAGATTATCACGGGGTATTAGGTAGGTAGCATTCTTCAGCAAACAAAGAAACGGAAAGGATGGAGTTTGCTCTGCCCGAGCCACATGCCCAGCAGAGATGCTTACCACGTGACTCTCCTTGTGTAAGGGATACTTGAAACTAAGCATATTAGATTTCCTCTTGGAAAGTCTCGCTGGAGAAAACCGTACTGCGCACCCCTCTGTCCTTTTGTCTGTATGTCCTTGTGCTGAGACAGACTGAATATCTTTCTGTTGCTAAAAGAAGTGTACATGTTGGCATATAATCACTTTAGCAAGCAAACAGCCCATGGGGAGGTGCACTTTGACAAATTCTCATTCTGGCGTAATTTCCTTGTCGCTTAAGTGAGGAGAATAGAAACCCGGTCGACTCTACAGAATTGTCTCCAGAATGAACGGAAATCATACCCTGTCTCCTTGACTTTAACATGTCGTGGGTTATGATAAGGCTTGTAGAAAACTTTTGAGTAAAGAGCACCTTTTTCACGCTAACGAAGCATATCGACTTTGAGATTAATCCTAATATTTGAGAAATATTAAAATGTGAATAAAAGGTGAACATTGCAATCAAGGAAATAAGATAGATATGAAAACATTTTATAAACCACAAAGTGCTGGAAACATGTACTTAATTAGATCATAATTAAAACATGTTCATGATATGGGATGATGAATATCCTGCTTGTTATAAAGGCACTAACTCTGAATAACACAAAGTCTCCATCTACACAGATGGAACTTGAATTCACGTATATGAAACATTAAATTAATGGAATAGAAATCCCTGACAAAGGTTCTTTCATCTGAACACAAGAAAACATCAATTTAACAAATATGTCCTGAAAACTTCAATCTGATTCCATTTCACTCCAACAAACACACATATTTTATGAATAAATTATAGAACATGCTATAATATTGGGTCCTCATTTCTGGTAAGCACACAGAATTTACTTTTAGAAATACAGCGTTTGTTTTCAGATATTCAGTATCAAAAGAAGGTGATCAAATGACACTATATGATTGACTAAAACGTTGATTTTTATCTTGAAAAAAATTGTGGAGTCTTAGCATTTTAACTCTACAGAAACAGATTGTTTCCCCGAGTTTTTATGGCCCAAGATTCACATAAATGATGTAAATTCTTGAACAAACTTTACACTCATTAACGTTTTCTATTATTAGCCATTTTACAAGGAATCAAAAAATGACATGTATATTGGACGACTGTTCATTTTCATGGCGAAGTCAGCACTTTAAATATAAAATGGCTTCCTTATCAGTAGCTTGAGAATCAGCTCAGGCTTGTGTAATATTGAACACACCCTACCAAGGAGACAGCATGGGTTTGGGGCAGGAAATCACAGATAAGGATTTCCTTAACTATCTCCACCAGGGTGTGCAGCAATGCTGAAAAATGCTTGTTTTATCTTCAGTTTTGTGTCTGTCATTTTAAGGTATATACAGAAATTATTGGAAGTGAAAGATGAAGAAACAGACCATCAGTATCTTTTCCATGTGGTAAAATATTGGTAAATGGAAGGCCATGAGTATAGAATAAAGCTAGCTCCAAAAGTCAGTGGTTTCCAAACTTGGGGCCCTCTCAGAATTACCTGAGACCAAGGAAACACATCCAGAGTTGCTGGTCTACCCTTGGAGATCCTGAAGCTGTAGGTCTGGGAGGGGTCCCAGGAAAATGTGTTTTGAAAGCATCTCAGGTGATTCTAATTAGAACTGGAGACCGCTGCCATACAATTCAAATGAACTTTCTAGACTCATTAATAATGTAACAATGTGGAAAATGTTATTTCCTTAGCAGGAGAATTTTTGTCCTCTTTTATGTTGGAAGAATATTTGATAAACCACTTGGCAGAGGTGGGGGAAATGCTCAAGGGAAATGTTTAAGGAACAAAAGATGGTCCTTGGCTTCATTCCAAGCTTTAGTCTTGCCGAATGAGGTGTGTAAACTAAGGGTATGAGATGAATTATTACGGACAAAAGAGGAGAATTTTTTAAAAGTCGTAAATGGAAAGAAAATAGGGGTAAAGGCAAGTGGTTGAAACTGGTGCCTACATTTTTACTAAGCTTATTAATTTTTGTTGTTATTACCATTATTACCTCAGATATCACATGTAGATAACCAAAGTCAGTAATGTATTCGGGTTTAAAGATCTAGTTTGGAAGTCATCATCAGTGGTTACATTAATGTCAACTCTCCTCTTTAAAACTATAGTCCTCAAGGGGATCAAATCTAATGACTAGCAATACCCAATGATCCTCAAACTCAGTGACCATTGACCATGACCATGTGTAGCAAAGAGAGAATAAAACAGAAGCATTTCCTCTAGGTAATTTGTTAGAACAGTCAGATGTCTTTGTCAATTTCATGTTGGATTGCAACTATCCCGCATACCCCCAAATGATGATGAATTTTTGGAAACACCAGAAGCCATTCCACAAGGAATGATTTCATACTTGATTGTCTTCAGGAAGCTAGAGTTAATGGTTGTTTAATAAGGATTATTTAAATGTCAAAGGATATAACAACTGACCCCCTTCTAATATTGCTAATTTCCTTCCTTTTTTCCCCCCCAGTGAATAGTACTTCATTTTTAACCATTTAATTGTACTTGGAAAATAAGTTCAATACATAGTTTTCAAACTTTCAATTCATAAACTGCGAACTGGATTTTGGGTTCTAGAAACAATAAACTAGTTTATTGAAAACATAATCCCTATAGAGAGAAGAACAATAAAGACTTTCTTGCTTTTACTGACCATGAACCAGGGTTAAGAGGCTGTTTCAGGGGAAGGGGTGCTATTGCAATGGATTGTGGCTGTGATGCTTGTCGTTCACACACTTTACTGGAAAAATGATGATGGTATTAAGCACTGCATGAGTGAACAAGATCCTTGTTTCTAAGACAAGGCATGGAGCAAAATATTGTCAAAATAGGGTTTTCCAAGGTGTATTTATTTTTATTTTTAATGGAACAAAATTATTCCCAGCTGTGCAACATTCTCACTGTGCCCATTACTTTTTAATGAATCTTACAATAAGATGATTAATTCTACACACTTGGATACTTTGGGCTGAATGTTGTTGATTAAGCAATTACATTAATCCACTTCTGCTTATTTTTTTGGAAGCCCAATGATGAAGGTAATTTTTCCCCCTTTGGAATAATCTCTCTAGAATTATTAGGCACGTGTGAAAGGAGTTGTACACACATTTCTAAGGACTACCCTTGTTATTAATAACCAGTGTTAAGCTGCACACGACAATCAGCCTGTTTTATTCCAGCTGATAAAGTTCATGACGTCACTCTGTTTCTTTTCTCAGCTTAGACTTTGACATCATGCATTGGCCTTAAAACATTATCACAATGTTTTCTATGGAGTAAATTAAATAAAAACAATAGGAAATGATCAACTATTTGGCTTAGACAGCAAAACACGCACAGCTCTTGTTTTCAAAAATGATGAAAAGGAAGGAAATAATACAAATAAAAGTTCCAGAGTGTGTAGTAAAAAATGTTAGGAGTGTGGTTTAGAACAAGGAGATCAGTTTAGGTGTTGGTTGGGGGCCAATGTGGGTTTCAGAACAATCAAGACGTACTGATTGGATTTCTTTTTTTCTAATTTAATTTTTATTTTATATTGGAGTAGAGTTGATTTACAGTGTTGTGTTAGTTTCAGGTGTACAGCAAAGTAAGTCAGTTATACATATACATGTATCTATTCTTTTTCAGATTCTTTTCCCATATAGGTTATTACAGAGTATTAAGTAGAGTTCTGATGGGATTTCTTAGTAGGACAGGCACCAAAAGTGGCTTCAACCTTAAGTGGAGAGTCACTGGAACACTTGGGTCATAAGAAATTATTTCACAGTGCAGGTAGATAGTATCAACATGGCACATGCAAAGGCGAAGAATTACAGACTGATGTAAGACAAGTGATTGGATGATTTGATGCTGATTTTACCCCGTGTTTTTCTTTTCTTTCTGTAGATGACCAGTGATGTAAAGAGCATCTTATTTCTTTATGGACCTTGTTGTGTTAGGTTGAGTCATAGGAAAGAGCCAATAGTCAGTCATTTTTGACTAACTAAGATGACAATTTATATGGTTTGAAATAGTAAATATACAAACTAAGCCTATACAAACTATTATTTCCTTCTTACTTGGTTATTTTGTTGTTGTGGTTACTATTACAGGGTAAAATGTATTAGCCTTTGAGGGTTCCTAAATGGATTCTTTTCCCCTTCCGACGACAGAGAACACTGTCTTGAACCACTGTTTCCTCTTGAGAAGATTTGGGACCCCTGTGGTAGAGAAAAGGAGGGAAGTGGGAAAGGATGAAAACAGAAAGCACTCCAGGTGTGAAGGCTAGAGGTTTCGTTTTAGTGGAGGGGAAAAGTGCAGTGACCGCTGTACTGTGGAAGGGAAGTGGGTTACTGAAGCAAAAGTAAGTTTGAAGGTAGGTCATTTTGCTGAGGATTATATATTCAGTTCGTTCCCTTAAAAACCAGAGGTGAAGGATTTGAATTTTACTAGCTTCAAAGAACACACTTAGCAAATTTGAAAGGAATTAAACTGTGTATGCATGAAATTGTTTTCTCCTGTCTCTGTTGTATAATTTAATGTAAAATTAAAATTTACCTTGTATTATTTATATTATATATGTATATCACTGCATAAATGATACATTCAAAAATACATATTACAACATAGGTTAAATAGCTCAAAACTCAAAATCAAGTGTGGTCCTAATTATGGGTGATTTACAGGTTGTTATGTAAATTTATATATTTTGAAATTGCTTTTGGTGGCTTGGACTGAGACCTTGCAACACTGCTTTGAGACCAATTTCCATGGAGTATGCATGGCTTTACAAACTTTACACTTTCCTTACAAGAAAATATCAAGCTTATCTAGTCATTATGATCTTCAGATAATATCTTCTTAACTGTTCTACCTCTATAAGGGCTTCAAAATCTGCCTTGTATAAATCTGGCCATATCAGAGAATTCCTTATGTAGCCATAATGATTTCTTTCCATGTTATTCATAGGCCTTTTCCTTATTTTTCAATGTGTTTTATTTAGGTAGTTATTTATACTTAGGAAACTGTAATGCTGTGTTTGTAAGCAATAACGGCATGCCTGTATGTGGAAAGGAAAAGGAAGCTAATCTTAACTTGAAGCAGGAGGCTAAACAATGACTCTAAAACCAGGCTTAAGCCATGAAGCTCCCATACCTTTGGCTGATTTCGTGAGCGGTAGGCACCAAATAGACTCGAACATCTTTACACGCACCTGTGCTGCCGCAACCAAAGCAAAACATCCAAGAATTCAAATCCGCCCAATGTTGCCTCATTCTCTAGAGCGCATAAAGATGTGAGTGTGTGGTGTGTGTGTGTGTGTGTGTGTGCGTGAGAGACAGAGAGAGACATAAATAACAACGCAATATAGCTTACCCTTCTTAAAGGCTTTGGATTTTATATTTTGCATCTAACTCTGAAGTTTGTTTCGCACTTGCAATTTAAATTGTCTTCTTATAGTGAACATTTATGTCACCTAATGCTAGAACAACAAAAATGTTAATATAATAAAGAAGTGGGGAGTCTGGTTATGGGGGCATTGTGGAAGTTAGCTGTCCCTGACACTGGCTGACGTCAGAACTCCGTGTTTCGGAGGCTGTTAAGGCCTCTTGTAGAGTAGACGCTCTCTTGAAGTTGTGGACGCGAAATACAAAATGTTTCAACTTTTTGCTCTCTCCCGTTGGTCTTTCAATGTGCTTCTTCCCCAGATTTCCCTGTCCCTAGTTGTATTAGTTTCCTAGAGCTGCTGGAACATATTACCATAAACAGTGTGGCTTTAAAAACAGAATCATCGATTTATTCTCTTACGGTTCCGGAGGGCAGAAGTCTGAAATCAAGGCGTTGGCAGTTGGCTCCTTTGGAAGTGTGCTGGGACAATCTGCTCCATCCCTCTGTCCTGGCTTCTGGTGGTGCTATCAGTCCTTGGCATCCCTTGCTTGGTGGATGCATGGTCCCAGTCTCTGTTGTCAAGGGCGTTCTTCCCTCTGTGTCTCTGTGTCGTAACACAGGCTTATTCTCTCTTTGCAGCCCTGTGTGTCCTCTCCTCTTCTGATAATAACCCTTAGTCGTTGGAGAAGGACCCGCCCTAATCCAGTGTGAACTCATCTTAGCTAATTACACCTACAAAGACCCTATTTCCAAATTACATTCTGAGGGTCTGGGTGAACCATGAACTTTGAGGGGATTCAGTGCACTAATTACTCACAATTCCTTCATCCAGGCCCATGAGTAACCAGCCAAGCCATTCACCACGGGCTATAACTTAAGGAACTTCTCCTCACAAAGTCAATGACCAGATCTATTGCCTGAGGTTCTACCACTGGATTTCGTCTCATCGCTGCCTTTCAGGGCCATTCTCTGTGGAGCTGTGGTACGGCAGCCATCTGTTTTTGTCTCATACCTTCATACTGAGCTAACGTACTTGTGAACTAAGTGCAGCCTAGGTTCATCTGGTCCAGTGAGTTTTCCAATCGTTGCACATCTGCTCCAATCTCTATGATGTCATCGGGTGAATCAATAGAATATTATGAAGTCCAGAGAATTCAGTTCTCTTCAAACTATGTTATAAAACAGGGCAAGAGAGTTAACACAGATGTGAAGCAAGGCTAGAAATATTGGCTGTTACTGATCCCAATTTGAATTTGAGCTGTTTCTGAACCTTCTGCCTGATTGGGATGAAAGAGAACGTGTTTACCAGATCAAAGGCTGCATATCCTGTACCTGAGTCCATTTTAATCTGCTCAAGCATAGATACTGCAAAGGGAACGGCAGTTACCACAGAAGTTGTTAGTTGGTTGAATAATGGTATTTTACCGTCATCCTAAGAAACCATCTGACTTTTTTAGAGCTCTTTAGGTCATTAAGGGTAGAGCAAATCTCCTTCTTCTTCCTCCATGAGATGCAAAATCGTCTTGGTCTTACTATCTTAAGCCTCCCACTAGGCCTTCCTCACAATAATAAATCTTGCTACACATACCAAAAACTAGATAATTTGTCAAATATCAAGGCTGTCTATTTAATTATACCTTTGGGAGCTATGGCATAGGTACCGTGTAGGTCCTGGATATTTTGGACTCACTGGGTGGTAGACTTCTGCAAGAGCTCCCTTAATTATATAGCCCCAAATACTCCATCTACATGGGGGCCATGATGATGCTTCTCGAGACTGGGTATACCAATGTCACCTTGAAACTTTTGTCCAAAAATTCTTGAAATCCTTCAAATGTTTGATAATATATTTGACATGGTGTTGTACTGTCCCTCGTGGGGACCCAGACCCTTCTTCAATCAATGGCTTCCAGATCTGAAAAGTCACTCAGGTTCAGAAACCGGGCAAGGGATCTTGACACTTCATAACTGTGGCTGAATTTTGAGCAATACCTTTTTCAGCTGCCCACCTATCATACCCCTATGGAGGTGGTCTTACCCGTCGGCAAAACCCTCTGTGGAACAGGGCCCCTGGATGTCACTCTTACTTTGCACTCATTATAATGATTGTACCCACCCTGTCTATGGTGATTAAACCACCCCCACCCCTATTATTTTGACATCCAGTCAGTCCAGTTACCATCGGCCGCCAAATTCTGTAACAATATCTCCTCCCATCACCTCTGACAGCCACTTCCCTATGGAGGACAACCACCATTATTTCTCAAATAATGTTAGTGCTTCTGAGACAGGCTGGGACCTGGGACCTGGGACCCTCTGCTGCAGGGCTTGCACCTGGACAGACGTCTCCTTGAGCAACAAGATACAAAGAAACTATAAGGGACTAAAAATAACTACGTGCATGCCGCAGCTGGGGCACATTATGGCCAACGAGTTACAAAAAGACCAAAAAAACCAACCAACCAACCAACTGCCACTTCTGAAGAACCAGGAGCAAAAGCAGGGTGCTGCGCAGGCCCCCTGCACTGAATACCGCTAAAGGGGTGGGCAGACCACCTAAGCCTCTACTCCATCCAGACCCCTGCCCCCCCACCCCATATAAGGAACAAGTTCCCCCCCCCTCAGGGATTAATCAAGGGGAACTGCTACTTGGTTTTGCTCCCCACTGCTGCAGCAGGGGCCCCAATAAAGCCTGGCCTAAATTTCTTGTCTGGCCTCTGATCAATTTCTATTGATGGGGTTGGTAACTGCTCCTGTGTCTAGAAAAAAATCAATGTGTTTTCTTTACTCTCCTGCTACAATTCACTTCAGACTCCAGATATGTGGGTTTTCCGCACATCAAGCAATTCCCCAATGCCAGCTGGGTGTCCTACAATTCAATTTTTTTTTTTTTTCTACAATTCAATTTTGACACTCTCCATCTGGAGTTAGTGTCAGATCCCACAGGCTAAATGCTCAGTCCTCCAAGACTGAGATTACTGTCAGAGTTGGAATCATTTTCACCTGCTATTAATTTTTGTTTCCTCCACATTTACATGGTTGTGCACCAAAGACACGTAGCTCAGTATCCGTTGATGATCTGCTTGCCTATTCCTGTTTCATGGTTACCAAACCAGACTTTGAAAACATAGCGCTTAACTCCATAAAGATTATTTGAGTTAATTCACTGGAAGTAATATTTTGGCTTTTTTGGTCTGTATTTTCAGGAAGGAAAGGTGAATTCCTAGGAGAATTAGAAAGAGAATATTATTCCCTTCCTGAGTGCAATTCAAAGAGCTTGCTGAATCATTGCAGTAATATTAGAACCTGTGAAAACCCCACTGGCCATCAGAAGGTGTTGAAGGGATAGGAAAGGAGTAATGGACTTGAAAGGTTCCTTCCCATCTGGTGATTCCCCCAATGACCAACCTAAAAGAAGACCAAGAAGAGAAAAGGCTCAAGTAATATTATGAGAGTAGAATTTTCCACCCATGTTCAGGAAACCGAAGAGACGAAAGGCACACAGCAGTAACCACATGGCTGGGAGACTTTGAAAAACACGCTACTTCCTCTGCTGTTTCCTCACAATATTCATGCCCATCTCTTAATTTGTTTTTGTAAGGAAATAATCAAAGATACAGATTTTTTTTTTAAAAAAACATTGATCTCTCTCTTTTTACACATTTTAAAAAACTCTCTTCTGATAAAATTATTTCAATTCTTTCTCTTCCTTCATCAGATAAAGATAGCCATCTGGACAATAACGTGGAAATTGGTTTACTTTCCCATAGGGCAACATATTGAAGGAAGTTTTTGCCAGCCTCCTGGCATGATTAGGAGATCTTTATTCATGTGGTTATGAGGTACAGGCGACTTTACACCAACTCTGCTTTCCTATGCCTGTCTTAAGCTATATATATATATTCAGAAAAATATGAATTCTATACTTCCAGTTCCTTATCTCTGATCACTTTTTTTTCCTTTCTGTGTTAACTGTTACTTTCACCACAGTAAATGCTGAAACTTGAAAAGCAATGTCATCTGTATCATGAATGTATTTATTGGGTGCTTTTATTCTTTCTGTGATTTAGAAAACCTCTGCAAACATACCTACTTATTGATTAGAAACTATTACAGGATACAGCTACATAGGAAAGCTCCCCTCCTCAATAAAGTCTTCAAATTTAAGATAAAATCCTACTTAAGGTTTGGTGGGCATTGAGAATATTAGACTAGTACATGCAATAGCAATCCATGCAGTTTTAGACAGGAAAAACTAAAGTCTACAGATTTCACATAGAAATCAAATTTTACCTTAAGTAGGAAAAAAACAGAAGTTTCACGTTTTGTATGTTCATTTCCAAGTGCTGATCTCAAAGAATAATAAAAACTTGGTGTTTTGTTTATATGTTTCCTATCACAAAGGGGATTTTCATTTGTTTGCTCTGTTTCCCCCAAAATATAGTTTCATTGCAATGCTATATATTGATCCATCATTTTCTCTGGTTGTTTTTTTTTTTAATATCTGATGAGAAATCTGCAGTCTTTCAAATGGTTGCTTCCCTAAATGTAATAATTTTTCATTTTCATTTCCCCCTCTCTGGCTGCAGTCAAAGCTTTTTGTTATTTTTATCAGTTTGATTATGATGTGTCAGGGTGTAGATTTCTTTCTTTTTTAGTTAACTCTGTTTGTGATTCACTGACCCTCTTGATTCTGAAAATTTACATCTTTTACCAAATTGGTGAAGTTTTCAGCCATTATTTCTTCAATTATTTTTGTGCCACATTCTTTCACTTCTCTTTCTAGAACTCTGATGTCATGACTCTTAGACTTTTGGAATTACCCCACACATATCTGAAGCTCTGTTCATTTTCTCCAACGTTTTTTTCTCTGTTGTTCAGAATGGATATTTTCTATTGATCTGTCTTCACTGGATCTTTCCACTGTCATCTCCATTTGCTACTGATTTTTTAAATTTTTAGTTTTTTTTGTTTTTTAATCAATGCTTTTATTTTTAGGCTCCAAATTTTTTATTCGGTTCTTTTTTTATAACTTTTAGATCCCTGCTGAGACTTTTCATTCATTTCAAGAGCATTTTATCTTACTTCCTAGAGCCTTGTTATGCTAGTTGCTACAAATTACTTGTCTGATAATTCCAACATGGGTGTTACCTGTTTATTCCCCTGCAAGTCATTGATACTTTTCTGGTTCTTCACAATAATATAATTGTGGATTGTATCTTTAACTTTTTAAATATTATGGTATGAGGTCCTGGAATTTTAAAAATCCTACAGATTGTTTTCACAGACAGCTCATTCAAGTTCATAACACAAGTAATAATCTATCTTTCAATATCCATTCAAACTGTACAGTACTATTCTGCTGTTTTCCATATGTTTACTAACCAGAGGGAAATGTGGGTCTTTTTGGTATTGTCCTACAGTTTCCTAAGACTTTGTTAATGCCTTCCTCTGTTAATAATTTTTCTCTCTTTTTTCATATTAAATAATATTTGTCAATCTATTCAGGTTCATTTACTCTTTACTCTGTTATCTCCATTCTGCCATTGAGCCCATAAAGTGCATATTTTATTTTGATTATGTTGATTGGATTTGCAACACCAAATAATTTAGATGCAGAACTCCACTCTACTCCCTACTTGCCCACTTTTCATCCTCACCCCCAAGACAGAGCAAGAAGTGGGGGTGGGAATGGGGTGTGGTGTTGCTAAGAGACCCTCAGGAACAACGTGGTTATAGAAAAGTCTAGGTAGAGTGAGAATCAGTGATGGTTTGTAGCTAACAGACACCTTTGAATGAAACAAAGAACATAAGATGATGATAAAATCAAAGTTACTGAAGGTGGTCAAGTTAAGAGATTCAGAAAGATCCTTCTGTGAAAATGACTACTAAGCAGAGACCTGAAGGATGAAGACAAGCCATATTCTCTAGTATTCTATAAAGCCATCAAACTAATTCTTTATACTAAATCTTGATCTATGAGTTCTTCTGGGATTTGGCATCATAAAGAATCAGAGTGATCATTAAATCTCTATCTTTACTTTTTAAAAAACTCCAGAGATTAAAAAATAGGTGATTAATTTGTTAAGATCTTAAAGGTGAACAATTGTGTGGGTATATGTTTGCGGTGGTGGGGGAGCAGGGTAGTGGTGGGACATGAAATCTATTAGTAAATGGTGACGTACACCCCACGGCTATTCTTTTCTTTTTCTTCTGCTGCTGCTCTGAAATATGAAAACAAATTAACAATTTCTCATTGTTCAGAAAGGATTTATTTGTCAGTATTGTGTTTATTTACAATACTCTGTATATTCTTATGAAACAGTATGTTGTATACTTACTCATGTGATGCATATGTAAGAATTCATGTTATAACTCTCCTCTATGAAAAAGAAAGCATAGTCTGTACTAAAATATCTACACAGAATCACACACACACACACACACACACACACACACACACACACACACACACATATACACACAGACATACTTATTATTACCAAGATCGAGTTAGTTCTTAGGTAAATCTATATTTAACTTTTCCAGCAGGCCTCCACTATAATAAAATTGTCAAGCCATTTTTCCTTAACAATTACTGACTCCAACTATAAATCCCTAAACTGGTCAATAACCTATAACCCAGCACCTCTCGAAATGGAATGTGGGATATTTATGTTCCCCTTGAGAACAGCTTGTATATAAAGTCCCCAAGGGCATGCAGCCGACCAGGACCACCTTTCTTGAGCAATAACAGGGGCACAATGGTACAGGCTTCTTCCTTCTGTCCTCCCCTCCCCCACCTGCAATGTAGGAGACCACTTTTCTCCAAAGGCTTGAATCACACCCAACTTAACATATTAGGTGCTAGCTTAGCACACGCAGCGCTAAACCACACCACAGCTCATTAACCTTTAGACTATAAAAAAGCAAAAAAAAAAACCTTGCAAAAATGTCAGCTTAACTTCCCATTTCAATAACAGGGTCCAGGGTAAAGAAAGAAGAAAAGTACAGAACCTCAGATTATGTGGTCATTATTAAGAATCCTTTATTTCATAATTATTTAGTTAAATTCATAAAGTAAAGCATACTAAGAAAATTAGTTTCTAATTGTATATTTTATTTCAAATGCATTAGGCCATGTTTTTCGAAAATATTTTAGATTGACATATTCAGCGTGAGGTTAAATAAATAATTCTTTTACAATATACTGAAACTTTTTCCCAAGGAAATTAAGTACTCATAAGACAGTTCTTCCACTCTACTCCTATAGAATTCAACAAATGTTTATTAAGCACATATTACGTCTTAGGCGTAGATCAAGATCCCTGGAGATACGGCAGAGACTAAAACAGATTCAAGATGCTGTTTTTCTGGAGGTTCCCTGCATTTTAGTGTTTTGCGTCATTCTCTGCTGTATGCTCAGAGGTGTGTGTATCTTTTCCTTCAGGATGAAGATAAATCCCAGAATGAATGACTTCCATTCTGGCTTGTTCAACTTAAAAGTCCTCTAAAATGAAAAAGAAGCTTTGTACGTGAACAGTTACAGTAATGATATACTGTCCAAGAAGCATGAAGATAAGCAGGTAAGATTCAAGTATTCAAATGCTTTTTGCTTATCCTCGCTGGTGTGCCATGCCAGCCCGATGTGCAGATCACAGACAGGAAGATACAGGTCCTCCAGCAAAATGAAAGTGTCAGCTCAGTGGCCTTGACCAGCAGTGTCTTGAAGGCCTTAACGAAGAGCATAAAGCCTTAACCTCCAGGACAGGAAGTTTTCCGGTGGCTCCAACTTGCCAGGCATTTTAAGATATCTGGAAATATAAAAGGCTGTCAGAAAACTTATGGCTTATCACACTGACTTAGACTATGTGTGTGTGTATATATAGTATATATGTAATAATGTAATAATGCATTATATGTTATTAATATATATAATGTAATAATGTAATAATACATTATATATATATATGGAGAGAGAGAGAGAGAGAGAGAGGAGTTACTGCCTATGCATGCATCAGGCATGGTGTTTACTGTTAAGGTTACACAGAAAAAAAACAATGCCTCCAAAGGAAAAAAAATTGCCTGGAGTAATTCTCAGTACAGTTGGGAAAGTGATCATTAGAAGGATAGGATTCCGTATGTGTTATTATGACAGACTTAGACACGTGGTTAGGTAGGGAAATCTTCCCAGAAAATATGGCACTCGGTGTGAATCTTTTTCAAAGATCCAGTTGGTCAGATTTTTTTTCCCCTTGGCACCTACCACGAGTCAGACTCTAGGCTAAATGTTGGGGATTCAGTGATGACCAAGATCGATATGGTCCCTGATCAAAGAAACCTAAAGTCTCATGAGGAAGTGAGACACTGTCAATTACAGAAAACCACGTACCTGGTTCAACTGTGCTGGGGGCAGGTTTTGACCAAGTGAAGCATGGGGTAGGGGGCGTCCCGGGAGAAAGGACAACTTCAGCAAAGCATAGGGAAAGAACAGACCTGGCAAGGTTGGGCAGACTAAATAGTTTGGTGTTGAGGTGGAAATGCAAAAAGGCAAGGAATGGAGAGATGTCCTATATTCTTGAGAATTATTCTGTTACAAGTGCAATAGGACCAGACTGGGGGTCAGAAGAGCTTGGTTCTGGTTCCAGGGGAAGAGTCTTGGGAAAGTCACTGCAGCCTTAGGAGTTCAGGCATTAAAGGAGGGTATTGGAAGAGATTCATTGTTTTTAAATCAGCGTGGCCCATGCAGGGCTCCAAGACTATCCCCCATCCTGCCGTCCTGCCTCACCGAGAGTTTCTTCAAGCTTCCCAGATGCTACAAAAATGATGAAAATAATATTTATTGCCAAATTCAATATGGTTTCAAAAATAAAATAATGTGAAAATCGATTCAAATTTTTATCAAGAACACTTTTGTTGAGAAATGATCATAGGAATTACACAGCAAAAGATCCAAATTTCTGCAGAGAAATTTAAATCCAGTTTATGGAGAAAGGTAAGAGCACAATGAAGTAGAACATTTCAAATCACACAAATATTTGCTTTGTTCTTGACTACTCAGTGTCTGTTTACATAAAAGTGTACTTAGAATTTTCTGCCAGGGTAGAGAAAAGAAAGAGCATGTCCTTACAAAACTTTATTATTCTTTTAGAATATATAATTTCTGGAATTGAGAGACAAAAAAAATAAGACTTGAATAGAGAAAATATCTTTGAAAAGGAAGATGAAATGTCATAACTGTGTCAGTTCTCCTAAAAATAAGCTGTGTATTAGATGCAATTTTATTTGAAACTCAATGGAATTTTTTTGCAACTTCATATATTTTTACTAAATCGCATGTGGAAAAAATAAGTAATTTTAAGAATCAAAGATTATTCTAAGTGGATAAATGATACGTGTGTACATATGCTTAAGAAATGAAAACGGAAAAGAAAACAAGAATGACCATTGCCAAATACTTATCAATTCTGAACTTTCAGACTGCCTTCAAAAAAATGTATGCAAACAATATGGCAAAAGGAGATTATGTTTGTTTTAAAAATAAAACTTTGGTAAAAACAAAAGTGTTAAAATCCTGGGAGAAAATCAAATAAGAGGTTGTGCAAAACATTACATAAGTAGTAAATTTTGTCTCATTATTTTAAATAAAGGTAAATGGCACGGATAATTAAAGTGGCAACTTAAAGTGGCAACTTAAAGAAATAAATTCCAATCAAGCAAGGTTACACCTCTATATAGTCCTATGTTATTTGAGGAGTGTAAGTTGGTATAGCCTTTCGGAAAGTCATTTGGTAGAGTATGCAGTGAGGATAACAATAATGATCATTGTGATTTGGTGAACATTCTAGGAATGAATTCTGATTAACCACTCTAAAAGAAAAAAGAGTTACCGGCATGAAGGCATTGATTACAACGTTACTTGGAAATGAAGGAGAATCAACCTAGTTTACAAAGGTAGGGTGATGCAAAGGTAAGGCGATGTAATGAAATTACAGTGCTTTTACTTAATGAATTTTTATGTGCGTGCTAACAGAAACATAACTGGAAGCTTCAGCAACGTGGAAATGCATACACTATTAAATGAAAAGCAGAATAAAAACGACACATAAGCTATGAGTGAAGCGATGTTATAAGTGTGCATGTGGGGTCTGGGTGTGTGTCCATCTGGGTGTTCTCTGTCTCACACATAGATACACACAAAACTCTATGGAGACACTATGACTGAAACATTGTATACAATAGTGCGGGTATGTATTCTTATATTCACATGGACACAAGACATCATCAATTTTAAAATATAGCAATTACATCAGGGTTGCTAGTTCAATGTCTACTTTCTTCCTTCATAAACTACTTTGTTTAGGGTTCCACATACTGCGTCCCCAAGTTCACAGGTCCTGAAAGCTCTAAGAATCCATGATAATCACCATGAGACTCTCATTCTCTCTCCATTTCGGTGGGGTAAGGCTGACATGTGGCCCAGTCCTGGCCAAGAAGGCTTCAGGTTTCCGGGGGAATTTTCAGGGGACTTCTGAGATAGGCTTCCTTAATGTAAAGGTGACACCTGTGTCGAGGATCCATGTATTCGTGAAGTATGTAGCCAGACGCGGTGGCCGTGAAAGGCCCCTCAAAGGGTCTTGGCTTCAGAGCATAGCCATGTATTCCTTTCCTACACCTCTGCTTTTGCTCACATCCCTGCTGGACAGGACCCGGCCACTTAGCCACTCGGCTGCACAGAAGACTGGGAAGTGAGGTGGTGTGGGTGAGGTCTTCAACCTTCTGTTTCCACGGAGAAGGAAATGGAGATGAACAGCGAAAGCAGCAGGCTCTTCCTCGATCACCCGTGACCCTGGGAGCTGTCATGCCAGTCGTAGCGCTAGGAGGGGTGGAGGTTATCTAGCAGGCTCCCCAGGCTGAAGGAACTAGTTGTAGGATGGAGCTGGAAACCAGAAGACGGAGACACTGAAGAACATGGGGTCTTGGTGACATAAATGGGCTTCTGATACCTGGCAGGCCTGGGAATGGACTTCTTCATTTACATCTTAGTTATGGAAGATGTTTCCTATTTTTTAAAGGGTCAGGTTGAGTTGGCGCATCTTGACTGATTCAAACGCAACATTTTTTTTTCCTACCGTAAAGTGATATAACTTTACAAAAGTTGTTTTCAATTTTCTCTACAGTTCTTTGCATCACATAATAGCTCATGTGGCTAAGTGTTCACTTTATTCTGCATTTATCACTTCAGGAGACTTTTAGAGCTCGCCTACTTGAATGAATTGATTTTCTCTTTTGACTTTTTTTTTTTTTTGCTATTGAACTCCAAAAAGCTTGGTTATAAAATCTAATTACGCTCACCACAAAGCAAACAGCCACTGGGAGAACAATTATCTTTTTAATATTTAGAAATTTAGGATTAAAATATAAAGATTTTAATTTTTAAGGGAAGTTAAAAAATAGAAGGTGTAATACATGTGAGTAGAAAGCCACTAAAAGGGTTATCCATTGTCCCAAGCAAAATCTGCCTCTTTGTTGAAATGTAGAAATGTTTGATTCTAGATCTGAACAGAAAATGTGTAAGATAAGCCTAAAAAAACTTTTGTCCTAACAGAAATCAAGGAAGCTATCTCAAACTACGGGGTTTTTGTAAAAAGGATTCGGAACTCAAACTGCAGAGGCCCCCAGAAACATAGGTAGGACACTTTAACAGAACAATAACCGTAATTAATACAAACATTTCAGATATGTTTGTTTCCAAGAGTTTGTAGTGATACTAAAAAATATAAGTCGTCTTTGAGGAAAGCTAGAGAAATGATGCATTATTTTGAAAACTGGTAAATGAGGAGAGAGTCTTAAGCATTTATCCTGACTTGGGACAACTGAATAGCTGACAGATTTTTAATAGAAGTAATCCACTCATTTAAAAAAAATTAAACCAGGAAATCAAATCAGTCACTTGCTACTGCCTTCAATAACTTGGAGATCTATGTATAGAATATAGTTAAAGCGCCTTCACTTGCAAGAAATGAAACCAGCACTGGCTTTCTTAAGCACAGAGGCATCAAATAGATTAGAGGCTGAACAATTGATGCGAAGTTAGAGAAACAGACTTGGAAAGTGGACCAGACAGAAGCTATGTCAGGCATTCAAGAAGCAGGAAGCCATACAACTGTCTTTTAGGAGACACATTCTGGCCGGAATGCCATGGCTACAGGACGCTGACACTGCTGCTTCTGCGTGTGAATTTTAACCTCTTCTTCCAATTTGTCTTACTTGCTCAATATTTAAATCCTGGACAAGAGCGTCAGATTGGTTAAAACCTGAGGTCATGGGCTCACATGTTGCTCCCAGGGGATGGCTGGGCAGAGGGAGGTTCCGGTCCTTCCTGATTCTGTAGAAAGGGGAAGGCCATGCCGGATGCCAGTACCGAAAAGTTACTGTGTGTTTACTGTGCAATTTAGTAATGAAATACCTATATGTGTTTATATAAATAATATGTGTAATAATATTAATATACTTCATATATTTGTAAATCAAAAGGCAATAAGTGATATAATAGGGACAGCAGGAGAAATAGAAGAATTGTACACCTACTATGGGCAAAGTCGGCCATATGCCTCATCATTTAATCCTTAAATCTCAAAAATCTCAAAAATCTTCGTGGAAGACACTCTCCTTTCCTTTCAGATAACTCATAATTCAGGGAAATAAATGTGGTCGCTCACCTGAAATTAGTGAGGCCAGTGTTTAAAGTCTGTCCTAATGATCACTAAACTCAGCTACGATGAGAATCCAGGAAGAAGAAACTATGTGTAATCGATAGACTGGCTTAGCAGATGACATTGGCTTTAGACCTGGAGAGCAGGGTAAGTTTTGATAGTCACTATTAGGGAACAAGAACCCCAGAAAGGGGAGGAGCGAGGAGTCCAGTTTGGCAACATTGGGATAGGACATCGGGAAGGCGAGTCAAGGTCAAATCTTAGAATACTTGGAAGATCAGCCTAAGAAAGGAATTTGGTCTTAAGTCTGGCCATACTTAGAACTCATTAGATATTTTTGACCAGGGTGAGTAATAGTGTCAGAACTGTATACTTCAGGAACATTAAGTTGACAAAATTTTATTAAATTATGTGTTGATATATGCTATTCTTTTTTTTTAATAGCTCTTTATTAGCGTATGATTGCTTCACAATACTGTGCTAGTTTCTGTTGTACAACAAAATAAATCAGCCATATGCACACACATGTCCCCACATCCCCTCCCTTCCGAGTCTCCCTCCCACCCTCCCTACCCCACCCCTCTAGGTCATCGCAAAGCACCGAGCTGATCTCCCTGTGCTATGCGGCTGCTTCCCACTAGCTAGCTAGTTTACATTTGGAAGTGTATGTCTGTTGATGCTACTCTCACTTCGCCCCAGCTTCCCCCTCGCACCCCCCATGTCCTCAAGTCCATTCTCTATGTCTACGTCTTTATTTCTGCCCTGCCACTAGGTTCATCAGTACCAACTTTTTTTTTTTTTTAGATTCCATATATATGCGTTATATACTATTATTAAAAGAATGTGGCCATGCTTTTCATTCTTTACATAAGGAGCCAAAACAGTGTTCTTTATTTTTTGTATTCAAATAATCCTTGGGTGAAACTATTGCTGTGGATAATTTCCATATAGGTGCCCACCTTTAAACTTGTATTAAGATTAAAATATTACACATCTAGCAATAGTTGCTTTTTTGAACAGGTCATATTTTATTTAAATTAAAGTGGGTGCGGGAACACACAGAAATCTCAAAAGGTGTTTTGAGTTCAGTGTGCATCCCAGTATTTCACGAAGAGAATCAGAAATGAAACCTAGGAACAGCAAACGACTTTAACAATATCAAATTATAAATTTATGTCAAAGCCAATAAAAGTCACGTTTAGCTCTCCTGACTCCTGAGTCCAAAATCAGCCTTCTACATTCCACCACACAATTGCTGTCTTCTCTCCCGCTGCTCTGGAACAAAAACAGTCTCAGGAAAACTTCTGTAGGTAGTTGACATCCTGTGTGTAAGAAATGTGTATAATTTAAGAAAAGTCCTTCAGATTTATCTGGCATTTCAGTTTTGTAAAAGTTGACAAGGCCACCATCTTAAAAACATCCAGGCTGAGCCGCCACCAAAAGCCATGTCTTGAAGCCTGACTTCTAGAGTGCAAAACAGTCAACAGATCAGCAGCTCACCATGTAGAAAGCTAATCCCAATGACAGATGGAAAATCATGTGAAATTAGATGATTGTAATATTCCCATATAGAAAGAGCAAAGGAAGATTTATTTTAGAACCATCCAGTTTCTCTCTAAAAAATACTCAGACTAAGTGCCCAGAGAGCATTTTAGGGCTTCCAATAGGAATCATCTATAAGTCATCATTATTTACTACACTTACTCCACTTTGATTTTTCTCTAAAAACCAAAGGAGAAATCTAATCTTGCGTATTTTTCTTACTTTAGCTAAATGCACTGCATAGCTTTTTGGAAAGGGTTAAATAATTTCCTCCTCTTCTGCACATTTCTTTTTCTTTTTGTGTGTGAGGGCCCCCACTAACCATAGCTCTGTCCAAAAGGAAATTAAAATGAAATACATCAGGCATGCTGGGACTTCACACTTCAGAGACGTGCAGAGCAATATGGCCTGGTTAAATTGATTGTCACTTTAACTGCTCACAGCTACTCTTCAGGAAGGGGGCTTACGGTTTTACTGTTCTTAACGGGACCACGTCCCTTTTCCAATGGCTTAATTTAGGTTGTGCTGAAATTCCTATTAAAATCAGAGTCATTAATATTTCATTAAAAATACCCATGATGTCAGAAGCGGCCGTTCCAGGCCTTCCAAGTTACAAAGAAAACTCTCCTTTCCCCCTAGGGTTCTGCTAACATCCTGATATCCAAACCTACATTTACATTTTTCCATCAACCTGAACAAAAAAACAAAAATGAGAGAAGAAATATATCAAGTGACTGCCATACTCTGGTGCCTCCTTTGTTTTGACGTCTCAGATTATGCCACTAACTCTGGATGGTAAGATCATAAAACCTGACTTCAAGGATGTAAAATTATCATCAAATCAGCAGGCTGACCACTTAGATATCTCAGTTTTGCACCAAAAATTAAAACTTTTGACAAATGGATATGGGATCTCCCTGTGTCAAGTGCAATGGAAAGATTTTAATAAAAGTCCTGTAGCCAGAGCCACCTTCGAATCACAGACCTGCCAAATGAATCCATGTATAAAATTTCAATCATGAATAAAACTCATTATCATGCATCAGGCAATTAATTGTAGATATTTATTTTTCTTCACTCTTTGATTTAGAGAAAACTTCTTGTTACAGAGTCTGGTTTGAAGCTTTGAATTTTAGTATTCGCTTGTAGAGAGAAAATGATTGCCAAAGTAGTCATATGAAATGTGACAGAACTCTCACTCAACTGACTCGAAATTCATTTGACTACAGTTGTCCCTAGGTATCCACAGGGATTGGTTCCAGGACCCCCAAGGATACCAAACTCCAAGGATGCCCAATTTCCCTACATAAAATGGCATAGTATTTGTATATAACTTATGCACATCCTCTTGTATAATTTAAACCATCCCTAGATTATTTATAACACATAATACAATGTCAATGCTATGTAAATAATGTAAATACAATGAAAATGTTATGTAAACAGTTGCCTGTGCAGAGCAAATTCAAGTTTTGCTTTTTGGAACTTTCTGGAATTTTTTTAAAATATATAAGCCCAGCTTTGAAACCAGTAATCCAAAATTCTTAGCAATTTGTTACTGTTGTTCTTCAAAACAATTTAAATGTAAACACACACTCAAACACATAAATTTAAAAAACAGTAGTAGTAAAGAAATATTCTGTTGTATGAATTTAACAATAATTTTATTTAATCAATCTACTTTTGTTAGACATTGTATTGCTTCTAATACATTAACAGTATAAATAAAACTTTGATAAGCTATTTTGATCTACATTTTTGTCCATAGTTAACTATATTTTATTACCTTCCGACTATAAGTTCCTAAAAGAAGGACTGCTGGGTTAAATCATGTATGTTTTATTTTTAACCTTGCAAAAGCACGCTTAAAATGACCTCCTGAAAGATCTGAACAATTAAGATATATTTTCTTGATAGGGTCTTCATTATTCAAATATTATAGGCTGAAGGTAAATTATTCACATTGCTATTTACTATTTCTTTTTGCCATTTCTTATTTATATCTAAAAATGTTAAAATTTAGGATTTTTGCAAGATGGGATTTATTTTTGATAATTTTTCCAGAAATTATATTGACATATAACTTCTCCCAGATGAATTGAAATTGCATATTTCTCATTTGTAAAATCTTAACATTTACCAATAAGTCTATCTGCAGACTCTTTTCTCTTTCATCCGTCTCTCTTTCCCAGAACCAGTGGCAAAATAGTTGACTTAATGTAGTATTATAGTATAGTTTGGAGCCTGAAATTTCCTTAAAAAAATTTTTTTAGTGTTTTTTCTTGCTTCTAAAAAAGAAGTGAGTCATATAGGTAGATAAGTATATAAATAACAGATATATAAAGCATGTATACGAAGGACAAATCCATTGAAACTTGAAAAAAATACTGCTTTTGCCAGATTGGTACGCTTCGATTGTCTGTACCAGTAAAACTGCTGGAGATAGGTATTTTAATTTGAGGAAATCGAGGTTGAGGAAAGTTATAAGATTGTCTTTGATCATAAAACTAGTTAAAAAAAAAAGTAGAAGCAAGTTCTAAACCCAAATCTGGCTACCATGTCCACCATGTCTTTCTCAGCACAGGAAGTGTCAGTGTCTGGCTACACATATCCAGAAGGAAAAAGCATTTTGGTTCAGACTCATTTAGAAAAATCGAATAAAGAGCGTATTTACAAAAACAAAAGTGATAAAATATGGACCAGCTGGATCCCTGAGGAAAAAGAAAAAAACCAGGAGAAGCTAGCCCACAGGCTTTTCTGGTCCAAGCAATGACTCAAAAGTATGATAGCTATCTGCAGCTATTTAAATTATATAAACACTATGAAGGAATAGGAAACAAATCATGTTAAAATAGAGGAAATTAAGGTGATAAAAAATAAAACAAGAATTGTGGTCTGAGCAGAAGGAGTGAAACATCCTGACAATATGTTCTCTTGGTTTCTCTGTTTCATAAATACAAATGATATACAACTACCGTCTCCTAATTTTCCGATTTATTTTAACAAATGGGTATGTGGGCTTATCTAAACTTGCCCAAATGATGAACAGCTCTTCATTTCTAAAATGGCAGGGCAGTAATCCATAAAGACAGCGTCATCTTGGGTTGTCCTTAAATTGAATAAAAGAGGAAATACTCATAAGTTCACGAGAGATAGTATACCAATAAACTCCCCATTTGACCTCCAGGCCAAAGACGTACAGATAAATTCAGATTCAGCAAGGGCAGGATTAGCACAAGACATAACTGAATCAAAGCAAAGATACCAGGTCCAGACTTCTCTGTCTGATTTATGGCAATCAGTTATTGCACCTTAGCCAGAGTCCTAAATGAATAGAACAACTGCTTAACTATATTTCGTATTGTAGCAAGATCAAAGGGGGTATAATGAGGACAGGATCACATTCAGTGACTTTCCAGCTTAGAAAGAACTCATTAGATTTTCTGATAAAGAAAGAAGAATAAAGAAAGAGAATAGAAAAGAAGAGGAAAAGAAAGGCATAAAATACATAAAACATTTTAAAACACTATTTGGCTAAAATGATTTAGAACACATGAAAATCATACTAAATATGAATCTTAGAATATTTTGGTTTTTGTTTCAGCTTTACTGAGGTATAATTGACATAAAATTGTAGGATATTTAAAGTGTACATCTTTGCGGTTTTGTTTTTTTTTTTTTTTTGGCTGCGTTGGGTCTTCGTTGCTGTGCGCAGGCTTTCTCTACTTGCAGCGAGCGGGGGCTCCTCTTTGTTGCGGTGCACGGGCTTCTCACTGTGGTGGCTTCTCTTGTTGCCGAGCACGGGCTCTAGGCGTGTGGGCTTCAGTAGTTGTGGCACGTGGGCTCAGTAGCTGTGGCGCATGGGCTTAGTTACTCCGCAGCATGTGGGATCTTCCCGGACCAGGGCTTGAACCCCTGTCCCCTGCATTGGCCAGCAGATTCTTAACCCCTGCGCCACCAGGGAGGTCCCCATCTCGGTGTTTTGATATACGTTGTGAAAGGATCCTCTCCGTCTAGTTAACTAAACCTTCATTACCTCACATATTTATCTTTCTCTCTCTTATTTTTTTGATGAGAACATTTAAGTTCTACTCTCTTAACAAAATACAGTGTTACCAACATTAGTCACCACGTTTTATGTTAGATCCTCAGACCTTATTCATCTTATACTGAAAGTTTGTATCCTTTTACCAACTTCTCCCTACCCTCCCACCCCAAGTCCCTGGCAATGACTTACTACTCTCTATATGAGTTTGACTCTCTTTTTTTTTTTGGATTCTGCAGAATATTCATTTTAATACTTTTTGAGTAAAATGCTGCTTTCACCAGGTACCTATATTTCACAAGTACAGTGATGTCTTCTTTCAAGTGGTAAAAGCAAAAATATAGATTCCTCCAGGGGTAGATAAAGTTTTTCTTTAAAGGGCCATATGATATTTTAGGATTTGCTGGCCAGACAATCCCAATCCAGTGACTCAAATTTGCTGTTCCACTGTGAAAGTAGCCATAGACAACACGTGCAAATAAAATGGGTATGGCTCTGTTTCAATAAAGCTTTATTTACAAAAAGATCCAGGCTAATTTGGGCTGCAGACAATGGTTTGCAAATCCAGGTTTAGGGAATTAGCTTTATAATGTATTACTTAGAAACCTGGGATCTACAAAACTTTGGGATACAAGGAGGAAAGAAAACAAATATTCACTGCATACTGACAAAGAGCAATGTACTCAAATTTCACCATTTCAAACTGAAACTCAAAGGAATTGAGTGACTCCATCTGGCAAAGGGGCCAGGAAATATTTGAAGTAGGATTCTAACATGATTTGTCAAACTCCAAAATCTGTACTTTTATAAGTTTATCCTGCTATTGTCTTCAAGTCATTGCCACAAATTTCATAAACAAATTAGGAAGCAGTTAGGCATGGCTACTTGAAAAATGTGTGCTACAAAATTTCCATACTCCCTCAGACAGGAGCTTCAGGAAATATATGTTTAGGAAGTAATCAGGACCCACAGCCCTTCACAGAATTCAGATCACATGTGCCATTTTAAGTGAACGTGTTTTTTGGTACAAAAGAATATGCATAAATATTTTTTCTCTCTTATCTGAGGAATTATGTTTCCCAGCTTATTGTTCACAATTGTTTGTTTGTAGTATTGTTTGTTTGTTTTTTGGTATTTTTTTGAAATACAATTTTTAAAAAATTTTATATATTCAAAAAGATTCATCCTTTCTATTATGATTTATTTTCCCTATTTTTGCATGGAAAGTCTTTTCCCTCATCAAAATTAGATAATATTCACCAATAGTTGATTCTAAAATTTTCACAAATTACCTATTCTTTCATCCATCTGAAACTTATTTTGATATATGATATGAAATCGGCTTCAAACTATTTTTTTCCCATAAGTAAGTTACTAATTGTGACTATTGAATAAACAAAAGATTTGGGAGGCCATCCTTATTTAAAAAGAAAGAAAAAAACTAAGGTTTTGTATATACCGTTTGTAATCTTTTGGGGGAAATTTATTTTCCATCATACTAGTCAATATGCCGCTTCTTCCATAGCATCAATATTTTACTTACTGTATCTCTGTAATATTTAACCATCTTTCCCCTGACCTAAGCTTCCCTAACACTTTTCACCAGTTTATTTTTCAAATTGTGTTGAATTTTTGATTTTTATTGTTTCCTTTAATCTGGACACAGATAACATGCTTCTAGCATAGCAAGTTGAAGGATGAGTATGAACATGTTAGATGCTTAGTCAACTGAAGGGAAAACGAAATAGAGATGGGCAGGTGCTCTGGTTGTGTGTGAAGCTACAGCCACGTTCCTTGCCTGGAGTTGTCCTGAGCGCCTTGCACTGAGGTCCCCTCTTCTGAACAACCCACTGGCCATTCCCACGGGGATTAACCTTCAGCCTTCTTGCTTCAGAGGTTAGGAAGCCTTGTGGATTGAAATTTGTTGCTTGGAGTGGCTGAGCAATTTTTTTCCCTTTAATTCCACAACTTTTTGTTTCCTGCTAAACAATTAGAGGTAGGAGATTATACTCTGGTCTCTTTGAGGTTACCATTTTGCCAGAGGTTGGTGGGATTGGGTTGAGAGGCTAATTTTAACTGATTTTTCCAGCCCTAGTAATGTGCTTTTATATTGTTTTTCTAGAAGGAGGAAGAGAGACTCAAAGGAGAACATTCTTCTTTTTTTTTTTTTTTCCCAAAATACCGCATATACCTCCACTTCTGGCTGTAGGGAGAGTAGTAAAATTTATGAATCATCATTATTCTGCTCTTTTTTAAGGGGGGCTGTCATTGTGGATTCCTTGCTATTTTTAATTTTTTTCAGTTTGTCCCAGTTTCTTCTATAGTTTTATGTGAAACATAAAAAATAGTAAAAAAAAATACTTTTTACTGTTTATGTTTGTCTAAGGGCCCTTAGCTTGTTTCACTGGTGACTGTACATTCCTGGTTATATTTACTTCATAAATCTTATTTTATTATTTTTGGAGAGGAGATTTTATAAATCCAAACTCTTGTCCTGCATCATAGCAAAGTTCTAATTCATTTGTATTTTTTGCCATCACTAATAAATTTGGCTATCAAGTTTTATTATTTCCATTCTTATGGGGGTTTTTGGGTTTGTTAATTTTCCATCATAGGTTATAATTTATTTACCTTGAGTTATTTAACAACTAACTCATTTAATCTTATAAATAATAACTTTATTTTGGGGGGAAAACACACTTGAACCTAATTTCTCTTTACCAATATCAACCAGAAGGTAATCTTTGTTGACCCCCCTCCCTATTTAAGACAAGGAAATTAGCACATGTTCATTTCCTCCTGTACACCCCAGCCTCTCACTTCTGGGGATACGATCAGGTATTTAGAACCTGCTTGTGATAATTATTTTATATCATGCATCTCTTCTTATGATAATTAGTTTACATTTTGTTTGATAATCACATTTACAATGCTTGTCTTTTCATAACCAGTTTAAATGTCTTTTTGTGCTTTTTCTCTTTTATGTTATTATAGAAACTGCCCACTTTTGAGAGCTTTATTTTGATTCAGTTAACTAAAGAATGTCTTCAATGAGTGCTTTTAGGGAAAACATGTGTGTCTTTATCTTTGAATCATACCCTGTTTGGTAATAGAAATCATGAATAATAACCCATTTCCTTCCAAGTTTGCGATCATATCCCCTTTGTATTTCTGTGTCTAAGGCTGAGGAAGAGAAATCTGAGGGCAACCTCATTTCTTCTTCTTTTCTAATAACAAATTTTATTTTATTTATATTGTTTACTTAACACTTTGGGTTTCATTTTTCATCATTTTAGGGTCAGGTGGCATATATTGGTCTATTTCAATTAATTTTTTCCAGTGTATTCCACTTATACATCCTCCAGATTCAGGTCTTTTACTCAAGGAGCTTATATTATTCTATTTTTGATGATTACTTCTGCTCCGTATTTCTCTTCTTCTGGAACTTCAGTCATCTCTGATTCTATCTACCCTTCTGTACTCTTTGTAACACTTACTTAATACATCTCATTTAAGCCATTCTTACGTGGACGTTCTGCTAGGGCAGCCAGACCTAATGTGAACAGATGAAGTAGATGTACATCGTCATCACCACTTCAGCAATAGAAAGTGTATGACAGGTTAGTATTTCCAGCAGTGGCATTTATCTCTGCGTGCTTGGGGAAGCTGCCTCACTGGGGACAGCTATCAAGAAGCCCCGTTCTGCTCTGCCTGCCTTCACTCCCCACACAATGAATGTGTCTATGTCTGATACCCTTTCTGGTGCCGCTGTCTGAAATATCACTGACAAGCTCTGCCTGATCAAGAAGAAACTTCATTGTCCCCTGGATTTTCTGCCTGATGTATCTCTTTCACAGATTCTCCCAAATGTTTCTGGTCCACGACACAAAAGGAAACCCTTTTGGATCATTCGCTGTCAACCCCAGGTCTTAATCGGCCCAAAGTCTCAGACTCATTTATGCTGCGTTTTGCGTGTTAGGAGGATTTTTACCAGGATTTCTTCCATTTAATTTCTCTTAAACTGCTTTATTCGAAGGAAAAGTTAATATCTTGCTTTAATCTCATCATAACTTTATAAAAAAAACACTTGAGAAATTTTTAGCATGTGGATAGGATCTTGTTTTCGATTTCTCACTAAAGCAGAGTTTTTCCATATATAATAATATATATATGTACGATTTCTTTGGATGTTTCAATCTAGGTTTTGAAGCTGGCATCATTTAGACACTTTGCTCAAATTACTGACTTACTAAAAACTCTTGACCCTTGATAATATGGAGCAATCATTGTTTTTTTAATTAAGAGTATGCCCCAGACAAGAAGTGTTGGTTATAAATAAATGCATGTTTTTAAAAGGTCTGCCTACTGCATCTTTACTTTTAACTTTTGTTACATTTTAAGTTCTATTTTAGGTGCTCTGGTACATGGCTCAGACCCTCCCTCTAGAGTCAAAGACTTTGATGGCTCATTTCTATTACAGGCTGACTACTGACAGCTGTCTCTCCCCAGGCATTGCTCTCCATGGAAGGAAGCTGTACCCTCTCGTCCGGTGTGGTCCATACGCAGTGATTGGCCAGTGTAGGGCCTGGCCCCTTCCCTCCATTTGGGATATTTTTGAAGGGTAGTTATAGATCAAAAGTTAGTCTGATTGAGATGTTGTATAAATGTAAAAAACACACCAGTCTTATGGAATCTAAAAAAACAAATGGTTCTGATGAACCTAGGGGCAGGACAGGAATAAAGACACAGATGGGGAGGGGGACAGGTAAGCTGGGACGAAGTAAGAGAGTAGCATGGACATATATACACTACCAAACGTAAAATAGATAACTAATGGAAAGCAGCCGCATAGCACAGGGAGATCAGCCCGGTGCTTTGTGACCACCGAGAGGGGTGGGATAGGGAGGGTGGGAGGGAGACGCAAGAGGGAGGAGATATGGAGATATACGTATGCATATAGCTGATTCACTTTGTTATACAGCAGAAACTAACACAACACTGTAAAGCAATTATACTCCAATGAAGATGTTTAAAAAAAAAAAACAGTCTTCAAAGACTGAGTGTAAAGTGTCTCATTAATTAAAATTTTTTTAAATTTAATTTTTATTTTATATTGGAGTACAGTGGATTTACAATGTTGCATTAGTTTCAGGTGTCCAGCAAAGTGATTCAGTTATCCATATACATATATCCATTCTTTTTCAGATTCTTTTCCCATATAAATTATTACAGGATATTGAGCAGAGTTCCCTGTGCTGTCCTTGTTGATTATCTATGTTATATATAGTAGTGTATGTACGTTAATCCCAATCTCCTAATTTCTCCCTCCCCCCAATCTTTCCCCTTTAGTAAACATCAGTTTGTTTTCAAAGTCTATAAGTTAAAATTTTTTGACTGCATATTAAAATGATAAATTCTAAACATATTGAGTTCTGTTAAATATATTATTACAATTAATTTCAATCAGTTTTTTATTTCTTTTTTTTTTTAAATGTCTACTAAAATCTTTGAAATCATGCATGTGGCTTCCATCTGTGGCTCACATTTTATTTCCAAAGACAAGGACTATATTAAGGAATTAGCAAAGCAGCTGGTGTGTCCAGGAGAGAATGAGGAAAAGGAAGAAAGTAAGAATTCAGAGCACGGGGCTAATGATGTTCTAGATCAGTATGGCCCTGTAGGCTGTTATAAAGATTCTGTTAGCTCCTACTCTGAAATACAGGATACAAACCACTGCAAAGTTTAGAGCAGAGGACATTTATTCTGACAATATCTAAAGGGTCCCTGTGGTTGCTCTTTTGAGCTGAACAACAATAAAGCAAAGTTAAGAGCAGGAAAGTTATTTCAGAGGGTATTATATTCATCAAGGCAAGAGATAATGGTGACTTAGACCAGGGTAATCCAGAGAATAACTTCCAGAAAGTAGAACAAACAAAGAGTTGAAGCCTGGGATCTTCAATTTGAAAATGTCACTAATTAAAATAAAATGGATATGTGTATTTTACATATGAAAGATATTAAGAGAGTAAATCCTAAGCGTTCTCATCACACACAAACCTTTTTTCTATTTCTTTAATTGTGCGTCTCTATGAGATGACGGATGTTCACCAAACTTACTGTGATCATCATTTCATGATGTATGTAAGTCACGTCATCATGCTGTATGCCGTAAATGTACACAGCGCTGCATGACGATTATATCTCCGGAAAACTGGAAGAAAAAAATAAAAAGGATGTATTAAGAACTTATGGGAGAAATAAAATAGATCGTATACTAAGAATCTGAAATTTGGCTTCTCAACAGAAACTTTGAATGCTAATAGAATATTGAGAACTAGTAGTGTGTATCTCAGGCAAAGAAGTAAAGAGAGCCCAGGGATGATGGTTTTGCACTAGGAGCAGAAAGCATTAGTCCAGACAAGAGAGAAGGATGTGAAACTTTGATGGGGGGAGGTGTCCAAGGTGTGTGTGTTGGGGGACAGGGGATGCAATTAATAGGGTGCTAGGATCTGTGCTTGAATACTGGGAAAAATTAGTGACAGGTGTCCGACAGGTCGTTTGGAACATTAAAAACTGGAATAGGTATGAAGAGATTTAAGCAGAAATAGAATTGTTAAGTGTAGGAAATTAAAAATATTATGTAAGCACTGAATTATATCTATAGCATATGTAAACACTGATAACAGATTAAAGCCCCAAACTGTGATAATATTATATTGATATATGGGAGAAGGGAAAATACGGGTGAGTATGCAACAATGCCAAACTCATCTAGTGTTACAGGAATTTGATAATGTCTAAAACTGATAAATATGTATTAATATCAATTTATACTAAATATAATTATAGTATTATTTACTAATGGATAGATAGACAGACAGATAGACGAAGGTCAACACCAAAAGAAACAGAAAGTATTTGCCTCTCGGGAACAGGATTGGTATGGGGAGATACTGATTTTTCTTATAAGCATTTGGTACGGTTTACTGTTAGCTTTATGTGATGGATTGGATTATTGTCATTTCTTCACTCCTTTATAACAACTACATCCTTTATAAAACTGCAGAGCCTTCAGCTATGAAAGAGGAACTTTCCTCACCCTCTGCTATGGGGCTTGGACGTGTGACCATGTGACTCGCTTTGGCCAATGGAATGGTAGCAAACATGAAACGTACACCAAGGCTTAAAACACATTTTCTTGATTCCACTTGCCCACGTGTGCCTCTGAGATCCGCCAAGAGTGGAATAGGAAGCTATTGGTACAAGGAGAATGAGAAAACCTGTGGGGTCTTCTTGAACCCAGCTGGCAGCACAGAACCAAACCCAGCCGACCCGCTGTGGAGCCACCTCTGAGCAAGGACACAACTGATAGCTGTAAGCCACCCAGAGCTTTGAGGTTGATTGATCAATCAGACATTAACGAATATTCTCCATTTATGGGATGGTGTTAATTTACCACGCGTAAATCAATTTAAAAAAATTCTAAACTGATTAAAGTAATAGTAATAACAGAAAAGAACTCAGTGGGGAAGTGAGGATTCCATGCCATGGCATTTCTCCTCCTCTCGAAACAAGTCGCATTTCTACCTGCCTACGCCACTGACGACAGTACTAAAATCTATTTCGCTCTTTGCAGGAGTAGCACCAGTGACCCAGCATGAGCGATCTGTCGGCCGGTGCCGTCCACAAAGCTGGAATTACACACAATACAGCGTCCTTTGCTTAACTTCGTCATCTTTTTTTTCAGAAAGCTACTCCGTATTTCTGACCCTTCGGCTGTGCTTAACCTTCAGGGCTTCCCCAGTCCTTTCACTTGTGCGCACCTCAGTTTCTCTGTTCCTGAAATATTGTTATCTGCCTTCATGCTGTGTTCCCAGGTTCCACTGCTGAAAGGCAAGTCAGTGCAGTGAGTTTAGAGCAGCATGAGATCACAGAGTTGAAGGGGTCCGGGAAAGATTCATGGGCACAAATCAGAGAGGGATTGAGTGGGTTTTGAAGGGAAGATAAGCTTTGGATGCATAAAGCAGGGGTTTTCTTTCTAGCTTATGGAATAGAAAATCACTTTTAAGACCCCCAAAGGGAAATCAATGGCTTCCGCCCCCATGGAGAAACTTTCCTGTCTTAACAGGAACAACATAAATAACACTTCTATTATAAGAAAGGATCAGACTCTTATTAAGACCCATAAATCAACAGTTATTTTATTTTCACAAAGCGACCTCCAGATGTAATTTTAAAGTGAAAGCGTATTTTAAATGGCCTGTGGTGGATATAATTTATATTTCTGTGTATAAATACGGTACTGAGATATATCCTTACGTTTGAATAATTATTGGGGGGAATACACTATTTTGCTATGGATAAAAAGCCAGATATAATGGATAAAATATGGGGCTTTAAATTGCTATCAATTCATATGAGTATTGTACTAGTGTTGAAAAGCATTAAAGTCAGAGAGAACAGCATCAAATTCTCCCCTCTAGCTCGTATAACTTGTATAATCATGTTTTGTTTGTTTATTTGTTTACCACTATAAGCTTTGTGTCATCACAGGTGCCTAGCATATAGCTTGAGTTCAATATTTGATTGTTTAAAAAAAATGAGTTAGTGGGTACTCCTGAGATAAGATGCCTGAAGTCTGGAGGGGGAATTGAGTTCCCCAAACTCAGACGATTTGTGGCACACTCAGGGCTAGAAACTAGCCTGCCTTCTCCCAGTTGTATGTTCTTTTCATCAGACTCAGCCATCAATATTAGTTTGTATTTTTGGTGTCAAGTAGTTGAAACCAAATTCAAATTACTAAAGCAAAGATGGGAATTAAATCAATGGACACAGGGATATTATTTCTCAGGGCACTTAAACCCTGGGAAAGGTAAAGCGTGTCTCAGGAACATCTGAGATCAGGGTTTATGTTTTTCCAGACCTCTTTTTCTTCCTTAGTTGCCTACTTTTCTCCTTGTGACAGCTTCATCCTTTCACTTCACTGCAGATTACCTTGCTCCTTATAGGGGAAAATGATCACTTATAATAGGGGAAAACGATCACTTATAATACCTCATCTGATGGTACCTGTGATAGTGAATTTTATGTGTCAACCTGCCTGGGCTATGAGATGCTCAGATTTTTTTTTTTTTTTTTAACTCAACTGAAGCCTTCAGGTGGCTTTGTTTTTTATTTTTTTCAGATTTTCTATCTTTCTTGAGGTATAATTTACAATGTTGTGTTAGTTTCAAGTTCAGATATTTGTTTAAACAGCTTTTCTGAGTGTGTCTATGAGGATGTTTCTGGATGAGACTGACATTTGAATCGATAGATTGAATAAAGTAGATGGCCCTCCCCAACGTGGATGGACCTCATCCAAGCCTTCGAAGGCCTGAATAGAACAAAAAAGGCTGAGCAAAGGAGAATTCACTCTCTCTGCTCACTCTTTGGGCTTGTCCATCTGTCAGCTCCTGTCTTTGGACTCAAGTTCAGACTGGAACTTTACCATCAGCTCCCCTAGGTCTTCATCTTGCTGATTGAAGATGTTAGGACTTCTCAGCCTCCATAACCATTTGAGTCAACTCCTTCTAATAATTCTCTATCTATCTGTTTTATCCATCTATCTATCTGTCTATCTATCTATCTATCCTAATGGTGTTGTTTCTCTGAAGAATCAAGACCAATACAATATCTTATCCTTTTGGAACTTTCCTCATCTGGAAGAAAACTGATGATTTTCGTTTCTACTGACAAAGAAAATATCATTGGCGAGGCTTGGGGGAAGGGGGGAAGGGGGGTTGTCCGACCGGGAACCGTCAGCTGCTGCTGAAAGGCAGGACCATATTTACTCATGTGGCGCTGCCAGTGATAATTATGAGGGGAGAGGAAGCGTCAGTTTCTAGAAAAGGGGACTGGAAGACTCATTTCTACAAATGTTACTATAGTATAACGTTACGTTTTGATTTTCCATATTTTTTGGTGTGTGTGAGTGTTCGTACCCTCCAAGAGTTAATGCCATCTGTGGAATACTCTGAGGAAAGATAGAATCATTTCTGGTTAAATTTTACTCAAGATTTTAATAGACTTCTTTTACAAAATAAAAATACCCATCCACTTAAAAGTAACGTATTTATTAACTATAACAACAAATCTTCAATTAAATTATGCAAAAATAGCTGTAGGACCAACTTGATATTGAACTAGATGGTTTGGCAGGTGTTTTTCTTCTTGTATATTTCATATTCTTCCTCATCATTAACCTTGAAATTTCCAATTATAAGGAAAGGTTTTCACTTTAAAAATTCTCAAAAATCCACTTCAAAATGATTAAATTGTGGCCTTTACATATTCAAATAACTCAAGAACCATACTGGAATACCTTCTCAGCCTCAACATCATTCCAGAAAGTTCCCAGAATGACCACGTCTTATAAAATGAAAATACCACACCTCTTCAGGGAAGGAAAAGCAGAAAAATTGTTAAGCCAGCTATTTGACATAATTAAAAAAAGAGACAAAAACTATTTGCTTAAAAGACCATATTTGTTATCTGTTCATGTTCACGTGGCCTAGAAGAATCTAAGGGCCAACGTTAAGCCTATTTTCGAAAGACAAAAATCACAGGCCTCTTTCAACACAAATGGATACAGGATAAAGTACCTGCCTTAAAATTGTGGATTCAAATACTTAATTACCAGCCTAATTCCCATAGACTAAAATAACGGCAGTACGGCCTCTGCACAGTCACTACTGCAAGATTTAGAACGTATTTTACTTTACAAATACTGTAGGGGGTTGTAAAACAGCGTCCATGTAAGTCAGTTTCTTTAGAAAGAAAGACTACATTTAATCCAGGCACTTTTAAGCCTTGGAATGCAAAGTGTTAGGGAAAAGTACATCCATTTATACCTATACGTACACATATTCCAGCAGGAAATATGCAGTGTGTCCAGAGTCAATCCCAGCAAATAAAGTTTATATTGATGTTCTGCCAGTCTGATCTTGTGTGGCAAAGTCAATTGAGGGGGAAAGCCGAGTCTCCAAGGCTCATTAGTTTCCAGAAAATTCCCCATTCTCTCTTTCTCTGAGCCTTCTTTAAGGAGTAAATCTCTCAGAGATCCAGCCAAAAATTAGGACATTAAGTGTATTCTGTTTATCAGATGTGGGGTAAAATTCCAGGACTAGTCCTTTAGGCCTGTTTGTAATTGACGTGATGGAGAGAAAGTCCTTTAATCTAAGTGTAACAGGCGCCCCTCCCATTGTGTATGCGTTTGGTTGGAGCACAGGTGTCTCTGATAATTGAATTGAGCCTTAAATAAATTTCCAGACCCCAACTTTCATGGGGGTGAATTTAGGGTCCCTGCGTGTGAGTTTCAGGATGGGGAGTAAGAAGGTTTAGGAAACTGGCCCCAGTTGAAACTCAAAACCATAAAACTCTGTTGAATTAGAATCTCCCCAAACTAAGGCCCAATTTCAGAAGAAGACAAATTGAATTTGTAGTTTAACGTATTCAGAAAAAATATACAGACGTAGGTGGCTTCAGTGGTAAATTGGACAGAACATTTAAGAGAGAAGTGATACAAATTGTACACAATCTTTCCAAAAAAATAGAAGACGAGAGAGCATTAATCAATACATTTTATGAAACCAGCATGACTCTACTACTCAAACGAATAAAAGGCATTAAAAGAAAAGAAAATTACAGGTCAATATCTGATATGGACTGAATTGTGTCTTCTCTAAATTTATACTGAAGCAGTAACCTCCAGTAGGATGGTATTTGGAGATGACACATTTGAGAGGTAATTAATTCAGGGTCACTAGATTATGGGAGGGGGTTGTCCAAAAGGATTGATGTCCTTATAAAAGACGGAGAGTTGCCACAGTTCTCTCTTTCTTAACATGTGCACAAAATAAGTGGTATTGTTTTCAGCCCCTAATATTTGGAGTTATTTGCGACTCAAAAATAGACAGCTGGAATAAGGAATAACATGGTGTAATGCTTCAAATGCAGGGGGCTTCCAAGTAGGAGGCAATACTTAACCCCCAACTCTGTGTCTGACACCACCCCCTTCCTAACGATGTGGCCATCAGACGTCCCAAAGCTACACCAGGGTGTCCCAAAGCCACACCAGGGTATCCCAAAGATTTCATTTTTGTATAGAGCCATTCTCCTCTTGTACCTGTAAAAGGCAATTGTTACGGAGTGTTCGTACCCCCACTAGCTCTAATGCCACCACGATATTACATCAGTATTATAAGAATGATCTTCCCTGGATCATTTTCATTGTCTTCTGAAATAACTTAAGAAGATCTTTTTACATCATTCTACATACGTCAAATTCTTAAGCCTCATAAGTGACTGTCAGCTGAGCTCAGAGGCCAGGTACGTGGCTTAGAGTACATAGGATCCAAGTTATGGTCATGCCCAACCGAGTTACTCAGTAGGCTTGATGACGGCTCCAAATTCTATTTTTTTTAATTTATTTATTTAATGAATTTATTTTTGGCTGTGTTGGGTCTTCGTTGCTGTGCATGGGCTTTCTCTTGTTGCAGCGAGCGGGCTTCTCATTACAGTGGCTTCTCTTGTTGCAGGGCACGGGCTCTAGGCACGTGGGCTTCAGTAGTTATGGAACGTAGGCTCAGTAGTTGTGGCGCACAGGCTTAGTCTTCTGCAGCGTGTAGGATCTTCCCGGACCAGGGATTGAACCCGTGTCCCCTGCATTCGCAGGTGGATTCTTAACCACTGGGCCACCAGGCAAGTCCCTCCAAATTCTTTTTTGTGTGTCCATAGGACACCCAAACATGCTTGCCAATGGAATTCCTAGAAAATCCTTGAATTTCCCAGAGTCAGTATGCAAATTTAACTCAATAACTGTATTAACTAGGCCATATGGATTTGCACAGAGAAAAATTGTCCATAGCTAAATATTTTACCCCAAAGCCCTGGTCCGCCATCTCACAAATATGTAAACAGGTATAAGAAGAAACATGAGAAAGTGTGAAATGTGAAGTGAATGAAAGTCTATCTTTTTCCAAAACCCAAAGGAAAGTTACTTTGTTATTTACTTACTCCTAATTCCTTTTTTCACCAAAATGTATTTGAAACTGCTAATGGTGAGCATTAAGGTAGTGAAAGCCATCTCTTATCATGATTGTTTTGGGGGCTGTAATAAATCAAGTATGTTCATAATAAGTGTGTTTTTAGTTTACCCCAGAATAACAGCCATCAGACTGGTGATATTTAATTCATTAAAAGGAAGAATGTCGAGAACGAATAACATCAACAAATATGTAACTAGAAAATACATATGGGAACGGAGGTGGAGACAAGTAGATATAAGATAACCAGGCACTTTAAAAATATACAAGCCTCTGGGGCAGCATTTGTACTATTTTCCCTTTCTTTGTTGTTTCAAAAATTAAAAAAAAAATACTTTCCCTTTCATATATGCATACTTATGGCTTCAAGCAGGCTGAAAAATCTTCACTGACCTCTCACTTATGCCGTATCAACATTTATAGGGATGTGGGTAGCTCTTACCTAAGACATGTCAAACTGAGGTTGTGTCCATATGACAAAAATGAAGTGAATCTTCACAGAAGAGCTTAAAATACTCATTGGCAAATATTCTTAAAGCTTCAACAAAGCATCTTCAGGTGTAAATTAATTTTTACTAGGATGGACGCTTCTAGACACTTAAAATGATTGTATTCGTTATTCCATATTCCTGGCATCTTAACAAAAATGGTGCACGTGGAGTGGGGAAGAGTGATATTTAAGCTTTGGTTTGTCTTTTAAGTATTGAGGACATAGTCTACTAACTGAATTATTGTAGCTGTACTTTCCTTTATAACCAACTTGACACCTCCAGGAAGAATTAGTGAACCTGAAGACAGGTAAACAGAAATTAAAGAAACAGAAATGAAAAGTGAAAAAGATGTGGGAAAACTACAAATCATTCAAGAGCTGTAGGTCAATCCTGAATGGCCTAACATAGGTGTAATTAAGGATCCAGAAGAGAGAGAAGAGGGAAGAATTTGAAGAGCTAACATCCAAGAATTATCCAAAAATAATGAACGAAAGGACAGGATGATCAAACTAGATAAAAAAAGTAAGACCTAACTATATATTGTCCATGAAAAATCCACCACAAGAATAAAACAGACTGACTAAAGTAAAAGGAATCATACCAGAGTCAAAACAAAGTTGGAATGACTATTCATATCAGATAGACATTGTAAGAGGAACATTGCCAGAAATCATGAAGGACATTACAAAGTGGTCAAGGGTTTGATTCACCAAGGACATAATTTAAATGTATATATACATCAAAATAGGGCTTCAAAATGCATGAAGTAAAAACTGATAGAACAGAAGACAGAGGCAGATCTCCAATTACAGTTGGAGACTTTAGCACTCCTCTCTCAGAATTTCATAGTAAATTAATCAGATAACCTAAAAGGACCTAGAAGACCTGAACGGCATTATCATCCAACTTGACCTTAATTGGCATCTAGAGACCATTCCACCTGATACACAGAACGCACATTTAAATGCACAAGGATAATTCACCATGATGGGTTATACTTTTTGCCATTAAACAAACTTGATTTAAAAGTGATACACACTGCTGTATATAAAATAGATAACCCACAAGGACCTACTGCATAGCACAGGGAACTCTACTCAATATTCTGTCATAACCTATGTGGGAAAAGAGTCTGAAAAAGAATGGATATATGTATATGGATAACTGAATCACTTTGCTGGACACCTGAAACTAACACAACACTGTAAATCAACTATAACCCAATATAAGATAAACATTTTTTAAAAAGTGGTGAAATCATACAAATCATGTTTTCTCTCCCCACACCATCAACCTAAAAATCAATAACAGAAAGACATCTGGGAAATCCCAAATTTGGGGAGTTAAATAATACACCTAAAGAACTGATGGGTCAAAGGAAAATCAAAAGGCCAATGAATTTTTAATTGAATGAAAATGAACATATGGCGTTTGTGGGACGCAGCAGAAACAGGGCTGAATCTGCTCTGTGGTTCACAGGCTGAGCCTTAGCTCCACTGCACTGCGTGACTTTCCCTTTCTGCCCTTTGATTTCTCTGCCACCACGTCGGAGGCCCGTGGGCAACTGCTCAGAAATTCTTACAAGGAGAGAACTTGGAGGTGCAAGGAAGCTGAGACCCCATAGGGAAACTCATGAGTGTTGGAGGCCACAAATATCAGATTCCAACCCCCAGGAAATAATAGCAAAGCCAGTTCTACACATTTCTTCAGAGGGTACCCAAGCAGGATTGATAACGCAGTTGCCCTGGAAACCACAAGATCGATAACATGCTTTAGAAATAGTAAGTCAGACAGAGTTAAGACAAATATATGATATCGCTTATATGTGGAATCTAAAAATAAAATAAAATACAAATGAACTTCTTTACAAAACAGAAACAAACTAACAGACTTAGAGAACGAACTTACGGCAACCGGGTGGAAGGGTGGGGGGGAAGGGATAGTTAGGGAGTCTGGGATTGACATGTACACACTGCTGTATTTAAAATAAAATGCCTTTCCATGAAAAAAAAAAAGCACTACATTTGAGGAGAGATGAGAACAAAACAATAAATTGGTTTTGTCTTGCAAAAAAAAGAAATAATATGTCCCCTCCTTTTCTCTAACTCCCTTGTTTCCACTCCCACTGATTGGGAGCCATTCCCAAAATAAACCTACAGGCAAGCCATCTCCTCAGGCTGTGTTCTTTGGAAGAACTCAGGATAAGCAAAGATTATAAACGTTTTCCTTTTGACAATCCTTTCATATATTGTTGTTCTTTGCCATTACAGATAATATCATGGTGGACATCATTATACAATTTTGCTACACATGCATGTATATGGATGTATTACTGGAACTAGTACGTTAGGGCGCTCACATTTAAAATTTTGATAAATAATGCCAATGTTCCTTTTAACAGTTGTAACTACTTATATTCTCACCAAAGTTCCAGAGGTCGCTTGCTGTTTATTGTAAATGATCTTTCTTTCCAATACCCGTGTAGATTCCCGGGTAGCAAAGAACAAGTTCACTATGTCATAATCCCAGTATTAGCATGGTATCCATTGAAAATATGTTCATATATTCCTGGCTGTGCAGAAATAAATACTGTTTCTGCAAAGCGAACAGGAAGGATACAAGGTCCAAACATTCTAACCTTTTAGAATTCCATCAAAACAGAGCAACCTAGTTAGTGAATGTGCACAGTTCAGGTAATTGGCCAAAACATCTACAGACTTTTTTAGTTTCCAATATTCATGTAATTGAAACGCTCGTTCAACAATTATGAATATGGCAAGTAATACAGAAAACAAGAAAATTGTTTTGGAATTCTGTACTTTCTTAGGAGGTAGTCTCATTGTTCATCATCCGAATTTTTTTAAAGAATTTATTTATATGGGAACATAGTAATACACTGGTAGTATTTTCACAATATACTTGATGGGTGGGTAATTCTGTAAGAAAAATAAAGGCCATAAACATTGAAATTTATGAAGGCTCAATTACTCCAAACTTTTCTATTGCAGAAAAGTAGTTAAAATCTTAGTTGCTGACTTTCCCCCAGGATAAAATTTTTACTGGAAAGGCGGTTGGACTATGGAAACATTTCGCAGCTGCAGGTATAATACTGTGTCTGTTGTCAGACTCACAATTTCATTGGTTTATTTCTGGAGGATTATTTAGATGGCTGTGGTCTTATATCCAGGCCCCAATGAAAGAAAAAAAAAAAAGAAAGAAACAGGAGCCTATGAGGTGTGCCTTCTTACTGCAGAATAGTGATTTGTTATGCATTTGTCTGAGTTAAATATAGTAGTCAGTCATCTTGCACAGGCCTATGTTATATTCTGCTCATGAAAAAAAGAAACATTTGTTTGGATAGTTGAAGTAGTCTCGATAAAAATCAAAGCTCCCTTCTCCATGCCTGCATTTATTTAAGGTAGATTTGCAGTGGTTATGATATAAATTTCACCAATTAATCAATAAGAATTGAAATTTGTTTGACTCATTAAGGCCATCATCATTTACCCAGATTTGTTATTATTTTAACAGTGGTGGTTTTGCATGTGACATTGCTACTGGGGTAGCAATTATTTGGAAGGGGAAGGAGGCTGCCTGTTCACTCCCCTGGGTTATTAATCAATTGGTGGGCTGAGGGCAAAAATTAATTAGGGATTACAAAAACCCTCCTTCATGATATTAAATGGCTCATTGAAAACAAATAACCTTACCTGCATTAACTCTGTGAGTTCACAGACTCACAGAAATGGCATTGAATTCATTACAAGTGATTTTCAGTTCCCAAACTGAGACCAATATAATGTTCAAAGGCAGTCTACATCTCAAAGGAAGCCCAGGACTTCAACTTATGTTGCCATTTCTACTTGTTCCAGACATTTGCTAGATCCCAAGGTCTACTTTGATTTGATTGAAAAGCAATGTGTTTTCAGCCATTTGCAACTGCAGTATGTAAGATTAAAGTTAAGAGAATCGAGTCTGTTTTTTTTGGTTTTTTGAGCAGAGAAAGGTTTATTACAGGGCCAAGCAAGGAGAACAGGTGGCCCATGCTCAAAACCCCTGAACTTTCCGAGAATTGGATCTCAACCTATGTTGACTGTTGCAAAATATTTGGTAATTTAAATCTTTGGTAGCAGCTTCCAGGAGGCTTGTTTGAGTTCTGTAACAAGAATTCAGTGTAAGGTTAATGTTTTATTCCTGCATGTGTGTATTTACTATTTGTTTCAAGAGAAAGATAAAGTATGTCATGGACTGATTTGTCCTAATTCTTCTTAGATATTGTAACCTTTGATTGTCTCACAAATTAAAAACAGCACAGAAGGAATTTATGTCTAACTCCATATCTGTACTATTAATTAGAAAAATGATCACTTTCCCTTGTGCATATTTGTGGAAAATTCAATAAAGCTTTCAGTCAGCCACCCCACTTTGTTTTTTTAGAAATAAATGGTTACACATTCTGTTGATTATTAAAAAGGAACTTATAAAATAGACTATCTTCATTATAGAAAATGCAAAATAATGAAGTAAACTTAAATCATTTATGACTCTATCATCATTCAAAGACCACTGCTGTATACAAGGCTGTGTATACACACACACACACACACACACACACACACACACACACACACAAATTTATCTTTTGCAAACTTTCATGTTGATCTAAAAATTGATTTCACATTATATTAAAAAGAGATTGGCTTGTTTCTCTTATATCATGAGTATGTCATCATCATTCAAATAGTTCAAAAAATGATTTAATCATTAACTAATTTCAAAATCCTCCTTTCTATACACTTCTCTCTTTTACTTTCCTGAAGCCAAATAAGCATCTAAGATGATAGATTTTGGCGTTACTCAGACATGGGCCAACATTCATTAACTCTATGACCATCTTCAAGTTCTAAATTTGTTACGTCTTCTAGCCTCAGTTTTACATTTGTAGAATGGGGATCTCTCCTTCCTAAAAATGCTGTGAGGAATACTGGTAACAGTGTACATAAGCATTTAACACTGTATCTGGAATACAGAATAACATTCAGTTAGCTGTTATTTTTATCCTGTAATTTTCGACAGATGGCATCCAAATGATTTCTAAGGTTTCAGCATTCAATGATCATAAGCTTCAAGGTCAGAAAAAATATTTTTTTCCTCCTTACAGGTATGTAGATCTGCAGGGGAGTAGCCACAGCTCATGACTGGGCTACACTGATGAACATTAACTTTACTTTTCATGCCTTTGCAAACTCTCCCTGTAGATATTTTCCTTTAACAAAAGTTTCATTTGTCTTCAGTCCGGCCCATGCTTTTGCTGGTAATTCCTGGAGTTGTCCACCTTTCCCAATCTGATTACATTCACCACTGAGAGCTGTCTCTACTCATAGCAAAGTACGGTAGTCCCTCTCCATAGAGATGAAATGACATGCCATACATTTTTAAAACGTTTTATTTTATATTGGAGTATAGTTAATTTACAATGTTGTGTTCATTTCAGGTGTACAGCAAAGTGATTCAGTTATACATACACATATATCTATTCTTTTTCTGATTCTTTTTCCATATAGGCTATTACAGAGTATTGAGTAGAGTTCCCTGTGCTATACAGTAGGTCCTTGTTGATAATCTATTTTGTATATAGTAGTGCGTATATGTAATCCCAACCTCCTAATTTATCCCTCCCAACCTTTCCCCTTTGGTAACCTTAAATTTGTTTTCTAAGTCATGCCATGCATTTTAAATGAAGGCTGTTTAAAGACCTAGAACCTAAATACACTTACTTACCATCTCTTTAGAGTATAGATGCTCTATTCTATAACTAATGCCGTTGACTATGAGATTTCTATCTCCAAAGAAGTGACAGAAAAAATTCTTATAAAGCTAATGGGGTGGCCCCATTGTCTTTCTATTATCACCTGTGTTTGATTTTAAGGCATTGATGTCACCAATAGGGAGGTAAGGATTTTGAAAATATTCAGCCATTCTTTCTTTGTTCTAGCTATTTTACTTCCTGGAAATAATCATGAATATGCACAGGTAGACATTTACCTGCTAGAATGTTCAACGTAACATTTTTTATGTAATTAAAAGATTCAAACAACCTACATCTCCAATAATAGTGGATAAATTATGTAATAATTTATCATTTTGTGGAATTTAGTAAATGAATAATACTATCAGAAAAGATTTTACAAGAAAGTCATGACAAGAGTTGCAAAACACGATGTGCGTTAAAGTCCAATTTTGTGAAAACAAAAAATAGTATGCATGTAAATATCCAAGACCATCATTCTTTTTTAATTTGCATTTTTAATATTAATGTTAATGCTTAATCGCAGTGCATAACTTTTATAATAGGTAAATACATGAGTGTTATTTTATTCAATTCACAAAGTTTTGTAAATTCAAGTTAATATCACCAAATAAGCTTGGTTTTCTTCACTAGCACGCTGCCTGGACCTTGTCATTGTCAAGGGTAATATTTATACAACCCTTGAGATCTGTCTCTCCATCTTTTGCAAATGTGACAGGAATCGGAGGCGTTCAATATTCTTTTGCTATGTGGATAAACAACAATCTAATTCAGCATTGAGAACGTTCCTCCTTTGTATGATGAGCAGAATAATGGCTCCCCCAAAATGCTTACGTCCTAAAATTCCCAGAACCTGTGAATATGTTACTTACATGGCAAAAGGGACTTTGCACATATGATGAAGTTAAAGGCGTTGAGATGGGAGGATTATTCTGGATTACATGGGTGGGCACAGTGTAACCACTGTGGTCCTCACAAGTTAAGAGGGAGGCAGGTGAGTCAAAGTAAAAGGAGATGGGGTGATGGAAACAGAGGTCAGATTGACTGAAGGAGGCCATGAACCCTGGACTGTAGGCAGCGTCTAGAAGCTTAGAGAATGCAAGGAAATGGATTCTCTCCCGGAGCCTCCAGAAGGAAAGCAGCCTTACCAACTCCCTGAATTTAGAACTTCTGACCTCCAGGACTGTAAGAGAATACATCCGTGTGGTTCTGATACACTAGGTTTATGACGCTATTTAGAGCAGCAATAAAAAACCTCATACACTTCGGAGGGCAGAAGTTGCTTCTGAATTCCTTGGCAATTCCAGCATAGAACCAAGTCAGACATTCCGAAAGACCTGTCTGATTTCTGTCTCTCAACTCTCCAAGGATGGCTTCAGCTATTTCCCAAAATGTAAGTATTCACCATCTCAGTCATTTAAAAAAAGAATAAAGGTCAAGTATCAGACGTCTAACAAAGAAGCCATGAATACCTCCATTTGCAAACCAGAGCAAGAGAGCCTCTGGACTCCCAGAAGGACTGTGAACAAGAAAGTCCCTGCGGCAGCACCCCTTTCAGCCAGGGTCTCCCTGAGTCTTAGTCAGCTGTGTGGTAGCAGTTTAAAACACCTACCGTAAGAGCAGGTGAAGATGTGGCTGTAAGCTGCGCATGACAGCTCCCATACTCTACGAGGAGAGCAGAGCCGCTCACGTGCACCTGCGACACCCTTGGTGATGTTTGCTTTGTGCGTTGCTGTGCTGGAACCTGGCACAGTTTCTAAATGTGCCACAATATGCCCAACGATACCTCTTGTTTTTCTCTCTAATAACATAGTTCTATCACCAAACGAATACATAGTCAACGAAGAAATCTTGGGAAAAAAACTGAAAACCACGTGGCAAAAAGAAATAGCCTATAATACTGCTAAAATTCTCTATTCTTTCTGTCTCCTCTTTTCTTTCTTCTTCTATTTACGCACATGCTTACATAAAACAAAAACAATAAAATAAAATAAAATTGTTACCTCTGCTATGGTGCCACACTGTGTTACCCACTATTCTGAGTTCTATGGTTATCATTTCGTCACTAAGTCGTATCTGCTGGGTCTCTGACTTGGATCAGAATCACCAGAAAACCTTGTTAAAATACACATTACTGGGCCCTTAAACCTAAAGTTTCTGATTCTGTAGGTCTGGAGAAGGACCCCTAGAATTTGCATACTAACAAATTCCCAAGTGAGGTGGATATCGTTGATCTAGAGACCAGACTTCGAAAATCACGACTTTCTATAGAAGAATATTAGCTGACACTGGAAAATATTTTATAATTATGTTCTCTCTTGCAAGTCCAATTATCATGTATTTATTTATTTACTTTAACGTTATGTCTTCTCAGTACATTTGAAGGATTATAGGATTATACACAGTGTTTAGTGGGTATGGAAGAATGACTCTTGTTCAGAAAATTTAAGAACAAACCATTTTTGCCTCAACTATATGGATATTTCCGGTATTTGTGACATATAAATAATTGAGATAATTTGGGTCAAAGTCCCAACGAACTTTGCCTGTATAAACTGAAATCCTATATATGATGGTAATTGTTTTTCCAAAAATCCTTTTAAATAAAATTTTCTAATTACATATGTTTCCCAGGTAGTTCTTCAAACAGTTCTTTTTTCTTTTTAATTGAACTTTTTTTTTTTTTTTTTTTTTAAATGGCGTAACTGAAAGGGCTGGCTGGCAGCCTTGGAATGTAGGAAATCCAAGCTCTGCTGGTTACACAATCCAAATGTAAACAGGCTTTCTTGTCATTTGCTGGCATAGTGTTTGGGACACCGAGTTATTTCACTTTATTGAAATTTTTCTCATGAAAAATGCATGGAACGGCCTTTACTTCTGCCAGACCCTGATGTACTTACCTCACTGGGGGCAGTGAAGATTTGTGCGTAAACATACGGAGAGCCCTCGTGTGGCCCGAGTCAACAGAGACTAAGAATTATCCTGACTGCCTATGGGGAAAAAGTGTAACACAGATGAACCTGGGACTTGCATCCACTTTCATCCTCAACTCTTTCCAAAACATTCCTTCTCCCTGTGCTCTTCCCAGTGTGACAAGGAACTCTCTTGTTGGTTGAAACCTGGACAGGAGAAATGGAGCTTTTTATGGTCCTGGATAGAGTGACCTATTCCACAAACCCAAAATTTAGAGCAAGGTATCCATAAACTAATCTATGAGTTGTGAATTTACCAATAGGATACATCTTAGAACATCATTAATATTAAATCAAGTTTGGTTAGCTACTTAAAAATAATCACCTTTACTGAATACAATAATTATTTAAAACTAAATCGAGAGCCATAGCATAGAGAATACTGTGATGGCAGCGGTTCTTCTGGAACTTGGCAGCTAGAACGAGTTGGTTAAAGGTAGTGAAAACGTGCAGCTATGGTTTTAGGGCCTCAGCACGGAGGAGAACACGAGGTGCCAACCAAAATGCCAAGTATATAAACGCATATTTTTATTTTACTCTCGGTCTCACACTAATCATCTTCTAAACTAGCTGTGCAGTTTGAGGCTTCATCTTCAGTGAACGTAGACAAGGCTCAAATAGGCTTCTTCCGTGCCTTCTTGTGCTACCCAATTAAGAAGTCTTATCCCCCACACACTGAGAGGCCAGATTTGGGTACAGAAAGATGGAGGTCCAAGCTGGAGCAGCTGCTGTCAGCTCCCACGCTTCCCTCCCCACAGCCAGCATCTGTGTCTTTGGCCGAAGGGCTGTCCTCAGTCCGTATCAGTGCTTTTCAAAGTGTGGTGCCCTTAGAGTAGCAGCTTCACTCGGGAACTGGTTAAAAATAATAAGACTTCTTGAGTCCCGCCCCACGCCTACTAAATGAGAAGCTCCGTGTTTCAACCAGCTCTCTGGGCGTTGCTGATTCTGCTGACATTTGAGAGCTGCTGGACCACGGACTCCCACTTTGTGGACAAGGAGACTTTCCATCCCTTAGGAGTTCATGGACCTTCTTGTTCCTCCTGGAAACGTGTGTGTGTGTGTGTGTGTGTGTGTGTGATTTTGAATAATTTTAAAATTTTTGTTTATTTATTTTTTGAGTCTCTTTGTGGGGCTTTGTTGAATGCCTGGCCTGCCTTCCTTCCCCATCTCACTTCCCTAAGTCCCCACTGGTATTTCCTGGGGAAGACTCTTTAGAAAACATGCATTCTACTAATCTAATGTTATATGTCAATCATACCTCCCTGCAAAACCCAACTTTTATATGAATCTTCTGCTTCTGGGGAATCAACTAAAGACACTCCCTTATTACAAGCTGCTCTCGCCCTGAAATTAACCAGACTTTGGCCTCTCAATGTCCTTATATGAGAAATGCAGATAATAAATACCTACCCCGAATGGTTCCACATATATTAGACAAGATAAAGCAGTTACTGGGGCATGGTTAGCACTCGCCCTGGTATTCTCACTCCTCCCTCATTTCCCATCTCATGTCCTCTGCTTTCCTTTCATTGGTGTTATTATTATTAATGCCATTATAATCATCATCACCATCATCATTATAAACAGTACTTTGGAATTGAGATCAATAAATACATAATAAATGCAGCAGTATATTTAAAATGGATAACCAACAAGGACCTACTGTATAGCACAGGGAACTCTGCTCAGTATTATGTAACAAGCTAAAGGGGAAAAGAATTTGAAAAAGAATTAAAAAAATAAAAGGAAACAAACTGGAAAATTAGAAAAAAAAAGATCAATAAATACAATTTATATTAGGAATCATTTCATTATAACCATAAAGAAACTTTTTCTTGGGTTCAGCAATGAAACCACTGGTATACCTCTGAGAAAGTAAGAAAACACGTGAATCTGACATCCAGGAGGAAGCCTGGACACGTCACTAGCCCATGACGCTCTGTGGAGCATGACCCATCTTACAGAATGCCAGACCTGGGCAAGGTTACCCCGAGACCAATGCAAAAGGGTCCAAACAAAGCCACTTCACACTTCATCATTTGGCTAAAGCACAGATTTTAAAAAAGCCACGCACAAAATACCAAACAGCACCCTCTCTTGGCTAAAATGGTAGACAGCTATTTACCCACTAGACCTTGAACTTTGTCCTAATCTTTCCTCTATAGGTAAGATTTACTGAGATAATCATAAAATGGTCCTGCTTGATCTAATTTAGAGCAAACTCTTTCTTCCTTAGCCCTTCTCTAAAGCACCCAACTAAAGCCCAATTCTTGCAACAGGTTCTTTCCAACACCCTCTTACTGAAACACCCCCCTGGGTTTTTCATGGTACGCAGTCTTCTTTACTGCAACAAAAAAATAAACCCAAATTGTTTAACTACAGCTGAGTTTCTGGAGGTCTTTGTCTGAAGGGCATTGGCGTCACTACAGAGAAGAAGTAAGGAAATAATGCTTTTTCATCCAAACATCTAGTCATGGAGGAGATTTCACAAAAAGACACAAGGGAATTGGTAGGGCTTTTAATTTGGGTTTTGCTGTTGATGTTATTGTTTGTTTGCTGCAGCCCTAGTCTTATTTATTGCTCAGGCTCTTTCTCCCAGGGTGCATGAAGATTTTATAGTCCTAATCTTTTGTTGTAACAACAAAATTTTCAACACCCAGTGCCCTTAATGTTATACTAGTGATGCTATTAAGACAATGCCTCCTTCTCCACTCCTCTGTAGTGCAAAGATGAAAAATAAGTATAAAATATGACACCAATTCCCAGGAAGTTAGAATCTATGGGACATGACAAAAATATAGGTATGATAGATAATAGTACAAACAAGTATATGCTTGGTTCAAAATAAATGAGGCAGGCGAGTCCTATAGGGAGGTCAGGAAAAGAAAAATGTATCGGGAAGGTTTATGGTCCCAGACTGGCATGCTGACCTTTAAGGCCTCAGGGGTAATATCTGGCAGGGAGATACCAGGTAAATAAAAGTCCAGGGAGATGCTGACTCTCATAGCTATGTAACTGAAACTAGGGAGACCATTTAGAAGGCAGTCTCTTTGAGTGTTCAATGAAAATTTAGATCACCTAATTTCCAGTCCCTTTGGCAAACTGAAGATCCATTCAACTGAAGGGAGGTACTGGAGATTTTATATATATAGTAGAATTCTCAAGATGTACCCCCCAAGTCTCCCGTCCCTTGTTAGTCAACCAAACACTAACCCAGGCTAGTTACTACTGTGAAGAAATGTGCAAGTGTACCTAAAGATAATAATCGGCCGATCTTAAAATGGGGTGATAATCTCTGGAGGTGCCACGTAATCCCATGAGCCCTTGCAGCAGAAGAGGAAGGCAAAAGAAGCAGTCAGAGAAATACGGCAGAAGGGGAGCACAGTGATTGAAAGGATGATGGACTTGACCCACTATGGCCAGAGGGAGGCTGCAGTGAAAAGGAGTGTGGGCAGCCTCCAGGGGCAAAGACCAGCCCTTGCTGAAAGCCAGCAAGAGAACGGGGCCCTCAGACCCCCAACTGCAAGGAACCTGAAAGAGCTCCGAAAAGTGTTCTTCCCACAGCATCCCTCTCAGAGCAGAGACAACTGGCACCTTGATTTTGGACTTGTGAAACCTGGAGAGAAGAGAAGCCAGAAGGGTCTGCCTGGACTTTTGGAGGATGGACGATGAGATAATCCGTGTTCCACGTGGCAGAGTTTGTTGTGATTTGTTATGGCAGCAACAGAAGATTGAGTTCTAACACTGATTGTCCTTTTCTCCTTTTCACACAGAAAAGAGATGCTCAGAAAAAGGTAGCAACTCATCCCCTGCACAGCGCCCACCATTTCCAACCCAAACACCTCACATCCATCTCTGATACCGTCTCCACCGCCACCGTTACCTCTGCCATCAAAGGCTCCTCCATCACCTCTGCTTCGCCATCAACAGCCCCCCCACCATAATTGATCACCACAACCTTTTCACTACCATCTACATCAGCACCACTTCCAGCACCATCCCCACCTCTAATATCACCACCAAGGCTTCCACCGTCTCCCTTGTCCTCGCCTCCACCACCCATTCCATCACCAACACCCACACCGCCATCATTTTCACTGTCATCTCTAGTCACTGCAACACCTCCATCAGCACCATTTCTCAGCAAAGAAACCACCTAGAACAGCTGTTGTCCTCAACTTGCATGTACCCTTGCATGGCTCTGAAAGTAATTTCACAGCTTGCAAATTGCTATTTTATCATCTGATTGAAAGGAGCCTAATATCAACAAGCTTCTCCACTTACCCTTATTTTATGATTTAAATATCAGGAAAATTGAGGGGAGGGAAGACTTGGAGTCTGTACTCCTCTAAATCATATGGTTTCACCTCTGAAAATCACGAGTGTGAAGATTTTGACTTGAAAACTTGGACTCTCCTACACACCGTAACTCGGCTGGACATTAACTAGGAAAGCGAAGCATGCAGAATGTGGGCATTTCATCTTCTAAATTCCAGGAACTTCCCCATGGGTCCCTGTGGTAAAAATCAGTCTATTGACCTAGACTGCTGCCTTGCCCATTTATACATTATTTTAATCTAAGCCCAAATTAAAATGATAAAATTCAGTATAGGTAGAAAAACGATAAAATGTGGATGTATACAACTTTAATCACGCTGACCTGGTCATCAAAGTCTTTTTATCCACAGCTCTGAGCACAGTTACACTGAGCTGCTTCTTGCTCAATTGTCCTGGTAACCAAACTTGAGCATCTCTAATACTGTTGGCAAGGCTAACGGTGCAGTTGGTGGTCACGGAAATACATGATGTTAACTGGACGAGGCTGGGATCGTGTCCATGGTCTTATTCTCATAATCACAATGCGCTAACCAACTGTTGCTCATTCAAAGCCAACTGTGGAGTGAAGCCTTCTCCGAATTTCCTTTGCCACCACGACAGACTTGGCTGGAGACCTGTTTTCACGCTTGGTTAAGTTGGCGAAGGTTGGCCAAGTCAGTGTCTCACCACTGACCTTGGCATTATGGCTTTACCCTGCCCAGGACTGTCATCCCCAGTAAGAATATTCAGAGGCTCTTTTGTCATGTTCATGCTGTTGGTCTGTGCCTTATGAGGTAGCGTCTCCAAGGTCAGAATTAAACACATATTGACCGAAGAGTACATCAGGTGGATTCCACATTGTGAAATCATCCTCTGGGTTAATAAATGACTTCTGAAAGATTAATTATGCTTTCTTTAGAGGCAAGGCAGAAATAGATACTTTGTCACTGTCACTGGTCTTTGTACTATTTTAAAAAGTAGAAACTACTGCTGACTATTTAAATTATTAAATATTTAATATAAACATATCAAAAGTTATATATGTAAATATTATACATATTTTCCTTCCACTCCAGGCACAGCTTATAGACTTGCGACCACACTGACTACCAGTCTTTGGTAAAAAATAGATCACTGTGAATGCAAATATTTGGTATGTTACATGTGAGTTGAAATTAGATTCACTCTTAATGGCTCTACACCCAGGAAGAAGCTTATACTTACAAGAAAATAACCTTCAAAAAATGTCCATGACTCTCTAAGGGAAATGGGACCATTTGCCCATAAATACACCTATTATCCCTATTTAAAAATAGATACCCTAAATATTGCCTGCCAGAACTCAAATCCTATCATTAGCAAGCAACCCTTGTAAAGAGGCATTTCATTAAATTAATACATGTGAGAAGGCATTAGGCACGTACTATACTTTAGGGAAGAAAAAATACATAAATAAATGAGTGGGAAGGGATGTTTTGCATCACATGTTGTATATTCCAACATTTTTCCCAATATGAAATTAACTTTTACCACTTGGCTGATGAAAAACTGGACCTAAGTAAATATGGCTAGACCCTGAACACTTGTGTTCAGCACACGGGTGGCAAAACCAGAAACAAAACAAAACAAAACAAAACAAATAGTGGCTGCTTGAGTTTTAAAGAAAGATGGCATATTGAGTAAATCAGGAAAGTGATTTAAAACAAAATGAAAATATAACTAATAATTAAACCTAATGTTGTAAGGAAATAGATAATTGGCTATACACAGAAGGTTTACCATTTTGAAAATAATAAAAATATGATCAGGGGTCAATGAACCTTTTATCTGAATGTCCATTTGCAAGTATTTGTCAACCACATTGACTTTTTTTTTTTTTTTTTTTTTTTGCTGTACGCGGGCCTCTCCCGTTGCGGAGCACAGGCTCCGGACGCGCAGGCTCAGCGGCCATGGCTCAAGGGCCCAGCCGCTCCGCGGCATGTGGGATCTTCCCGGACCGGGGCACAAACCCGCGTCCCCTGCATCGGCAGGCGGACCCCCAACCACTGCGCCACCAGGGAAGCCCCACATTGACTTTTTATTGTAACTTTTCCCTCAGTTTTTCCTGTCAGTGGAAAACATAAAATTTCAAGTTTTATTCTGATAAAGATTTCTGTTGTTGTTGCTAACAGATCTTTGATAATTTACGTCCCTCATGTTGCTTTTTCTTTTTCTTTATGAGACTCGTATTAGCTAGACTGTGGACCTCACGTACCAACTCTCTAATTTTCTTATGTTTCCTCTGTTATTACTGATCATTTAAAATTTTTGTTCTACTCTCCGACACTTGTCTCAAAGTTATTTTTTCACCCTACTATTTATTTTCAAGAAGTGTGACTCTCTTATTTTTATTTGCCAAAACTATTTTTCTCTATTTCTTATTTCTTACACCCTGTTCTTGTGTATAGATTCAATATTTTATATTCTCTTATAAATTTAAATTTATAAATTATGTGGTTTTTTGTTTTCTTTTAAATATTTATTTATTTATTTATGGCTGCACTGGGTCTTCATTGCTGTGCACGGGCTCTCTCTAGCTGCGGTGAGCAGGGGCTACTCTTCATTGCAGTGCGCAGACTTCTCATTGCGGTGGCTTCTCTTGCTGTGGAGCACGGGCTCTAGGTGCGCAGGCTTCAGTAGTTGTGGCTCATGGGCTCAGTAGCTGTGGCTCGTGGGCTCAGTAGTTGTGGCTCGCGGGCTCTAGAGCGCAGGCTCAGTAGCTGTGGTGCATGGGCTTAGTTGCTCTGTGTCATGTGGGATCTTCCCGGACAAGGGATCAAACCCATGTTCCCTGCATTAACAGGCTGATTCTTAACCACTGTGCCACCAGGGAAGCCCAAATTATGTGTTTTAAAAGTTTTACTCTAATTCCTGTATTGTATCTATTTCCACTGACTTATTCTTTTAACAGTTTTTTTTTTAATCTCTATGTTTTAGGTGTTTAAGCTTTCTTCTAATGTCTGACAAAAAGTAACTTTCCATTTATATTTAAGGACAAAGCATTGAAAAGCTGATTGGAATGTCAATGTTTGTGACAGGGACTTATCAGCTGGTGGGTTTCATTTTAACTGGTGTGTCAGGGATTTATCAACTTGTGGGGTTCTGGTGTTCTGTCAGGGACCTCCAAACAATAGGTTCTTTATCTCTCTCTCTCTCTCTCTCTCTCTCTCTCTCTCGTGCATGCACGCTGTGTGTGTATATGTGTGTGTGTGTGTGTGTGTGTGTGTGTGTGTGTGTGTGTTTTCCTGGAAGGAATCAAAACCTTCCTTCTCTGCGTTTGCAGGTAGATAGCCCTCGATAACATATGCTTGAGTTGAGAGTCAGAAGGGGACTGAGAGCATTATTTTCTCTGATGCATGAATTTTCCCTTGTCCTTCCTGGTTTCAGTTCATCACCTCTCACCAACCTTCTACTATAGCTGCTCCCACAGCCTGGAGCTCTCTGGTTTGTTGCCTCCACAGAATCTTCTTTCTCTCATTTAGGTAGAGGATATAATATTGGGATCAGGCTGTTTCGTATACACACCTGCATCTAATTCTTCTGTTTTCACCCTCTTGCTCTATTGTCAACTCCTTTGATATTTTGTGACTCCAATTCCCGAGCCTTTCTGCAGTGCTATGACATGAATTAGATCGATCCTCACTGATAACTTCTCCTGCAAAAGCCTCTAATTAGCATCTGAATTGTTTTTGATTTCTTTATCTACTGTTTGTGAAATATACTGCTGAGTTCTTGCTCATTGTACATTTATGTATTAGTTGTCCATTGCTGTGTAACAAAGGACCCTAGGCCCAGCTGATGAAAACAGCAAACACTGATCATATCTCACAGGTCCTGAGGCTCAGAGATCTGGGAGTGGCTGGGCTGGGGGGTGCTGGCTTGGGGTCTCCCATGAGATTGCTGTTAAGCTTTCATCTGGGGCTGCTGTCATCTGAAAGCTCAAATGGGTTGAACAACCCATTCCAAGTTCACTCACATAGTTGGAGGCAAACCTCTGCTCCTTGCTGACTATTGGCCAGAAGGTTCAGAGTCTCCCCACCTAAGTCTCTCCGTTTGGCTGTTCACAATAGAATAGACTGTTTCATCAGAGTGAAAGACGGAAGAGAAAGAGAGAGAGGGAAAGACAGACGAGAGAGAGAGAGAGAGAAAGAGAGAGAAAGAGAGGCAATATTCTTCTATAACGTAATATCACAACTTCACTTTTGCCGTATGATATTGGTCAAACAGACCAACCTTGGAGCAATATGGGGAGACTGCACAGATTGTGAAGACCAGGAAGCAGGGATCATTGGAAACGATACTGTAGGCTGGCCTCCTCCATTATGTCCTTTTTATTCCTTTATTCCTTATTTTTTAAGATTAATTAATTTATTTTTGGCTTCATTGGGTCTTCATTGCTGCACATGGGCTTTCTCTAGTTGTGGCGAGCGGGGGCTACTCTTTGTTGTGGTGTGCAGGCTTCTCATTGCAGTGGCTTCTCTTTGTTGCAGGGCATAGGCTCTAGGTACGTGGGCTCAGTAGTTGTGGCTCGTGGGCTCTAGAGTGCAGTCTCAGTAGTTGTGGCACATGGGCTTAGTTACTCCACAGCATGTGGGATCTTCCTGGGCCAGGGATCAAACCCGTGTCCCCTGCATTGGCAGGCAGAATCTGCACGGCGCCACCAGGGAAGTCCCTATTCCTTTACTCTTTTTTTTTTTCTTTAAATTTATTTATTTTATTTATTTTTGGCTGCGTTGGGTCTTCATTGCTGCACGCGGGCTTTCTCTAGTTGCGGTGAGCAGGCTTCTCATTGCGGTGGCTTCTCCTGTTGCGGAGCACGGGCTCTAGGTGCACAGGCTTCAGTAGTTGTGGCTCATGGGCTCTAGAGCACAGGCTCAGTAGTTGTGGTGCATGGGCTTAGTTGCTCCGTGGCATGTAGGATCTTCCCGGACCAGGGCTCGAACCCATGTCCCCTGCATTGGCAGGCGGATTCCCACCCACTGCACCAGCAGGGACGCCCCTCCTTTACTCTTACTTGTGGAGTTTTGGGAGGAAGAAATGATAAATATGTGGGTTCAACTGATCGTACATAACCAGAAATATACTGTCGTTTTTCAAAGTGGGACTTATTGAGGGAGATAGGTGGAGTTAGGTCATCAGAGGGGGAATATTGCCACAATGTATGGTTTTTAGATCTGGGTCCATCTCCATAATGGAAAAAAACCCAAAAAACAAAACAAAAAAACCTTGAAATACCAAGCAGTCACAAATATAACCAAATTTATTCCATGCCAATTGAATTACTCATAGAAATCTGACAGTTAGATACACATCCTACCTGCTATTCTAAAACCCTGACTAATACAGATGAAATTCTACCTGCAATTTCTATTAAAAGAATGCTGGGCATTTAAACCGAATTTTCTGGGACTCACTGTTTTCTGCATTTTTTACTTTTTATGTTGTTAAGAAGAAAGCTTTGTCCAGAGGCAATGGTCTGGAATGAGAACCTGATCTACAGATGCTTTTCTCAATGGTATGAAGAGAATATGTTCTTAATAATGCAAACATTGCAAATTGATTGGGTCAGTCAGCCTTTTTTAAGGTTGGGACTAAGAATAATAGAAGGTATAATATTTGATGAAACCCATTTGTAACCATTTCACTTTCAGCAGTGGGACGGGTGACTAATGTAATAAATGCAAAATCTACATTTGGATTATATACAGTCTCCACAAAATGACAATTGTTATGCTGTCAAACAATCAACCCTTACACCTTTAGTTTTCATGCACCACATTTCCACTGATTTTCAAGAACTCAAATCACATTCAATGTGTGTTTCTGGCTGGCAAAATAACTACAATAGTGTTTTACAGTGGACAGGTTTTACTATTTTATGCTGCAGATGGAGGGATACATTTATAGAAAAAGTAACAGATCAACCTGGTTTTTAGTGAAACTAATTTATATGGCTGTCATGTGAAACTTTTTATTTATTTACAATTTTGATATATGTCAGTGCATGATTCTCCCTGGGTCTTCTAAAGCTAAAAACACAGATGTAATTGTATTTGGTCCATTTCCACCAAAAAGTTTATTATTATACTACTGTTCTTAATATTTTAGCAATCCATTCCCTAGCTATATAACATTTTATAGATACAAATACATGGTTTATGCACACAGGGATGTTATATCAATATAAATATTGACCTATGAGGGCTTCCCTGGTGGCGCAGTGGTTGCAAGTCCCCCTGCCGATGCAGGAGACACGGGTTCATTCCCCGGTCCGGGAAGATCCCACGTGCCGCGGAGCGGCTGGGCCCGTGAGCCATGGCCGCTGAGCCTGCGCTTGCGGAGCCTGTGCTCCCCAACGGGAGAGGCCACAACAGTGAAAGCCCCACGTACAGCAAAAAAAAAAAAAAAAATTTGACCTATGTGAAATAGATATAGATAGGGTCACAGGCTTATCTAAGTATACAGAGGTTATCTGGATTAATAACTAATGCATTTCTTCCAGGTAATTCCAAATGGTCCTCAGTTGCTCATGACTCACTAATACGATGGCTTAAATAGCCTCAAGAAAGAGGAAAATGTTGCCTATAATAAAGAAATTCCTTCTCAGTTTTAAATTTCAAAGTATGGTTTTAGCAGTGTCAGCAGGCTGAAACTGCTGGTGACTTCAAGAGGATGCATCTTGAGAGCAATACATCTTTTAGTTACTCTACACACATCAAGGGCAAAGGCGGGTGTTGTCTTTACTGTTCTGTTACTGGCTTTTGTGGCCTTTCACTTTTCAATAGATTTATTAGAAATTGAGATCAAATCTTTGGTGGAAGACTGCAAAATATCCTGAGAAACAGGACCTTCACCATCCCCAAAGACTGCCTTACAAATTAGCCCCGCCAACACACTGAACTCACTGTTTCCGTTTTAACAAAACTTGAATTAACCTGCGACATTTCTTCTCTTCATTTATCTATCTTACATTTAATCTTTACTGATACATTGTTAAAAGCAAATTCGTTTTGTGGATATTTGGAGATCTGTAGCAACATACTGTCGGAGGGTGATACCTCTTCTAGGCAGGTCCTCACAGGAAGAAAAGATACGCTCAAAAGGATTATGTGAAAAAGTACTATTGCCAGATCACTTGGCGGTTCTATTTTTGATTTCTTTGAGGCATCTCCCTACTATTTTCCACTATGGCTGTACACATTTACATTCACTCCAGTTGTATGCAAAAGTCCCTTTTATTCACACACCACCGCATGACCCAGCAATCCCACTTCTGGGTGTGTATCCAAAAGAAATGACATCAGGACCGCAAAGAGATACCTGCGCTCCCACGTTCAGTGCAGCATTATTCACAATAGCAAAGATATGGAAACAAGTTAAGTGTTCACTGATGAATAATGGATAAAGAAAATGTGGTATACATACACAATGGAATATTACTCAGCCTTTAAAAATAAGGAAATTGTACCATCTCCAACAATATGGATTAACTTGGGGGAGATTAGGCCAAGTGAAACAAACCAGACAGAGAAAGACAAATCCTGTATGACCTCAATTTTATGTGGGATCTGAAAACATCAAGGTCCCAGAAGCAGAGAGTAGAACCACGGTTGCCAAGGGCTTGGAGGTGGAGTGAGGGAAGTGGGGAGATGATGGTCAAAGGTCCAAACTTTCAGTTATAAAATGCATAAGTTCTAGAGATCGAATATATGCCATGGTGACTACAGTTAATAATACTCTACTGTGTGCTTGAAATTTGCTAAGATAGTAGATCTTAAGTGTTTTCATCACACACAAAATGGATAACTATTTGAGATGATGAAAGTGTTAATTACCTTGATTGTGGTAATCATTTCACAATGTATACATACATCAAACCATCATGTTGTATGCCTTAGATATACACAATCTTTATTTGTCAATTATACCTCAATAAAGCTAGAAAGAAAAGGAGCATCTATTTACAGAGGTGTGGGAAGGGTGTCAGGGGCCACTGAAGGATGCTGAAATGTCCATGGATGAGCAATGCTTCGCAGTGGTTCCCATCTCCAAGCCTGAAAGGGCAAAGCAAGAGCAGGGCATCGCCTGCACCTGGTAAGACCCATAGCCACAGCAGAGGGGTCACCCCTTAGGAGCTGTGGCCATAGGTAGAGGGACATAGATATCGCCAATATTGCAGCCCAGCTGAGAAAAATCAGAGAAACATGGCTGTCTCTCTCTTTCTGCCTTTCTTTTCCTGTCGGCGCTGTCCATTGACCAAACCCAACCTGAAACTAAATAGCCAAGGAGCTCAGGTGCAGCCATACTGCAAGATCGGTCTCCAGGTGCAGAAAGAGAGATAAGGGCAGAGACTGGAATCTAGCTGCAGAGAGAATAAAGAGCACAGTAACTGGATTCTGGGTGTGGAAATTTTCTTCCTATTTTAAGCGTAAGAGCAACTGAGACAGAATAGCTCATTCACAAACCAGAAATAGACGATTCATTGAATAATTTCTAGGACATGACTGCATCCACTCTGACTGGGGTGTGCTACTTGGCATTTTGTTTTGTGGCCTTTTAATGGATGGGTGTATCTCAGAAGATTTGTATAAATTGCCTTTGGTCTGGGTGGTCAATGAAACATCAAACCAAAGGTTCACACAACTCATCATATTAGTTTCTGGAAAATGGACAGATTTTTAAATTATGCTCATTCAGACAAAGGTTCAAATGTTTTTGCTTGATTTGCCAGTGTGTCTTCAAAGACAAAAAAAAGTGTTAACAGAATCTCTGTATTATCCCATTCCCCCTCTAACTATTTAGTTAGCATTTACAAGTAATTGGAAGCATTTATCAGAATGTATATTTTTATTTATTCACCTTTGCGCTTCTATAGTCTTCCATGGGGTAATTTTAATATTATCAGAAAAATTAAAGAATTCAATCTCATGTAGTATAAGCCATATTTAAAGAATATAGATTACATGTATTTGTGTGTCTTACTGATGACTGGGCAGTTTTATTGCCCAAATAGGTGAAGGAAAAAATTAATAGCTTAAAAAGACAAACTAAAAGCAAATTAATTTAATTCTCTCCTTGGTTTCCTGAATGATATAATGTCTCCAATACGTTTTAGGACAGTCCTTTTGTTAAAAATAAACTTGGGGTACCCAAGTTACATAAAAATAGTGGTTAGATAGCAGAAAGCAATTAGAGGTTAAGTATGTCAACCCATTATTTCACAAATATGTTACAGGGTCTGCTTTAACTTCTCTTAGAAACAAGTCTAATAGCTTTCTAATAGACCAAGCCATGTTATAGCAAATGTTTATATCGCTGATACCTGGAGGTATATGATTTGAACCATACAAAGTTTTAATGTATCTAATAACAAACTTGGTTATATAATTAGGTGCCAATATAATTTTGTCATTCCCCCCAAAGTTTTCTGAGCCGTTTGGTAGCTAAATTATCAGAATATTGAGCTAGCTGGTGGCATTCGGTCGTTAAGTCCCTGGAATTCTGGATCATTCCTTGCATTTTTACTTCAAAATTCCCCATTAAGTCCTAGAGTGCTAATTTGTATCCACAGCTAGAGATAAAGCATCCCAAATCCTCATGTTATTCAAACTTTCTGTGCCACAGTTTAAATAGTAAGAGATGATGCCTACATGAGTCACTTGTATGTGTCTACTAGTGATTTTTCTCCCATGATTTCAATCATTTTAACATCCTTTTTTTGTGTGAAATAGCTAACTCAACACTGATTCTGTACTAAAATATACTATCTATGACAGTTTTGAAAAATATATGAATTCCACAGAGATTTGTTTAAAATCCTATAAAAATAATTGCCTCTTATTAAAAACATTGAAGGAGTTTGACTGTTTGGGCAGAGATGAAGTAAGGGAGCTGAAATTCTATAATAGGATGAGGATTCAATAAAATGTTATCTCAAACTAACAGACTCTGGCAACTTTTCTTTTCTTTCTGCAAATTCCATCTGTGGCAGTACTGCAATTAGGCTAAATAGGTGTCCTTTGCAATAATGGTCATGATGGTACCATGACAGATGGCATGCCACTGGGACCAGGGCACTGTCTGGGAAGGAGCATGAAATTTCAACTCTGTCTCCCTTTGTCTACTAAGGCTATGTTCTCAGTAGTCTTTATTTTCCTTCTTCTCCTTTTTTTTTTTTTTTTTTTAAACATATGCCACAATCATCTAGGTCAGGGGTTGGCAAACCTTTCCGGTAAAGCACCAGACAGTAAATCTTTTTGGCTTTGTGGCCAGATGGTCCCTGCTGCATCTACTTTGCTCTACTGTTGCAGAGTGAAAGCCACCATAAACAATCCATAGATGAATGAGCCTAGCTGGTTTTCAATAAAACTTTATTTACAAAAACAGGAAAAGGATCAAAATGGCCTGGAGTCTGTAGTTTGCCAATTCTTGGTACCACATCACCCTTATCCAAAGTGTTGAGAATACAGAGAACTGGCTTTTTCATGGAGGTAAAAGCGCTCTTAATTGTCTTTGAAAACTAAAGTAAGTAGATTATGACTACATGGAAGCACATAAGCTCTTAGGAAGAGGTCTTAAAATGTTCTTCAATTAGCATCTGCCTTGTGGAAGAAACTTTAGAGAAGCTTTCTGGCTGTATCCATGCGTGCTACTGCTAAGCTTTGCCAACATCTCACACGTTTTGAACATCCCCTAGTGGTTTCTGGGTATCTTGCGTCTTAATCATCTCCTCTTATATTGCATTATTTTTGATCCAGTCCCAAATCTCCGTCCTGTTTACATTGTAGCAAAACAAGAAAATACTTTAATTTAGGAAATTGTTAGGGTTTTGTATTTGGCCTTCACAGAGATGAACAAGAGTTTGCAACAATGCAAGTTTATGGTGTCTTAATATGAAAAATAATTAACTCCTATGCTAGGTTTACTCTTTTCTGACATGTCTATTTTTCATGTATTTGAAAAGAAAATGGAAATTAAAAGTCCCATTCCAGAACAACAAATTGTATCATCTTGGGCCGTCTGCTGACTGTGTCTGAAACATGATGCTCTTATCTGTGAGATGGGGATAATAAGTTACTTTTATGAAGTGTAAGTGAATTTCACATGTAAAGAGCTTAGAAACGTTATTTGCATGCAGTAAGTTAAATAAGTAGTTGCTAATATATTTAACTGGCTAAAGAAAGACTGATGTATCATCGATAACATCATCACGTGACATCATTCTGTTTCATGATTAAAAAATGTAAAGGAAGAAATGTATGGCATTATGCCCCTAGAGAATACAATTCAATAGAAGTCATGTCACTATCGATCATGAGCAAAACTGGAGACACAAAATTAGGGGTAAAACTTTTAACTGCTGGTAGGTAGGTGGTTCATGATAGGACATATTATGGGGAAAGATGTTATAAGCCTTTCTTTGACTAACATGTCTATTAACTCACACTGTCACCAGAAATAAAGGCTTTGCTATTGCGACACAAGTTTTCTCATAGTAGGCAGTTATTCACTTACAGGAACACCTTCATTGGCTTGTTCGAGAACTCCTCCCCACCAGCATCCGCAGAAATAAACAGAGGCAGGTGACTCAGTGCATTTCTCAGCATCGTGTGTGAATCACTGCTGACCCTCTGCACTGCAGTGGATGCAGCACAGTGACAATTTGGATGAAAGTTTGGGCCGTGGCTGTTTGTGCCACCGAGTGTCTCATTCACATTTCTGACAAGGAATTTCCTTCAGAATTACTGGTTGTTTTGTCCTAATGCATTGCAGTTTACCTTTTTTGGCATTTCTGTTTTGTAGGTAATTTTGAGCTGGAGAGTCTTGAAACCATTTGCCGGTGGTAGAAAATTGCTCGGAGCACTATGAAAATATCATTGAGACCATGTGGTTTTTTTTAAAACTCTTTTGCACTATCCTCTGTTTCCCAATTATTTCCAGCTGTGTCTAGCCACTAAGCGCACCTTCACAGCCTGACTTAAAAACAAAATAGTTGTGAGGTGCCGTTATTCGTTTATTTGTTCAAGTGTCAAATGTCGGGTAGAGGTGGATTCAGTTCTACGCAGGGTTATCGCCACTCCGTATCCTGGAACTGCCTGCCTCCCTGTTTTTCCTGATTTTATATTTCGGACAAGAGTAGGAAGTGGAACTAGGGAGAAGTCTTCATTCTTACCCCATTCATGTATTCTTTGCAAATACAGATAGGAATGTAATTTCACTTAGACTACCTTTGAAAAAAAGGATGCTTTGTAAAAATGAAAATCCATAATTAAGTAAAGTATATGAACCTCCAGTTGGGATCCTTACTTTTCTGAGTCATTCACAGCCCTGATTTGCCAAGGAGTCATACAATGGATATACTGCCTACCTGACGTACTTAACATAAATTTGTTAATCGGTAATTTGTGTTGTTTGCCGTTCTATCTACCTTCTTTAAAAGTATTCTAAAACTTAGACATCTATTTCACAGAGCTTTGCATCCTTTGCCCCTCCGTATTGGAACTGGCCACATGTAACCTTCATTCAATCAAATTCTGATACAGGGAACCTTCTTCAGGACACTGATGAAATGTCCAAGTATCAAGAATACAGCATGGTTACCTGTTCCCGGGGTTGATATTGAGAGTATTTAAGAACCGGTAGAGCGTAGGCAACAGCCAATCGGAAACAGATGCTCTGTCCAATCAGAATGGACACCAGCCACAAACACCAGCCCAGCCCAACAGGTGCTCCCCAGCTGCCAGGCAGCCCTGCCCATTCCCACGGGAGGTCTGCAGCTGCTTTCAGTCCAAGGAGATTAGCAAGGGACAGAGAATACGTAGTCATGTACAGTAAGTCCCCTACATATGAGTTCCGTACTGAGAGCACGTTCGTAAGCCAAGTTGTTTGTAAGTCCAACAAAGTTAGCCTAGGTACCCAACGAGCACAATCGGCTATATAGTCCTGTACTGTAATAGGTTTATAATACTTTTCACACAAATAACACATAAAAAACAAACACTAAAAATAAAATATTTTTCATCTTACAGCACAGTACCTTGAAAAGTACAGCAGTATAGTACACCAGCTGGCATACAGGGGCTGGCATCGAGTGAACAGGCAAGAAGAGTTACTGACTGGAGGAGGGAGGGGAGGTGGGAGACGGTAGAGCTGAAGGATCGCCAGCAACAGGAGACGGAGGGCAAGTGCAATTTCACTCGCGCCTGACGTTGACGGCATGCTCGTTCGCTCTTTGAAAGTTTGCAACTTGAAGGTTCGTGTGTAGGGGACTTACTGTATCTTCTCTGGGACTTGATTTTTGTCAACGTCTCTTTATACTGCATTTAGTCCTATTTTAACGAAAGATGTAAAGGCATTCCCATAGAACCGAGACCCTTCAATGTCCTAATTCTAAGAAGAATTTGAGTCATAAATTGATGCTGTGCGGTATTCCGAGGGAAGAAGATGCTCCCTATTCTCAACATGGAACAGGTTCTGATATTTAGAGGCAGAATGGGGGGACCTTTAGAATGATCAGCTTCACTTGGAATTAGGTCTTCGAGGTGACCTCATCACTTTGTTTAAAGCTGGTTTCAAAAACAACACAAACCTATAAAATCTAAAGGTTAAAAATGCATTCTGAAGAGAACCACAGATCTTTTTAAAATTATCTGTGCTTCTGCTCCCATCTGTTAGTGAAAATATCAATAATAGAGGTCTATCCACATTAAATAATGGCCCACATTAAGTACGTGAGTACTTGCACACACGGTATTTATTTTTATACACGTACGAGTGAAGCCTACACATAATTCTGTATGTTATTTCTCTAAATTTAGTTTCAGTTCTAACAGACAATTCTATACGGTGCAGAAAATAACATTCATCCCTGATGATAAATTTAGTAACCAAAAGTTGGCAGAATATTAATAGATGCTAGAAGTCATTGCTCTCTGGCAACCACTAAAAACATGTTCTCTGTTATAAACACTTGAACAAGGTTTAAATTTGGTAGATTATTTATAAAATGAGAGCTTTCCAGACATTCCTCCCCGACATTCTAGGAGAATGGTCATGTCTTCCATCTTCTGTATCCTTAGAGATGTATAATGTGCTATAAGCATGTCTCTTAAATGCCAGATATGCTAGGAAAGCATAAGTACATCTTTCTAGTTGGACATTCCACAAATCATAGCCAAATGACCCACTCATTCATTCTTTTGCTTATTCATCTCACAAATTTTACTCAGCGTTGGCACGGAGTCAGAGGATCCTGATGCTACTTGGATCAAGACAGACTCACCCCTGTCTTCTAGAAGCATATACTCTAGAGGTAAGGCAAAACAAGTGTAAATAAAAATTAGTATACATGGAAATGTATGCCATGATTGCAATAAGAAGAGGATGCTATGTGAGTACAAAGAAAGAGAAGCTTAAGTGTTTTAGGGTGGCCAGGACAGTCGTTTTCACCTAAGGGGGTCATTCTGAGACAGCAAAAATAGCCAAGCCATCGGGGGAGTGAGCCCTGCTATGTAACTCGGGTTGACATAATTTAATCGTTTATTATACTTTAAAAATAAAGCTTTTCTGATAGTTATATACTTAAAGAAGAATAGGATTTAATTTACAAAAAATTAGCTTAGAGTCCAGGGATACATTTTTTTTTCCTTACACAGGGGAACAGTTGATTAGGGTTTAAATCAAAGAGCCCATAGAATATCAGTCAGTGAGGCAGGACCAGAGCAAACTTGTGAAGTCCGTGGATTGTGTCCGTGACTTACATGCCTTCAAATACCCTCTCCTAACTTCTCAAGGCCTCCGTCTCTTTGCCACTCCCATCTTAGTCTTAAAGATGCAAATTCAATCTATCCAGTTTTTTTCCCTTTATATTTAATTCACATGAAAATATACTCCAGGGAATGCTTTCATGTTTACCATTCCAACATTTTCATAAGGATTCATGGGAATGTTATTTCTAATCCTGGAACTCCAGGTGCCAAGAGCTTGGCTTTTAAGGAAAGAAATAAGATAATGAATAGTTATGAGAGTTTATACACACACACATAAACTACTCTGTTACATAATATGTATACATAGTCTATAACACACCCATATATATGACTTATTATAATACAAAGTTGCTGTTTTAGCATTACAACCCAGAACTTACATCATGCAAAGGGCTTTGAAAGCGATCACTTTTTTTCACATAGAAAATGTCCATTTATTCCATTTTATTTCAGAGCTCCCAACTGTTTAAAAGAAAATTAAACATAGCAAAAATTGCTGTCAGATACTCCAGAGGGGCCTCTGATTCTCTTCTCTTTTGGTTATGCTGCACAATTTCAACAAGCACTTTTCAGAAAATGGGCGGAGCGGAAACTTTGAACTCGGTGGAAGACAGACACGGAATGTCTCAAGCACTCTAATTGTTTTTCTGGGAAATTTAGTAATTATATAGAAGTTCTGTTTATTTTAATAGCTTCTTATCACCACATGCAACTCACTTAATGACCACATTTTCTCAAGGGACGTCCATGACATCATTGAGTAGCCCCAGTGTTTCCTGATACTTTAAAATGCTGTCCCAGCCAATTTTCAGCATTGCTGAGGGCTGCGAGATTCCTGGGGAGGTCTCACGAAGCTCCCTTATCTACATGCATGAAGATATATGTACATATAGATACACAATATATAGCATTGACAAATACATCATACAAAGTATAAAATAAAACATTATGTTTTATATATATAGTTATAGTTTGCAATGCAGTGGTGCGGGGGAGTGGTGAAGGTTGGGCTTGTTTGGAATCACTGTAGGATCTAGAAAGCCTGAGTGGTTGCTTCTCCAGAGTGGCTGATGGGAATAAAGAATGTGCCTATAAAAATGACATTAAGCCATAGACTTTGCACTGTGCCCAGCAAAGTTTGACAAGCAACAGAGTCTACTATAATTCGAGAAGATCCATGCACCCCTATGCTCATAGCAGCACTGTTCACAATAGCCAAGACATGGAAGCAACCTAAGTGTCCATCGACAGAAGAATGGATAGAGAAGATGTGGTACATATATCCAACGGAAATACTACTCAGCCCTAAAAAAGAATAAAATAATGCCATTTGCAGCAACATGGATGGACCTAGAAATTATCATGCTAAGTGAAGTAAGTCAGACAGACAAAGACAAATATCATATGATATCACTTATATGTGGAATCTTAAAAAAGGATACAAATGAACTTATTTACAAAACAGAAACAGACTCACAGACTTCAAAAATGAACTTATGGTCACCAAAGGTGGGGGGCGGTGATAAATTAGGAGTTTGGGATTAACATATACACACCAATATTTATATAAACTAGATAATAGATAATCAACAAGGACTTACTGTATAGCACAGGGAACTCTACTCAATATTCTGTAATAACCTATATGGGAAAAGACTGAAAAAAGAATTGATATATGTAGATATGTAACTGAATCACTTTGCTGTACCCCTGAAACTAACACAACATTGTAAATTAACTATACTCCAACATAAAATAAAAATTAAATTTAAAAAGTCTCTCTAGTGAATGAATGAATGGTGAAGGAAGGATTGAATAAACTAGTCACTGAGTCTATGAATGAATGCCTGAGTAGGTGTTGATTTATCAGATGATCAGAGTGGGGAAGATACACAAGTAGTCTCAGAATCTTAGCAAGTGCCCCGCGTCAGGACTTTTCTAAATAAGGATTTGTCATCCTTCTCTGGAGGCATTTTCACCAGCTATTTCTGCCATTCAAAGTTTGATCCCAAGGGCTTCCCTGGTGGCGCAGTGGTTGGGAGTCCGCCTGCCGATGCAGGGGACGCAGGTTCGTGCCCCGGTCCGGGAAGATCCCACATCCCGCGGAGCGGCTGGGCCCGTGAGCCATGGCCGCTGAGCCTGCGCGTCCGGAGCCTGTGCTCCGCAACGGCAGAGGCCACGGCAGTGAGAGGCCCGCGTACCGCAAAACAAAACAAAAGAAGACAAAAAAAAAACCAAAGTTTGATCCCAAGAGAATGGTATCTGTTACGATGGACTCTCAGCATGAGGACCACTGGATGAGAGAGATTTGGAGGCATGGGGAATGGAGAAACATTTTCACTACATTTAAATCACAGTACACATTTGGCCGCTTATTCCTCAACTTTGAAAGAATGCCACTAGATCCCCTTTAAGGAGATGAAAACTCTCTGTGAAAAGCAGAAATCAAATCCCTGTCCACTGGAGATGTCCATTTCCCTGCGGCTCTTCACGGGGCTCTTACCTTCCTACCTGCCTGCCCACGTGCACTTTTCCTAAAATGAGGAGATGATGAATCCAAGAGCCCATCCAGAAGCAACCTGGGCTGGGGGGTTCGGGCCGAGAGGTCCTTTGAGGTGGCGACTGTGGAACTTTGACCCTGGGCACAATGTACAGCCCAGCCTTAGTGATTTTCTCATTTCCACTGAAAGCGCTGGCCCGCCTGTGATGGGAATATCAAGTGTTACCAGGGCTGCTGCAGCTGTGATCCATTATTTCCAGTGGCAGTGGAAATCCATTGAGAGATCTCCCGGGAGATTGTGCAAAATGCGGTGGTGGGTTGAATATTAACCCTTGCCACCCGCTGTAGCTAAGACTTCCGGCAAAGACCAAATTTTACTGGTCAGCCTCTGCCAACTTTCAGAAAAAAAACAGACTTCATCGCAGGCAAACCCGATTCTGAGATGGAAAACGAGGGCCTTCTAATGCAACGCCAGGCCCCTTGGAAGCCTTTTGTCTGCCTTTGACAGTTTCACACCCCACTGTGTCTGTTTCATAGAGGTCTACAAAGCTTTCTAGGAGAGGAAACCCTCTGATCAGGAATTCAGCGCAACTCTGACCCACCAAATGCCTTTTTCTTTTACAGTTCAATAGGCACCTTAAAAAAAAAAAAAAGGAAAGAAAAGAACTATATTACATTACCAGGCACACTTACATTTTATAGCTTTTTTTTTTTTTGCCCTTACTTAATTTGAAACGTCTCTATTATTTTGTTTTATTTATTTTTAGGGAAATTGGCATCCTAGACCCCTGTTTAGAGTTTTCTCTTGAAGGGGAACATTTGTGAAGGGACTGATAAAGTCCTGAAAAACACACAGAAATAACAAATGGGAGAATGGGTCTGTCCAGACTCTTCACGAGGCTAGATCATTTCAGGCTTTTGATGCTCTCGTAGTTCTATGAATTTGTACGTCGGGTCAGCATGTCGGTCAAAGGCTACGTAGTTCCATTTTGACATAATTTCTGCAATTAACTACTAGACATTGTCTTATGATTTGAAAAGTGAGCTGAAAGCAGGGGTTCCCAGCTTCGGCACCATGACATTTGGGGCTGGATAATTCTGTGTCATACAGGGGATCGTCCTGTCTATTGTAGGATGTTTGTTCTGCAGCGTCCTTGGTCTCTACCCACTAGATGCCAGAAGCACCCCTTCCCCCAGGTGTGACAACCAAAAACATCTCCAGACTTTGCCAACTGTCACTTGGGGGTAAAACCATCCCAGGTTGAGAACCACTGGTTTAGAAGAAATGGTTTGAGGGAAAGAGCATAGCACATGTCTTTTAAAAATCTAGAAACAACATCCTTAGAGCCTAAGACATTCTACTCTCGGGATCTATATCCCTCGTCACAGATCCTTAATTGTTCTGATTCCTGCCCAGTCTCCACTCTGTTCCTGCTCTCCCCTTTGGTGGACTTCAAAGAGGAACAGCCTCAGCCCCTTTCCTTACCTATTGACTGTTGAAATCTTCAGGTGGTCCCCAGCCTGGCTTTTCATTTTCGTTTAGAATTAATACCTTCCACACTGGAACTTAGCTCCCAGCTGCAGGATAACTGTATGGCAGACTCATACTCTCTCGTGCTCTGCTGTCCTGAGAAGGACCAGGTGGGAGCAGATGGAGAGCACCGATTACCCAGGAGTCACCAATAAGTTACTACCCCTTCTTCACAGGACAGAAACAGACGAGGCCATTCCAAGCATCTGGTATACCCTGCAATCAGCAGTAAGAGCGCTTGGCCCTATCCTTGTCAGTCAGGAAAGCGTTATCATACACTGACTTAATTCTTATTCTGGTGAAAGCTCACTTTGGTTCCACACCAGTGTCCGTCTCTACAGGTCGGTTGCCCTTCAAGTCGAAGTTACTCCTACCGGCGAGCTCTGTTTCTACCCAGTTTTGGATGTAGCTTTTGCTCTGGGACTAGAGTTCCTCAAAACTGCTTTCTCAAAGATCCTGTATTCCCACAAGAACATAACATTGTTAAACAGCAATTTCAGCTGAAAGTTAACAAGGTTTCAAGGTAGTTAAAAAACTGTGAAAGCCTGACTCCCAGTGTGAAATACAAAACCTGTGAAATTCAAATACGCAGGAACGCTTTCATTTACTCAGAGCTATGATTAAGGCTGAAAATGTTTTCTTTGTTTAAAAAAGAAATCCATAGGCCAGAGTGTAAAGAAATGTAGAATTCTAAAAGTTGTTATTTATTTTTTCTCAGACTAATCATGAGCTGAAAATAGTTCAATGTATATATAGTTGGGTGTTTTCATTCGTATGCTCTCTCTATGTACTCTTTGTATTTTCTCTCTCTCTAGATAGATAGATAGGTAGATATGCACATAGATACGTGTGTATATATGCATGTATATTATACTTATCTATGATGTATTTATATATGAAGTGTAGTTTAGGCAATCATTTAGAAACACAAATGAAAAGACTTCAGTAGGCTAAACAAACATATCATCTGGTGCTGGAGTGAGCTGGGTATACATCAAAAAACCAGGATTCAGTTCTCCACTGGCTATGGGACAGTGGTCTAGTAACTTTACCAATATTGTATCAGTATTTCAGCCAATTCTAAGTTTTCTCTCATATAATGTTAGAATATGAATGCCATGATATCTCTACCTACTCCAAAAATCATAAAAAGGCCTTTTAAAACTGCAAGGTATATAAAATATATAGAAGTAGATATTTATATAGATATATACCTAGATACACTGTTTACAAAGTTTGTAAGGGCAACTACTATTTGAAATGAATTCTGTACTCATTCTGTATGTGTGTCAAATATACAGTTAGTTTACAAACAGTGAAAAAGGTTTTGATAGCAATGTGTTAAAATGAATCCACATACAGCTGTTTGGAAACTAGGATTTAAGGGGTGTAGGGTAACGTGGAAAACAAGAAGGCTTTTCCTTAATATTAGCTTCCCCAAGCTTTGTCAGATTTTTAAGTTTTGTGTACCTAGCATTTTAATTTAGTTACTAAAAGTATGATTCTGAATGATATAATGAAGTATCCAGTTTATCATTTGAGTTTTGTAGAGTAGCAGAAAAAAATACCGGAAAATATTTTTCGGTACATGAATATTGAATATTGATAAAAATGGTATTCGTTCTATGTTACCTTAACAAAAGGATCCACGGAGTTTTATTACACACAAAAGCATTCATCTGTAAAATTTAGTTTTTAATATATATTGCTTTATAAAGTGAGAGGCACAAACTTTTCCTTATTCATGTTGTTAAAATATAGTCATCAAAACATTTATCTCATCCCTGAAAGCCTACAGTCAATATTCTTCTTTATCTTTCACAGCACCGTGATTGCAGTTACTGTTTATTTAGACTTGTGAGGAATCTAATTTAAAAGACAACAGAACTTTCAACTCCAAAGACTTGGAATTAATATCATTGAATTCTTTTGACTTGGAATCAGTTTTTAATGCCTGGACGATACAAAAGCATCAGATAAATCACTGATCTACAAGGAAAAAGTAAATGAATTATGGTAAATCTACATAATGTAATAGTTCATAGCCTTTTTTTTTTTTTTTTTTTTGGCTATGCTGCCACTTGCAGGATCTTAGTTCCCTGACCAGGGATGGAACCTGGGCCCTTGGCAGTGAAAGGGCAGAGTCCTAACCACGGGACCGCCAGGGAGTTCCCAGTTCATAGCCATTTAAAATCAGATAGTGATTCAACAAGGTCCTACTGTATAGCACACGGAACTATATTAATTATCTTGTAATAACCTATAATGGAAAAGAATCTGAGAAAGGATGGATATATGTATATGTATAACTGAATCACTTTGCTGTACACCTGAAACTAACACAACTTGTAAGTCAGCTATACGTCAATAAAAAAAGTCAAATACTTCAAAAAAATCATATATTGATAACCTAAGGACCTGAGAAAGTCTTCAAAGCATGTTAGGCAAATTACAAAATTCTATAATTGGTATAATCCAATGTTATTAAATATATTTGTATATATATGTATACACACAATGTTATTAAATATAATGTATATATACATATACACACAAATATTAAATATACATGTGTATATATATGTATATACACATACTATATGTGCAATATATATTGATAATGTGTGAAAGATATATATTGACATACATGAAATATATATGTAGTTCATGTGCACATATATGGAAAAAATTATCGCTCATAGTATATATCTGAGAAGTAGAAGTATGGGTCATTTTAAAGTTATTTTACATCAGTATTTATATTTTCTAAATGCTCTGCAATCAATGATTATATTTCACAATGAGAAAAATGTTTTAAATAAAATAATCTTAAAAATTATGAAGAAAAAAGATTAGAACATAAGAAAAACCCGGATTTGAGGTGTCAATTCTAGAACAGATTGAATATGAAAGTAATATATATATTTCTGCCTCCAAGTGTGTTTTGAAGAGTTTAAGTGAAAACTCAATTTGAAAGCAAATAAAAAAGGACACACAAACACAGACACACACAAAAGAATTCTGGCAAATTAAGGGAATAAAGAGGAGAAAATATTAAAATGCTTCTTAAAATGAGATTTTTGGGGCTTCCCTGGTGGCGCAGTGGTTGAGAGTCTGCCTGCGGATGCAGGGGACACGGGTTCGTGCCCAGCTCCGGGAAGATCCCACATGCCGTGCAGCGGCTGGGCCCGTGAGCCATGGCCGCTGAGCCTGAGCGAAAAAATCAGATGTTTTGGTATATAACGTTTTCCCAAAGAGTTTAATTTCTTTTATAGATGTTCAAGTCAGGACAAAAAGGTTTCATTTTCTACTATAATGGGTGTATTTTATTCAAAGATCAAGGACTTTAAGATGTATGGAGAATCAGACATGTAACATTATTATTTCTATATCTATTTAGGTGAGGTAAAATGTTCACAGTTTCACACGTACTTCACTGGCAAAAATAATTAGATCTTTTCCGTTTTTCAAAATTGTTTAAATATTACATAAAAACATACAAACTCATTGAAAAATATTGATAAAAAAGTCCAATGACATTTCTTCGAGTTATAGAGATAATGAACACAAATTGTCTCATTTGAAAGGCTTTTGTTTGCTAACTAGCTTTTTGTTTAAGTGTAATTTTTATAGGATTAATGTTTGGGGGTTAAGTTGCAGACTCTATGGGAATATTGCCCTTACTAGTCTCTGATATTTTTTTTTTAAATCATTAATGAATCCAAAAAGTAGACGTGGGGAGGAGGGGCCACATATGGTGTCAATACACTTTAATTAAGTGCAATAATTCCCCTTTTCCTGAGGTAGCTGTGTTAAGACAGATTTCTCTTCAGAGATTTACATTCTGGGGATCTAGTTTTCAGCATTGCAATCACGTTCATCTGTGGAATTCCACTGCCCTCTGTTGGATTACTGTGAAAGTTCAGGTGGATTTCCATCTCAGATCAGAAATGCGGGGTTCAGTTTCTTAGCTATTGGTATTTTCAGCTCAATATAAATCTTCTGAGCATAAGATATATTTTAAAATTGTGGAGTTAAAAAAAGGCTGATTAACTTCCTAACAGGCAAACTTCATTCAAAAACGTATCTTTATATCTTGAAAATCAATCAGCTTAGACTTTTATCTATTTACATGTAAATAATATTTATAAAAGGGTTTGCCTACGAAGTCAGAATGAAAGCCCTTTTTCAAAAATGTCTCTGAAACATGGCAATGTCATTTTCTTTCTCTCTTAGGAGCCAAATAGAAAATATGACATTGTAGGACAACTAATTATAATACCACAGTATTATTATATTTTAATTTTTTTATCTAGAAGGGAGACGGAATTCTTTGGAAAATGAAAAGTCATTAAAATCTGCAATTTATTTTTGAGTGGGTTCCAATGATAAATTTCCCAACATTGACCCTTGTTTCATTGAGGAACTTCAGAGACGGATGCCTTTGATCTGTGGAGCAGATGGTGTTCTGTATGCTTCTAGCACAAATCCTCCACAAATATACAACAAGAAGTGACCTGGAAAAGTCACCTCAGAGAGGAGGAAAGAAGTGACCAGAGGCAGACTCAGAAGGGCTCAAAGCTATCTGGCTGGAAGTATTGTTACTGATTGGATGTCAGCTTTTAATTCGTTGGATGGTATTTTCAGCCAAAATTTGAAAATCTCTCCTCCCTTTTCAACATCTGGTTTAGCCATTCCTTGAGAGACAAAACAGCCCTTTCTCTCTCATCCCATCTATTAAAAAGTACCTAGGTCCTGAGACAGAAATGAATGACCATGTCAGAACTGAATAGTTCTACTCCAGAATTCTGCTAGAAATAAGTCCTAATGTCCTCAAACCAAAATATTACAGTAGGACAATCTTCGACAGAGCAATTGATGGGAAATTAGCTTGGTTTCCTGTTCTATCCCATGAAGTCATTTGTCACATCAAAATACATGAAATATTATGATCAGTTCAATTTATTTCTTTATTTGAAGAACAAAATAATAATTTAAGCCCCCATATTTGATCCCGTCATGGCTGCTAAATATTTTAATTTATAATAAATTGTTTTTAACTGTTTTTCTGTAAAGTATTTTCAAACAGTATTTACCACATTAAATAGACAAGGAGATCTGAGCTTGGATTTCTTCATAATGCCTAAATGCTGCAATATAAGTGTAAGTATTTATGATGACACTTGTATTTTAATTCTAAAGAATCCTTTTAAAGCTTAGTCATTGTATGCCTCTTTCATCAGTGCAAAGTTTCCTAAAATAATCAAAGCTTTTTCAATAATATGAAATCTTGGTCTGAAAAACTAGTTTCACATCTATTTTTTTCTTTTTCAGTCCTCCATTTAACTGAAATACAACAAAGAAGAAAAAAGTGAGAATAGCAAAACTATATTTATGTGTGTAAGTTGTTAGTTATCTGTCATATGATCAATGTTCACTCGTACCTCTCTCATTTACTATACTTGGAGCTAATATACTTGAAGCTATCTGTAAGTGTAATTGACCTATCATATACAAGTATCATCATTGTCAGAGGAAAAGAACACTGATATATTTACTTTAAAAAAAAGCGCTAAACACTAAGTTGTGAATTATCATATAGATTACTCTGTGCCTCTACAAGCATACGCCTTTCATATATACGGATAATGAGGTCGATATGTATATTGAGACATTGTCAATAATATTACATAAGTTGTAAAAATGTCTAACCCTGTGTGTAATTTTAAATATTCATTATTATCGGGATTGACAATTACTCTAAAGGTGATAAAATTGGCTTAAACACAAACGTATTATTGTTCAAAAATGTGTGAGATCAGAATTCATTTATATTCTGAAAATATTTTCACAGAGACTCTGAAGTTTACCTAAATCATCTTTGTTTAAAATCAAACTTGCTGTCCAATGGAAAAGCACATTATTTGGTGTCTGTTGTAAAAAACAGATTAGGAGAAAACACATTGATAAAACGTTTCCAAGATCTCTAATAATTATTAAAGAAAGAAGATAAATATTTTTTTCTACAATCTAGAAGTCATCTTTGGGCAAGTGGTTTTCTCCACACCTAACGTAGTGTTCTGTAAACTATAACAGTGTATGCTAACTATACAGTCAAGGCTTCACAGGCTGGGGAGGAACAGAGATGCCTGCATTCCTGACTTTTCACCACTTTGTAGGCATACGCTTCACATAACGATGAATTCCTAGGAAATTTCGATCGAGCCGCCACTCAGAAGAGTGAGGTTAGAATGTAAGAGTTTTTACCTTCTCCTCCTACTTTCTCATTCTCCTATTCTAGAGCTACGTCTAAATATTATCCTATTGCTATAAACTTCATCCTACGTGCTGAAGGCACTTGATAATAACTCATTGTCAACAATACTGCTTATCCATTCCTTTTAGGAGTTAAAGGGTATAAAAGTAGAGTGCTACTAATTCCTGTAAAAACGGGGACATTTCTGTGTTGTGCTGTCCCTAAAGCTGATTGGGGTCATTTTCTTTCTTGCACTCTTTGTTCTTAGTCTCGTGAGCACATGAATTCTCAGAATCACAACTACGTTAGTGCTATCGAGATCCATGCTGTTTCCGAGTAAACTTGAACCCAAACAGATAATGAGAACGTAATACTAAAAAATCTCTTCCTTCATTTCAGTCAAGACAGATGGTGAATTTCCTAAAGGAACTTTCTGAAACCAAGTCTTTCGAGTCTACTGTATTCCAGACGTTGCATTTGGCCCTTTGTAAGCATCATCTCACATGATCTTGTTGATAGTTCGGTAAGTCATTATCATTATTTCCATTTCACACGTGAAGAAACTGAGGTTTAGAAGGAGGTGACTTGCCAAGGAAAACACAGCAGTCTTCAGACATAGCCTCGTTTCCACCGCAACCTTCTCACTGCCCTTATCTTCCTCTATTTTTCCCACTTTCTCACTAAAATCTCTTCTCCCCTCCCACCAAAAAGCCTCACTGAATTATTTCACTAAGCAAAATTTTAGACCTTGAAGAGAATGAATATACCCCTTATATAGGTACGAAATACAAATTTAGTAGGAAAAGAGTGAGTTCTTAAAAGTAGGATTCCAAGAATGCATTGCTGTCTAGCCAGATGAAACACGAAGCCTTCCAAATTTATGTCTTCACTCGGCCCTGTGTATTGGCATCAACGTCTCCGGACTATAAAGAAGTTATCATGAGTCCTGTCATCTTTCCTAACTCACGACATGTCTACTCTTGTTTCAAAAAAACCAAAACCAAAAACCTTACGAGCGCCATATTCACCTATATTGCTCTGGCATCCTTAGAAATCTTAACATCACCCTGAATCATTTCTGGATACTGAGTGTAAATGAGTTATGTTTACTACTCCACTTTTTTTTTTTTTTTTTGAGCTGCATTGAACCACTAGTGAAATCATGACACTTTTTGCCAGCTTTTCATAGAGCCCCAGGTGGGGTGAGGTTGTGGACCCAGAAATCTGATGGAAGGTATCTTCTTGTACCTAGAGATTTGGAAACAATTCTTTAGCTTCCTGTTTCTAAGACATCATCTTTTGCTCCTTTCTGCTCCCTGATAAGTTTCTGTTTCCTGACTGAGAAATAAAATGAATCCTCAGTTCAATGGAAGATCAGTGATGGCTGGGGTTTACCAGGTGATAAGTGCCTTTTATTCAACCCCAAAGACTTCCCTCAGTTCTTTGATGGCCTTCTGCTGAGGCAGAGACGGAGGACGATGCTTTTCCACAGGTCCCTGATTTATACCCTCATGACACACGGTATTTAAAAAATTAAATTATATATCATGTAATTGTAACTGCCACAGTAGCAGACTATTATTTTGCAAACTTTAATTTTTAAATTGGTCGTTATTTGAAAGGGCAGGAAACTTTGCTTGTGAGGGCTGATTTCAAACAGCAAATGTATTCAAATTTACAAGAGTTTGGTTAGAATTCCTCCTAATATTTTCACCTCCATCTTTTTACACAGGACATACTGAAGACCATTAAAAGAATTTTTTAACCTATAAGTTTATTATAAAATATCTTCTTACTGGATAAAATCTCAAAAGTACTTATAATTTAACAATACGTTGTACAATTTATAAAACCTTAATTATTTAGGATTCATTTGCCCTAAGTTTTATTTTTTACAAGACAAGGCATTCAAAGTTACCTTTTCTAACATGCAATAGCCCTATTTTATCGTCCTATTGATTGTAAAACTATGTTTCTGTATAAAGAAAATATAAAATCGAAGTTAAAAATATTGTATTCAGCTCATAATTGTAATAAATATTTTTGGGGGGCTCATAATCTAATTTTACTGTGAATACTGGTGAAACACATGTGTATTGCTAGTAGACGTTTTGGGCAAATATACTTTGTGCCTAATATTACTGAATACAAGTTCAGTAGTCCAGTTCCAATGCTGACAGACTCTATGTTGCTTGGGAGATTTCTTATAAATTTATATCATTGGTTATAAATTTATCATTGGTTATATTTTAGTCAAGCAAATAGGCACAAAGAGAAGAGCAGAATAATCGATCAGTCTTTACAAAATAGAGATGATTACTTTCAAAAGCTCTCCCATTGTATGGACAACTTATGTCGCATGTTCTACCACTGGTAGCTCAGAAGCAGCATATTTGTGAACAAGGCATAGTGAATTATATTAAAGACAAAAACTCTGAGATGCTTTTGTGAACACTCAGGGGAATTAGCAAGACCCTGTCAGCTAACAGGGGCACTACGCTTAATAAAAACTAGCTAACTTATTTCCCCAAGATTGCTAAGCATGCTTTAATATTTATATAGAAATATTTTCAAACAAGGGGATCTCATTTTCTAAATGGTTTCCATGGTTTTATTTTGTTTGTTTTGTACTTTCCTGGCACATGGATTAAATTATCAGAGAGTAGAGGAAATGAAGATGGTAACAATCCAATAATCCTCTTCGGTGAAGAGTATTTAAAATTCAGAAACCATCTACATTTAATTTCTTCTTCATTAGAACCAGGAGAGCGGGGAGATGGGGGGAAAGGAGCTGATTTAGAAACGCTGCAGCTCATTCTTAAACATCATGGTATTTTTCTTGAAACAGAAGGTAGTAATCAATGAGAAGTATTCAGTGTGGTTCAGCTCCTATAATACTTTCCTGGTGTTAGTCTAACCACTATTGCTTTGCACCTTTTTTTTTTTTTTTTTAAACCTCTTTAAGGTCACATCTGTTAGGGCACATAATGGTTTTTAATCACACTTTTCTAAATGACTAGAACACAAGTATGTGAGGCGAGCAGCACTTAAACCGAAGCCTGATCCCTGTTGTAGGATATTTGGGTCGTGATTTTCTGGAGGATTGAATGCGAAATGGCAGAGACCTCTGCTGAACCCACACCAGTTGATATACAGCTGAACAATCAAAGGCAGGCAAACGCCCCCTCTGAATAAGTCTCCATTCCCAAAGGAGGATCACAGAGAACACACTTTCGATTTTAAGGAAGCACTGAAGGCTACAATAATATATTATCTTTACAGACCCTTCTCTTCAGTTCCAAACACCTCAAATCCACATCAGATCAGTTTGCACCAAATGATAATATATATTCACAGTACGGTGCTTTATTTTCCCCCAAATTTGAATTAGGTGCTAAAAACAAATTTTTCTTCTTTTGCAACTTATATTTAACTGGAGTCATTGATGATGTGCTACTGATTTTTGCTGTAGGGCTTGGAACAAAATCTTATACCACATGATATACTTATTGCATAGACTATAGATATACTTATATCTAAGTATACCACATCTGCTCTCAGCAGTCACTTACATTTTACACACAAAGACAAAAAGAAAGAACTGATATTTATTTAGAAATCCATTTTCTTTAGTAAGTAACACTGTTTTAGGCAGTAAGGAAACGGCAGCTACAAACAATAAGGACCCTCTTCTCATGGAGCTTCTAATCTCTAAATATTCCATTGGACCAGAAACTGAAAACAAACTAGATGATTTTGTATGGTGGTAAATGCCACAGAGCAAGTAAGACAGTGATGTGATAGGGAAGGGGTGAAGGAGGCTACTTAGGTTTGTCTCTAAGGAAGGTACTTTGAAGAGCGATTTGCACTGAGATCTGAATGACAAAAAGTCAGCTTTGAGCAGATTTGAGGGCAAAAATAAGAACAAATGCTCGAGGGCAGAAACAAGAATGCTAAAGAAACAATACAAAATGGCCAAGGTGGCTGGACTGTAATGGGTAATGGAAAAGGTATTAATCAGTGAATTCTAGTGTTTTGTACCGGGTCTTGAAGGCCAGAGTGATGGGTCATCAAATATGGTTGATCACGGCTCTACTTACTATTTAACATATTTTGATTGTAATGATATTTTCTATTTTAATTAAAGACAAACTGAGACACCCCCCCACACACAGGCAAATCTATTCTTGGGTGCTAGTTTATTACATAGCTAAACAAGACAGACCACATTATCTCAAAAAGGCACAAAAATCTCCTTCAATTTATGAAATAGATCACCTAGCGGCCACGGCAATTTTGAAAAGTCATACTACTTGCTCATTAATTCAATGAAACTTTAAATAACACCCACCAGCGTGCTAGCACTAAGAATCAGAAATGAAGAAAGTCGTTTCAGCCCTTAAAGAGTTGAAAATAAATATGTGTTATTTTCACCATGGAAAGCTGTTGAGGTCAATAGACTATAAAACTTGGTTTGATCTTTTTATTTCTTCACTGCAAAGATGAATCCTTTGAGTTATTGACTGAACAAGTGACCGAAATGATAACATATGATATCTGAAGCACTGAGAAGAAAATATTGGTTTCCCATCTGTATACTTCAACGGCAGTTATATGAAGCGTATCCATCAGTTAACCTGGCCAAGCCAAGGAAGGAAAGTCTGAATTATTATCGTCATAAACTCAAGTTTAAATTTTGAAAAACTGTCCCCAAAATGGAGTTCCAATTCGACGCACTGATCATTTATTTATGACCTACTACATGGAAGGCAGGTACTATACTGGGTAAAAGTGATTCTAAGATAAAAAATGTTCTCAAGAATTTTACAAGAGGAGAAAAAAATTAGCCATTAGAAGGCAAGGTGATACATGCCCTGCGTAAGATACGAGTGTGTAAGACTGTACAAAGCAGATGAGCCTCCTGAAGTTAAGAGAAGGAACTTCTAACAGCCTGAGTGTCAGGAGGTGGGAAGGATGCAGGAAACGGGTCTCATTGGAGGAAACAGAACTGAGCCCTGGAGAGAGAACGTAGCATCACACAGGTAGGCTTGCTGAGAATGGAGTGAATGGGGAAGTAGGAGGAAACTGCAGGCAGAGGAAGCAGCGGAAGCAGAGGCATAAAGATGAGATGGCAGAGCAATTAAGGACATATATAGAGACATAATAGGAGTACGTATATATATTTCCATTTTCTTACTTATGAAAGAAATAAGTGGCACAATTTGTTTTCGTATTCTCTTCAATCCAATGTACGTATTCAAAATCAATCATTCTTTAGGATTATGTACTTTTCCACTTGGATAAACTTTTTCCCGCAGTGCCAAGCTGTCTGGCTGTGGCAAGATTCTCTTTCCACTATTTATTTCACTGTCCGTTTGAACATCGAGCAGATATTAAGCAGGAGAAACAAAGAAGATGGAGTGTAAACAGACCCAGTTTCCTGGTTTCTACCTAACAGATTGACACGGCAAGAATTGTGACCATTAGTTTAAATCTTATTATAAAGCAACCTGATAGATATCCCAATCACCTAAATGACAAAATGTCCTAAATAATCCTTATTAAAAAGTTCTCTAAAGGGTTGTTTTGTTCGCAAGATATAGTAAGTTACCTATAGCCAGAAAGTGCAATAACTCACCAAACAACTCATGTTTGGGGCCTAACTCTTTTTTGATAATCTTGGGGACATTAATAAAAACTTATTCCCAGTTTTAAGACTTCTTAAGGAAAACACCCACTTGTTTTGTTGCCACAATAATTCAGTTGATCTGAAGTATGTACAGTAATTCTGATCATTTTCTTTAAATCTACTACAAAATTCCTTGCTTTGGGTGGTATCCTCTGTAGCTGGCAGACACTATACTGGCTTTAATTACTGACCCACCTCTACAATGGCAACTTTGCAATCCTTTTTTCCTTAACTTTGAAGGTGAAAATCACTAATACAAGGAAGAAATGGATTGAAACCATCAGCCAGTAAGTGGTTCTGCTTCTTAAAATGTATGCAGTCTCGGGCTTCCCTGGTGGCACAGTGGTTGAGAGTCCGCCTGCCGATGCAGGGGACACGGGTTCGTGCCCCGGTCTGGGAGGATCCCACGTGCCGCGGAGCGGCTGGGCCCGTGAGCCACGGCCGCTGAGCCTGCGCGTCTGGAGCCTGTGCTCCACAACGGGAGAGGCCACAACAGTGAGAGGCCCACGTACAGCACACACACACACAAAAATGTACGCAGTCTCTCTGACTTCACACTGTCTATGCATTTGGTCTGGCAGGGTCAGAATAATCTTGCTTTTCATCTGCTACATGAAAATATCCACAAGCATCTAATTAAAAATATCTCAAAAGGAAGAAATGGAATAAATTTATTTAAAAATATGAATTGATTTTGGAGATGAAACCACATTATTTGTATGAAGGAAGTAGACAGAAAGGCCACTTAAACGGGAAATCAAAGGTAGGTCCATTTGAATGGAGTTTCTTAAAGTAAAGACAAGTGACAGACTAATGATACCGAGAATTGCGCTGGTAGCTGCATTTATTTCCAGAATCTTATGGGCGCATTTTTCAACTGATATCCTCTAAATAACCTTTAATTTTTTCGTGTGAAAATCTCTATTATAACAGCGAAAATTGAGGAAGACACTTATTAAAAAGAAGCAGCAGCACATGTGGTATTATTTTTACAGCCTTTCAGTGTGTTGATATAAAGTAATACATTTGAGTCAAACATCATCTGTGTGAGTAGTTAAAGTGAAAACTGATAGGACTTTGCACTGTGGCCCAAAAGGCTGTCCAATTAGCAAAATGATTAGCTAGGCTAATATCAACAGACCCATTCCTGCCTCAATTTGACATTATATCACTACACAGATGTCAGCCTTTTACTTAGGGCTTCTGATCACAACCCCTATATCCTTTGAAGAAGCACCATCCATTGGGTTTTCATCAGAGGCACAAGTGTTTTCTTTACAACCTAAAAATACTTCAACAGTTTTTCAAAACTTGGAAGATTTTGCCATATATATATATATATATATATATATATATATATATATATATATATATATATATAATTAATTCAGCCCACCTCTGAATTATTTTCTGGAGGATTTCTTAGTCAAGTGTCAGTTGTACAACAAATGACTTTGAACATGAGCATATCTTTGGCTTGTAGTGACAGTAAATTAGAAGAGTTTCCACATAAGCCATTTAATACTCTTATTTGAATGTACACCCTCACTTAAAATTCTTAAATCCTGTAAATGTATTTTAAAATAAATACTTGCAAATCGTTTCCTTATTGATGTGATTGCCAAATGTGAATTTCTTGACAAGAGTATCCTCTTGACATGCTGTGCTTTTTCTAGATAATTGATTAGTCCATAGACCACAAATTTGGATAAAACTGTCTTTATTTTGATATTACGTACATCACCAAAGCAAGTAGACTTAAGAGTTTCGTGTGAGAAAATACTATCCCTAAACTTTATTAATATTATGGCAGAAATTCTTGATGTTGGTATTTGGATAATCTCAAGGAGTTACATAAGGCTCCCTAAAGGTGTGTCGTGCCCCACTGTATGTGTGCGTGTGTGTATTTTTCTGGGTTGAGAGATTATTCTAGATTTCATCAAGCTCTCAAAATGGCCTGAAGTTCACGAAAGTTTAATAGCTCTCATTTGGGGTGCTTATTGGACAAAAGTCAAATCTCAAAGGAGAGGAGGCTGGGTGCCTCCCATTTGGCCCGGAAGCTCCTCTATCTACTTGTCCCCATGCTGCCTCTGTGCCCGGGGATGTGGCCAGTAGGGACTATAGCACTTGGCTCCCTTTTGGATTCCTGTAAGGATTAGCCAATGGGGAAGAGTAGCAGGATGCTAGACGGAGAGAGGAGGGTTCATCCAGCTAGCCATCCCTCTGGTTCCCTGCTAGTGGAGTTAACACATGCTGGCTGAAGCCTTCCACTAAGGGTTGCAGAGCCTATCAGGTGGCCCTGTTGTCACAGCTCATGGCTTGATCTCTCTCTCTCTTGCTCTTCAGGTCTAGGGATGGTTACCAAACCATCATCTGGGTACTGGGTACTACATTTTCCTTCTTTACACCCTGCCCACACCATTGTAAATAGGTGTTGTGCGTGCGCCATATTTTTCTTTCCATGATTTCAACTGATAAGCAGATGAACTAACTGTAAGCTCCCCTCTTCTTTTGGTGAGGTGGATGGGGAAGTATGGAGAAAGGTAGCGTGAAAGACAGGAAAGGATAATCATGTTAGAGTCAAGGATGATTATCATCTCAGGTGGTTCATGAAAGTAGATCGTGACGGGCAGAACTCATTCTTCAGGTTACAAGGGATAAAAGTATAGATCGATTTTCTCATGGTACAGGAGGACATGAGTGAAATGATATTAATGAAGCAAAAATGATTACCAACCCCAAATAACCCAACCAAGAATTTGCATACCCTGCAAAATTGACTCCACATATTTTTACAATAAATGATTTAAGACATTGAATAATAATTATGAACAGGAAAATGTATATTACAATGGGGCCACTGGGTAGTCCAGCTATAACCAAGCCTCATCCATTGTGAGGTAACATAAAAGCCTCCTGTTTGATGCGATAAAGGGTACACACAAAGCCATCTGTTTCCGTGGTTACATAAACCTGCTTCCAAGTGTAATGTTAATATGTCGATGTGAGGGAACATTTAGAAAACAGAAAATTGAAAGTGAAAAGAAGTATATCCTATAAGCATGCTATCTAGAGATAAACACTCTTAATTCTATATCTATCTACACACACACACATATATAGACACACATATTATTACATACCTATACAAATATGTGAATGCATACATTAAAAAAAATAAATGTTGTTCAACACACAAATTAATCGCTATGCGTAACTTCTGTTAAATATATGTGTGTATTTGCATTTTATATTCAGTAGGCGTTCTTGTAAAGAGTACAGAACTCACTGGAGTATTTCAAAATCATATTTTACTATACAACCCACTCTTACATTTTAAAATATTTTTAGGGGAATTCCTTGGTGGTCCCGTGGCTAGGGCTCCACTTCCACTGCAGGGGGCACAGGTTCAATCCCTGGCTGGGGAACTAAGATCCCACATGAGGCAGGGCACAGCCAAAGAAAAAAAAAATACTAAAAATATTTTTAAATATTTATTATACTAGGAATCTTTACTCAGTTATATTGGCAAAACTGTTTCTCTGGATTTTAAGTTTGTGGAATGTATACAGTTGAACATGACAATGCTTCAATGTAATTTATTCTTACAGCAGTTCTTCTTTCAGCTTAATAAATAGACTATCTTTAATAAAGACTTGTACAAAATTAAATATAAAATGTCTCCTGAGAAGAGCTTACATAATAAGGATTTGGATATGTTAAGCAATTACTTTTGAAATTGACCATGTTAAATGGGCATATTCATTATCATGGATCTCTCAAGCCTATTTTCAGTCCATATGAATATGATAGGCTACATTTTTTTCTTCCTAAAATCTTCTCAGGACGGAGCTATAGTCAACCATTTCGATATCTGCAGCACATATAAATCATTTAGCTTTTATTTCTAGAATTGCTTTTATATCCTTGTTTTGTACTTATCACTTTTTTTTTTACTTAATGGACCTCTCACAAATAGACACCGTGAAGTATTTTTGCCCCTGAGTTCAAATATCACTTTTTCATGCTGCATTTAGAAATACGAAGAGTGCATGTTTACAGCATTTTTTCCTGACCTTAAGTTATGTTCTAGTAAAGTTGCTCTCAAGTATAATGAAACTCAAGCTAAATGAATAAGTTTCACACTTTTTAAGCAATGGAAAGGATAAGAGTTGTAAACTGTGTTAATCAAAACCATTCTGGTCAAATTCCACTTGTATCAGATACCAGTTGTTCATTAACTGATTTTTTAAATTAATGATCTATGTGCAAATACATGAACTCATGTAAAGTTAGATATCTTATAAGTCCTTTTTAAATAATATTTTCCCCTAAAGTAGTTTTCATTTGGGCTAGTTAAGCAAAGATGACTCCATATGTCTTAGTTTGCTAAGACAGGAATCAAAAAGTACTCCTAGACAATGCATACACTAGAAAGAGCCCTTAATTCATACCCTGGGTCTTATTTAGAAAATGACATGATACATTTCATTGTTAGGTAACAAAAATCTATATTGTTTAAAATGTCTGTAATCTGAGTTCTTTTTTTTCCCCCCCCAAAAGTGACATTGACTGAAATCTCTCCATAAAGAGAATTAGGCCGTTGCTTCTAGTTCAAATGCATAACCCCTTCATTTCCTCTAATTTTATACAATGTAAATAAATACTCTGTGGTGTTCAGAGGCTACTGGAAAACGCTGAATGCCTATCATGTGTTCTAAATAAGGCCCTCTTGAATAAAGAATTACCTTTGAGCTAAGAAAAGTCATAGTTGCTAAGCAGAAAGGTCAACAAGAGCAAGTGGGCTTTTTCCTGTATTTGTCTGTGAGAATAAACATATGGAGGAAAATGTCCTTCTATAAAAGAATTTAAACAAAGCAAAAGTCTTCAGAAAATAGATTGCTGTGGAAAGTTTATTTAAACTTAAGACTCCCGCATGGAATTAGCCATGTTAGACTGCATTGAACTGAATGAATAATTCCATTCCAATATGGTCTACTTTCCTTTAATTTCTGTGAGTAATGTTTGGAATATTTGTGCCCAGTAGAATACGAGACATTTCAACATCAGCAAATTGAGCACAAGAAATTAGACCCTGAAGAAATGGACCCACAACTTCAGTGCTAGTCAGACGTGTAGAGACTCAGATCAAAGCAGAATGAAGCATACTTCAACTCATCTATTTAAGAGTGTTCAGCTGATTGCAGACATGTTCACATTTGAGTTGGTTAAAGATATTGGTGGTGGAAACGTGCCTGAAGGTTTCTTCAGGGGTGCTACTAGAGGCTGGGGTCCCAGCCAGGAGGCAGTCTCTGTGGGAATGATGTCAATAACCTGAACTAAAAATGCAAATGAAATGAAGGAAGTGAACATCTCTAGAGGACAGTAAGAGGTGTGCTGTGAAACTCACTGGTCCTTCATTTATATCCATCATACAGTTTAGGACTTGCATCTCCCTAAAGTGCGATTTTACACTATAAAGCATTCAAGAATTTGACCACATCCTCACGGCATTAAAACTTGTTCTGAGGCTCCTCTTGTTGAATGGAAAAGTCAATATCATTTAACAACTTAAAAAAAAAAAAAGTGAAAATGACATCAGCTTTTATATAAAGCATCTTAGTTTCCAGCTATTATGTTTTCCTTTGCTGGGGAAGGAATTCAGACTGCTGTTCCTTAGAAGAAGCATTGCATCTTTTGAAGCATCTGTAGGTTTTCAGTTTTAAATGTGAAATCATTTGAAGTATCATGTATTACGGTTGTATCCTTCAGACTTTTGCCTTGCTTATTAGGGTAGATATAAATCTACATTTTGGATGGTTATTCTGTTCCTACCTTATGTGGTTTGTCTCTAAGTATAAATCCAGGCTCAGTGTTGGTTTCTTTACATCCTCTCTAGATTTTTTTGTTGTATTGGATGCCAGAGAAATTTCCATTAGTTTGAGATAGTTAAGGTTTACTGATATTCCACGGTGAAAATCAGCGTCTTCAATAAATACATCATTTCTCAGTTTGATTGGTAGGTCACAGCATTCATCTCTTCAGAGAGAATGAAACATGGAAATAATGTTGGTAACCTAGATATGGCCCAAGAGTATTTGTCATTTATCTAAACCAGACAGAATCTGTATGTAGCTGGCATGGGCTGTAACAGTAACAGCCAGTCTTCTCTAAATCCTGTTTCTGTCCTAGAGCACGGGCCAGGCAGAAGTCTAATGACTGAAATAGAAAAGAGGTTTAACTTCAGTCAATTGCTTTTGATGATTAGAAAACGAGCCTGGATGTTCCAGAGAATAGCACCCATTTCACCAGCAGTGGTGTACATGCGAATTGGAGAAGCATCGAGAGTGAGTGTTTATAAAATACACAGTCGTCTGAACTTTGGCCCAGAATGAGAAACCAGACAGGACGGAGGCCTTCATCTAGAGCGTGCGTGTACGCGTTTCTGCATTTGAACCTTCCCCTGCACTAATGGAACATTGAGAACTGTGGTTAACTCATGATAAAAATGTGAAGTGGCTACTGCTTGGTATAAAATGATTTTCTTATGTTTTCATAGAAGCGCTTAATGGGCTGTGTCCCATGAGGTCACATCGGAGACCCACGGCAGTTAAACCTAAGTAGCCAAGTGAAGCCTGTCTTTTGATCAAGAACATCATTTTCTAAAGCCCCGTCGGGTCGCCTCCCTCCCTAGCCCATCCCTAACTTGTTAGTGTAGGATATTTGGCTCCGGGTTTAAAACCAGAAACGGAAAGTTGTTTTGGTTTTCCTTAATAAAATCTTCACAAATTTGATTTTTAAAATATAGAAGAGGGTTTTCCATTAAGCCCCTTTTTCCATTTAAGGAGGGCAGCACAGTTGGCTATAGAGACATCTGTAATTAAAAACAAAAATTCTCTAGCTTTCCCACTTGCTCATATATAGATTATGCTCCTTGATGATTGCATTTGAAAACTTTTCTTGATGAGATGCACTTGGTGTGATATACATTTGGGGGTCTTGTCATGAAAGTGAAGTGCAGACTTGGTTCCCTTAAAAGTTGACATGGCAGGTACATTATATATCATGCCAGGTGCCTGCTGGTGTATATAATTATATGAGTCTTGGACTTGGAAGAGAAACATCACATATTTCATAAATTTTTTTCTGTTGTTTTGTTTTCCTTCATCTACACAGGCAGATTTTAATGAAGAGCGTCTATAATTTAGCCAAAAGCACTAGATTTGGGTTCAGGAATTAGATGCTGCTGCTAGCTGCTACTGCTGCCTTATTTGCATAGGCAAATGAGTTCTTTCCATACCTTATTTCATCCAGTCATCAACAAATATCCTCTGTGGTACTTAATATGAACACATTTGATAGGTAAGAAGATCGAGGTTTAGTGGAGTGAAGTAACATGCTGTGGACTCCAAAGCCTGCAGTTAGAGGGACTGGACAAGCTAGAAGTGATTTCAAAGTCCATGTTCTTTGCCATTACATCACTTGCACTGGCAGTGGAAACTCCTGCTGCCCTGGGCTAGATCTGCACGCTTGATTTGTTTAATTTCCCTGGACCCTCTATTAGTTACATGCAAACGGGCGACGATACTTGCTCACAGAGTGTTAAACATATTCAATGACATGATGTGTGAAAATACTGCTATGCACTGAAGCTTTGCTCCCCCCGCCAAAATGTATATATTGAAACCTCATCCCCAATGAGATGGTACTTGGAGGTAGGGCCTTTTGGGGGTGATTAGATCATGAGGGCACAGGGATTCGTGCCTGTATAAAAGAGACCCCAGGGAGATGCCTTGCCTTTTCAGCCACGTGAGGTTACAGTGGGAAGACGGCCATCAGTGAGGAAGTGGGCTCTCACCAGACACCGAGTCTGCCAATACCATGGTCTTGGACTTCCCAGAATTATGAGAAATAAATTTTAATTTTTATGTAAGCCACTGTTTTATGGTATTTTTTTTTGTTACAGCAGCCTGGCCAGGCTAAGACAGGCACTTAGCAGCACATTGCCAAACACATGAACAAAGTCAATAAATATATTTAACTTGAAGAAATACGTATCTATGACTTGAAAAGATTAGCATTTGCTGAAGTAAGGCAATGATTCTTACTGAACTGCCTAGACAATCAGTGGTGGGACCGTAAGTAAAGGTCCAGTTTGGCCAGAGGATCTGGGAAATCGATGTACTCCGTAGACGGGGAATAAAATGGTCAACTGTTTTTTCACAATATTAGTTGACGTACTGGATTAAAAGGTGTCTTTCAACACACAAACTGGATAGTGTCAGGCTTGAAAATGTATGAGAAGCCCAGAAATTCAACAGCTCAACACTATATCCTTCTTAAGAACAAAATTAGAAATCCCCATTCATATACTCTTTGCAGGCTGGAGAATACGTAAAAAATGCACAGAGTAGAATTTCATAATGAATTGATGATGTTTTTCTTTGCCATCCATTTTGGCTCTCTCTGAAAGCCACAACTGTGAACAGAGGTTATTATGGAGCTTAGAAGATGAAGCAGAAAAAGGAACAGGAGAAGAAGAAGAAAAATGATACCTGCAAAATACTATACCATTGTAAAGTAGATCATTTTAATGACCAAATGGGAAAAACGGAGTCCGATAATAAACTATTATACAAAGAATTTAAAACATTTTAAAAATAACTAAGAAAACTGGTATTCACACAGCAAGAATGGGTTTTTGTTAAGAATAATTTTTATATCACGTTACTGGAGGAAGGAGGAATCTGTGTGTGTGTGTGTGTGTGTACATATATGCATCTATGTGCATACACATAGAAGAGATGGCATATGTATAATTCTTATTCAGTTTTTATGGTAGAAAAGAGCATCTTTCCAAATAATTGTATCACTGTTCCAATCTATATTTCTATTTGCTCTTTTGCCTTCGTCAGATACTTGGATTTCTTCTTTTTTGCCCACTAGACTTAATATTGGAATCCTTACAGATGTTCTTAGTAGCAGGGGATATGACTAGATCTCTCATAGCCCCACCATTATTTGGGTTTGAAATTTATTACATTCCTTTTTACAAGATTTTCAATGAATACCTTCTTTGTTATTTTTTGATGTACAGTCCAAAAGTTAAAGCAGTATGTAAAAAAGTAGGTCATTTCACACCATCCTTTGGAATATAGAGAGGAAAATCTTATTCCTTCCTAGAACCATCTTTTAGTTCATATTTTATGGAGCAAATCACTGATTACTGTTTTCAAATAGCTACTTGGTGGAAATTGAGTCCATGTTGGGAGAGCACATGTCATTCTAACATGCCAAGGGGGGTGTGAATATTAACATATAGTTTGGAGAAAGAAACCACCAATTACAAATTGTAAAAGGATCATAAATATTACAACCCCCCCAAAAAACTATTTAACATAAATATACTTCTATAATACCTTTCACTCACCTACCTATTTTTGGCTACCTATTTTTTGATAGCTTATTCATAATACAAGTTTTTAAAAAAATATTTCCTGTAAGGAGAATAAAAATATAATTCAGTCGTTCCTCTACTGTGGCTGATTTTTTTTCAGATAGGTTATAAAATTTTCTTCACACCTCACAATGTATTGTTGACATCCTGTCATTTTTCAGAACGATGTCAAATTGTGGAAATCATCTATCAAGTTTTATTTTTCATAGAAGGGCTGTGAAGTATGAAAGAATTTTCCACATATAGTTTCTGTGGAAAGAAGAAATATTATTTACCCTCTGCTACCAACAATTCTCCCATTTCTGGGCACCATAGCGCTCATTCATGTCTTCATCTAACCTCTGGTCTCATGCTTCTTTGTTGTGACCACTGATGACTTTGCACAGTGAGTGGCAGACACCCTGTTGGAGCCATTCCCATACCCTGGCACCTAGAAAGTGGCTTACACTCTACAGATATGTCCAATAAACTAAAACTAAGTGCATATTCACCTCAAATTCCCCTTCTCCTTATCCAGACCCCCCAAATGCCCTTGATCATTCTGTGCCACTCATCGGGAACAGAGGCTGTGACAGAAGGGAAATTGGAGAGAAGGGTGATCACTGTCATAAGCAAGTGCAGTTAAAATAAGTTACTTCTGAAAATTTTACAAAAGCACATGACCAGGGAAAGCCCTGTGTAAATGAAAGGACCTGAACCCAAGCTTCTTCAGCTTCTGGGTAAAACCACCTTTGGCAAAGTTAATACTGAACAACAGCAGGAAAGGGAGCAGAAAAGAGTAAAGCAATAAGGCTGGAGAAACACTCAGGATAAATTTGTGATGAGACCTGTGCCATTATGGGAAATTAAGATTTTTTTCTCAGGGCATTGGGCAACAACTGAAAGGTGTTACTTTGAAAGGCAGTTAAGACCAGAAAGGACAGATTATGGACCCATTTACAGAGAAGGACCAACAAATGTGAGTGGGAATCCTGCTTTGGGTGGAGAAGATGAGGGATTTGCAAAAAGGATTAGTTTAATTTTAGAAATTCTATGCTTCGATTCTTCGTGGGAACCAAGCACAGATGTTTGACAGGCAATTAAAACATGCAAGTCAATAACAAAGTAGGGCTATAGATATGGAAGTCAACCTGTACATAGAAATGGAAAAGATCTCCCGGAAAGACAGTGTGCGGAGGGGGGAACCAGTGAAGGTCAGAATCTATTGAATAAAAGGAAACCAATATCTGAAAGATGAATGAGAGAGGAAACTACAGGTATCATCACAGATGTATAATTCTAGACCTCTCAGGTTTAATGTGTGTCAGAAAGAGGCGTGTATTCTGAATTAGTGATATATATGAAGAGCTTCAGCTCCACCTAAGTCTGTTTTCCCTCTCCTCAAATACACCACACACACACACACGCACACACACACACACACACACACACACACGGGAATTCTTTGTATTTAAAATGAAATGGAGTGTGTGGCTTGAGGCTATTTGTGACTAGAATTATTTCAGTGACGTTTTTTAGGCAACCCTAGGAAAGGAAATTACTTCTGTTTCTAATAAGATTACCATCAAAATGGCAGAATAAAAATTAATTCTAAGAATTAGGGAGGAATGTGAGGTGTGAAGGATTTCCATCTGGTGGTGGGTCGATCTCAAGGACTAGAGACTTGCCCTTGGGGCTTGGATAGCCCTGCATAAATGAAGATAGGGGCTAATTCGTTTTAATCGACAGATCCTTAGCAGCAAACATCCACTGTGCAACCCTAACTGTGGTCTGCAAGTGGAAATCGTTCACGCCTCTTATGTCCCTAGTTCTGTCCTGCATTTCTTGGCCTCGTGGATAGCAATAGCCTCCCCACTTGCCTCTCCCACACTCAACAGTCTTTGCCCCCTTTAAACTGATTCTCCATGGGGACATTAGGGTGAGCTAATTAAAATGACAATTTACCACCTAAAATGCAGCAATAGCTTCCCATCAAATACAGTTTCCATAACATGGAAAAAACCACTGGCTTCTCCTCAGCTCTCGTTCCCCACCAATTCCTGCCTCAGATTTATCCTCCAGAAAGACATTTTCTTTCTCTCTTTATACGCAGTATGCAAGTGTTCATGTCTGTGTTTTGATTTCTTTCCTGATGTTTCTTCCTGGAATGCCTTTGTCCTGTCGTCTGGCTAATTCTTACACTTTTCTCAATTAGTGCAGGAGACATCTCCCGTAAGAACCTGGGATCCTTTTGTCTTTCCTAATGGTTTTTCTAATATTTCGTCCGCATCTTCCCATTCTATTTTGTGCATTTAAAATAACGTTGTTTTGAATCTTTGTCTTCCTTACTGGTTTCTGTAAGAGCAAAACTAATGTATTATTCTATGTTTTTTTAATCCCATGTTGGCTAGTGCAATATATAGCATATGATTAGGCAGCCCATGAATGTTTGTTTTATGAACCAATAAATAATCTTATCTATTCAGGAAAAAATACATAACCCACCTATTCACATTTATTATTTAATTTTTAAGGTGTCTGCACTCACAGAATAACATTAGTCATGATGAATTCCTTTCCTTCATTTGAAGTTATACATAACACTTCCTAAACAGAAGCATTTTTTCCTGCACTACAAACTACCTATTGTATCAGCCATCATCAATGATTTTAATTACCTTTATTATCAGGAACCAAACATTCTCCTCCTATATTTTAGAGCATAAAGTATATCCCTGAGTTTTATAAAGCAGCTCCCATTTTAATAAGTGTATGCTAACCTCCTGAGAGCCCTACAGGAGAACTTCCTGCCATTCCATTGCCAATTCTAAGTAGATGAAAAATACATATGGAACATTCTTCATACCACTGTTGGAAACCATCTAATTACAGTGAAGGAAGGAACTCCTAACATCTGAAGAAAGTGGATTCAGTGGAATAAAACAGATTCTAAATGCCTCATGTCTGAGCATTAGGTACCTTTGGCATTTCATAGAGTCAGAGCAGAAGGGATTTGTCAGAAGTTCCGAAAGTGCCACAGACAGCATTGCCTGATGGAGGGCAACCCCGTCAGAAAAGAGATTCTCAATAGGGCGGCTTCAGGAGAGCCAGTTTACTTCCAAGGAAGGACTCTGAGGAAAGAACAAAATCCTTTGAAGCCTATTAAACAGACGAAAGATTCAAGAGTACACTGGTGGATTACATGCCACCCATGAACAGAGAATGTTAATAGCTAAAATAGGAGGTTACACAGGAAAAGGTGGAGGATGTAATTTCACTTACGTCAATAGCAAAACTTCCACATTGTGAGGAGGTACTTGTGTCCCACTAAATATGAGAGGTATTAGGAACTGCTGTCCTTCTCTCCAGGTAAAATGAAAATGAACATCTGCTGTAGAATTGAAATGAGTTCCTGGTAGGAGGTAGTTGTTTGCTTTATGGGAGAAATAAAAAGACTGGATTTTGAGCAGAGTCTTCTCCTATGATTTAAGTCTCCAAAAGAAAGTTCATTAGGTCCTTTTCCAGCTTCTTTTGGTTGTTCTGTGTTGTACAGTTATGCTTGAAGATTGAATCCAATGAGTTTTAGGAAGTAAATTGGAAAATAAGTGAAAGTTAATCCTGTATGTTTTCATGGAACACTCATTTATTAAAAATCATGGGATTATCAAAGTGCTTGCCTGCTTAAGGGACAATAAAAATTATTTAGTAATCTAAAAAAATAAATCAAAAATAAAATAAAATCATGGATTATATAACCGAAGCAATACAATTTACACAGAATGGTGTAATTGGCTTGAAAATCAATTCTGTGACATTTCACTTCACACACCATGCATATTTTAGCAAACATTTATGTAATGATGTTCAACACTTTACAATCCCCAGTTAGCCAGATATAATTCAGATGAGGTGTACATTTAGAGAAGAGACTGGTGTTCAAATCATAACTTAAAGAAAGTGAAATTGAGTTATTCAGACTTTCTTAGCTCTTAGGACTTAGATCAACAATGGGCATGATATAGCATAGTCGAAAGATGCAGGATACGTAAGGGTCGTGTCTTCAGCGAGTCTCTTATGCTCTCTGTATCTTTCCATTACATCTGTTAAGTAGGGCCAATAACTCTATCCCCCCTTTTATATTATCGTTGTGAGGATCATATAGTTACAACTAACAGTGTATTATTTTCTACCAAACATTTTAAGCACACTCAGTCCAGGAAAATGCAGAGCAAGAATCCAAATGTACTAAGGTGCATAACACTTCACAAGTTCTTATGCCATGTTGGGAAGATGCCCGTGATTCTGAATTCAGATGATTTTAAATAACTTTGTATTAATGTTTCTACAGCTATTATATAATTTGTTACCTCAACTTTATAAAGCTTAGAGTAGCATATTTTGGAGTCATTGACAAAAGCATGTTTTTCAATTGATTCTAGTTTGTGACCCAATAGAGAGACTTAGCATTTTATTACCTGAGTTGTAAACAACAGGGAAAAGCTATCGTTTCATGAAAATAAAACTATAATTTTCATGTGCAGATATTTGGTTTCCAAAATATTTACTGTAAAATCTGGAGAAATTTATGTTAAACTGCATAATTGGTGCACAGATGTTATTTTCCAAGAATACTTGTGATAACAAAGGCAATTAAAGTCTGAACCCAAATTATGCCATTTGCTAACTTGAAGTGTAGGATTCCATTTCTCTTTTCAGATATAATTTGGAAAATTTAAAATCTAGTTCCTTCTTGACCTGTCAGTAAGCTATGAGGCAGAAAAATATAACTATAACACTGATTAAGTTCAGTTGTATTTTATCACAGATTTTACACAGAAATCTGATTGAACTTATACTTTATTTTCGTTTTTTGTTTTGTTTGCATATAACCATTGCTAGTTGTTCTGTAATATATGCTAGGCATTCAATACTGACTGAGGTTTAAAAAAATATTTTAAAATATAACCCTATTAGTATTTTAGAAACAGTTTGCAATGTATCTTGATAACTATACATGCAAATTTTATGGATTTCATTAAAAATTGAGCAGATCTGATAAACAGCTACTGACCAAATATATAGTCCCTTTATATTCCTTTAGTAGAGACCTCTGATTTGCTAAAATGATTGTTTTAGTATTATATTTAGTGAAAGAAAATATTATATATTTCACTGTTTATTCTCCACCCAGAGTAATGCTTAGGTTCTCAGCTAGATTTGCATAACCCAATGGTGTTTTGTCAAGTGTTACTTCATTTAACATAAAAATCAGCCTAATTTTAAACAGAAGCATCTTTATACTTTTCAATTCTAAAGATGGCATCATATTTCAGAAAGCTATCCCTACATTAAATGCTCTTAAAACAAAACTTGCATGGGAGTCGAAGAAGGTGGAGTGATCTATACCTGGCTGTGTTTAATTCCACAGGTGCTTTTTAATCTTTTCAATAAGAAATCCAAATCACCCTCTGTTTCATCTTATTGTTATAAAAAATGGGACATTTAAACAAAAGTTCACTTCCTGTTTTACATATTGGAATTCATTAATCCTAACTCAAAAATAGTCTTGACTTTAAAATTATGACTTAAATTGTAAGGATTCAATCAACCTGCCACCATATCTGCTGATCAAATGTGTCTTCAGGTTTTGGTGGTGTACATTCTTTACAGAAATTAAGAGCAAAAGGAGTTCTAGGCAGCATTTAACAAACAAATTCATGCACATTGGGTGATTTTCAAGAAGTGTTATTGCCATAACAAGGCTCAGTCATTTTTCTGAGGTTCATAATGATTTAGACATCAAGAGACAAGAGGAGAGAAAGTGGTTAGTGTATCACTCAGAGATATCTTCTTTCCTTTTTTGTAAAATTGTCCATAAAAGAAAAACTTTCGTATTCTTGCGTTGCAAGGGATTTTATTGTTTTTTGTTTTTTAATAAGCTTTTTATTTTGAAATACTTTTACATTTAGAGAAAATTTGCAAAGATAGTACAGAGAGTTCCCATACACTTCTCATCCATTTCAATTTCCCCCAATGTTACCATCTCATAAAACCCTCATGTATTTGTCAAACTAAGAAACCAACACTGGTATATCACTATTAACAAAACGTCAGACTTTATTTGAATGTCATCACTGTTCCCATTATTATCTTCTTTTCTGTTCCAAGAGCCAATCCATGATACCACATAGCATCTAGTTGCCATGTCTCCTTATTCTTTGGAAGTTTCTCAGTCTTTTGTTTGCTTGTTTGTTTGTTTGTTTTCCATGACCTTGACATCTTTGAGAAAGACCAATAATGATTTTTTTTAGATTATCCAGGGACTTGTTTTTAAACTCGATTACAAATTAGAGTTCAAGAAAATAACTCCCAAGCTATACATTCACCTATTTGAGATGCTCATGTAAAATGAATACGATGCAGCAAAACTACATGAAAGTACTCAGGTTGATTTAGGACCCTCTTGAGGGAGAGTTATGGGCAATATTCAAATACACAATAGGCTGAGGTGATTTGGGAAGATACTTGTAGCCAGACAACTAGGTAGCTTGATGAAGCTTCCATAAGGTTTGACATTTGAATTTCCTAGTTTAGTAGCTTCTATAATTTGTACCTAAACTAGGAACTCTTCAACTTTTCCAATGTTGCAGAGCTGTATATTTTCCATTGTCTCGGTACTGGAAGTGATGAATGCAAACGCAAAAGTAAAATGAACACAGTCGAAAATTGAAAGAGTGTGATTTGAGGTCGCATTGCTTGCAAAACTTCAGAAGCCGATGCCTGCCAAGAAAAGAACTTGAAGCGCTGCACTTCCATTTCTAAAGAGAAGTGAAGCCAGTACCTATAAGACACATGTCTTTATTTACTGAAACATAAATCAAATGATCCAGGAACTTGTGCAAGTACATCGGATTCCATGTGTATGTTTTTCCTGACACATAAATCTAGCTGCATGCAGAATGGCATGAATAATGCAGGAACTGAGCTCCCAGAGTGAATAATCTTTCATTGAAAACCTGGAGCTTACCTTACAGAAATGGTCTTGGCACCACGGAGACCAAGGCAAGAACACACATAAGCAATCTGTGTGTATCTGTTTTTCTCCTATTGGATTTCAGTGTTCTGATACACATGAAAGGAGTGTTATGCCAGTGGTAGGTTTCCTCATTTAAGGCATTAAATGATAACAACAGTAATCCTCAGTCTCAGTCACTGTTATTATTATCACTGATGATTTCATGCTGGGTAACCGACTCACAGCCGTCTAGCGAGACGGACAATGTTATCATCACGCTAAGGTGAAGAAGACGAGATTTTCGTAACCTACCCAAGATCCTACACCTGGTGACGTGCAGAATAAAATCTAGTCTGCTTGACTCCGAAGGTGTAAACTTTACTAAACCCTGTTCTTATCTCAAACTCAAGAGTCTCTGATTGCTTATAGTGGTAAGAAGAAATAAGCTGACTAAAGAAAAATATAAAGAAAAACAAGTTACCACAAAAACCCCAAGTAGGAAAAGAAGAACAAACCACGTGCTTATGCTACAAAGCTAGGTTACATTTCACCTGAGAATCATTATCTCAGCAGCCTGGGGAGCAAATCTACATAAAGCAATATTCAGATCCCATTTATCACCTACTTGTCTGAACAGATCAGGAGGGAAAAAAAGAAAGTCCAAATAGAGTCAGTCCCCCTGTGGAAGGGGCTATAAGACCGTCAATGACTAAGGAGCTTAGAATTGTGGCTTTGGAAATGCTGGCATTCTGAGAGCCGGGAGAGCCAAAAGCACGTGTGTTAAGATGATTAAAATGTATACTTTGATATTCAAAAAGATGTTCTGAATCTGAAACAGAGGAGGGATGTCTGGGCTAATTATACGGAATTGGGAGTTACCAGCACATGGATGGTAATCGAGGCCACATCTGATTAAATGGGATGCCAACCAGATATTATAAAGTGATAAAAAGAAGAGGCTATGTGTCATAATCTTGAAGAATACCAACGTTCCAGGTGTGAAGAAGAAACAAAGAAGAAACAGTCAGAAAAGCAGAAAAATAGAGATAATGTTGCATCGTGGCATTTAGGAAACGTGTGGTTCAGCAGAAGATCCATGATGTCATATGTTACTAGGACATCCAGTGAGAGAAGGGTTCCTGCGCCGGATGGTTATTTGAATTGGCAACAAATGATGAATTCGAAGGCCACAAGCCTCACTGCTCTTTCTGCGAGTCGCTCACTATTTTGGAATAACTGTTGCTTAGGTTGCTGCAAGCTTCTGGTTAATTTCCAGAGTTCTGTAAATGTTTATTCTGACAGTGTTCTTGTAGCTTTTATAAAGGTGGGACTTTCTGAAGGCTCTTACTCTGCTTTTTCACTGGTGCCTCTCCCATATTTAGTTTTGCTATCTTGACCTATTTATCCATTTTAGACTCCTGAATTTAATCTGTCATTAATCGGCAACTGTAATCTGGCAATGACTTCTGCATCAATCCCTTTTCTGCATCAATAGCCCTCATTACTTCTGTTATTTATTACTTAACCCAGGGGTGACCAAAGAATGGTGCACATACCTCAGGAGATACTCAGAATCATCTCGGGGGCACAACAAGAAGGCTTCCTCTAAAATGTATTTCGTCTTTTCTTTTTATTTCTATATATGTGTGTTTTACAGTGTACATCACATACTGAAGCAATTATATATATGTAGGTCTATGTATGTGTTATGAATAAGTAAATATACCTGTTTGGGGGGGTGCTGTGTGCTCATGTTTTTAAATCTGATACTGGGTATGACAGCAAGCAAGTTTGGTGACAGTAGCTTGGATGATCAGGTCACCCTCTGATGGTCTTACGCAATCAGTCTCTTCCCTTTCATCTATTCAATACCCCATATGAATTATGCTTTAAAAGCACAAATCTGTGTAGTGTCAAGACTAGAATACACAGTATGCACTTCCCAAGCTGATGGAGAACTCTGTCATGTAGCTCTTCTTCCTGGCCACACTGGACTACTCACCACTCACCAAACATCTTGCCACTTTTGCTAACTTTCTTCCGCACACGTGGAATGACGGCATCCCCCATCCCAGAGCACCAATATCCTACCCACGCTCAAAGCACAGCTCAAAGTCCACTCTCTCTCACAAGACATTACAGGCCAGTGCAGCCAGAATAAATGTCCCTATACTTTCTAATCTTACGGTAATCAACTTTATTTTATAGGAAATACCCAGTTTCTCGCTTTTTAATTTTTGAATAATTTAAATACAATTCTTTTGTATTTATCCTCCATTGTCAGGCCAGCGATTAGAAAATATTATTTAAACATATAGCTGAAAAAGTCAACTGTCTCTGTTCACCATTTTATACTTCAACCATTATAAAAAATCAAACCCAGATTTTCATTTGTTTAAAGAACCTACCTCCACTAGGTTTATTTTGGTAAAAGAAAAAGACCAAAATATAGCTGTTGACCAATGAACATGGACTGAACACTTAACTAATAGTGAGGTAAATCTGTGAGAATCCTTTCACATATGGTAGGAATGCTGAAAGTACAGCCTCAAAGTTGATACTTTTAAGTTTGTCATTTTGAAGTTGGTCTATTACAACTTCATTTTCTGGCCATATTTCATCTTCAGGGAAAGACAGAGTACCGTCTTGTGAAATGTGGTATTGACTTTATTATAGAGCAGATCTGGGGTCCATAGAACCACCTGGATGTGTCACTATAAAACTGCTTTGGCCTTATTTTAATAACTTTAAAAAGGATCACTTGTCGTGGTATCTCTGAAGTACCTTTTCTCCCTCAGAATCTTTGCTATTATGCCAACCAGATTGTTACTTTTGGTGCTCTTTGCAGGACACCATAACATAAAGATGGGATTAATAAATTCAAAACTGTGCAAGAAACTTTGAGACGTTCTTTGGTTGCCACCTCTTTGTATGAGTAACAATGTACAGAGACAACCCCATTTTAATATTTCAACATCTGGCTGGCTATCAGTGTAAACTAAGATAAATTAGTGCAGCAAAGGAATACAATTAGTGTGCTAAAACCATCGTCGGATGATGTCACACTCAAAATGAATTCTCTTCACAGAGTTTAAAAGATCATTAAAAGGTTATTTTTTTGAGGCTTTAGTCACATTTAATCTAATGTGAAGTCAATGCGCTCCAGGTCACAGGCAGGCCAGCCTAGGATGAAGTCACAGAAAAGAAAGTGAAGATGGAGTCGGAGATTGCGTTAATTAGGATTTCTTAAGATAATATTTAATTTCGCGAAGGATTTTAAGGCTATAAGATTGTTTCCTCACATCACAAGCTACATCAAACATGCACATTTTCAGATCCTGTCCAGGCACTTTTGGCCAACAGGGTCTTACGGAATTCACAACTTCCATAAGACAGAATTAGTACCAGTTATCATAAGAGTCTACAGATATTAGCGGCATGCAAATAAATGGATTTGATGAACAATCAGATGTCAGGTGGTATTTCTGTAAGCATACAACCCAGTGATTCTTGAAAGGTCCCTCTCTTCTTGATCTCATTTGGCTTGGAAATTGTGATTGGGTGCTGAACTGCATTTGATAAGAAACTAATGCCTAAAGAATAGAAGAAAAGACGTGTGCGTCTTGGTGTGTGGGCATGTGAGAACTCCGAGGAAGAAAAATAAGGATTAGGGGACCAACCTCCAAAAGGCCACGAGTGCACATAAAAGTAAGGTTTATGTCTAACTTGGAAATATTGAAAAAGAGCAAGTCCTTGGGAGTGAAAGTTTTGGAATGTCGGTAGCTTACAGCTTGCGATTTGGGGATTTTCACTCAGGCAGTTATACATATTTTGAAAGGCAATGTTACACTTTTAAAGGGCAAGGGTGAGTGACAGAGATATTTCTAGCAAGAAAGGAACTAGAATTTACATTTTTTTAACATGTCAAGCGTTCTTGCAGAACTCTTTTAGAATTTATTATTGTTCCATTTTTACAACTGGTAAAACTGAGACTCAGGTTAAGCTACCTGCCTGTAACACAGCTATGCCTGGCAGTAACAGAATTCCAACCCAGCGACTCAACCTCCAAGCTTAGGCATTGGACTATCTCCCTTCTGTCTTTGAATTTAAGACTAGAGGCCGAAATTTCAGATTGCAGTTCCTTTGGGTGGCTGCCTTTTCACTCTGCACTGAGCCTGTTGCTGTTATAAGCTGGGCAAGTGAAGAGGATGTAGTGCATATTGTCTTTAGGTATAAGAGATGCATCACCCCTTCTCCACTTTCCCCTCCAGACCCATACATACTCTCTTCTTCTCTGCCCTGTCTTGTATCCTGGGAGGCTTGTGCCCCAGGGATGCTTCACCCCACCTTCCTTGCCGTCTGGCTTCTAATTCGTTGGCCAATAAGAGAAAAAGGGCACCTAGGATGACGTTTGCCTAAACTTTGATTCCTGTTGGAAGGCTCGTGCTCCTCTCCCTCCCAGCACTTTCGCTAGATCCTGCCACACCCTTTGCCTACCCTCTGCTCCTTGAAGCCCTGAAGTGGTAAATCTCCCAGTGTCGTGAGCTCTTGGAAATCTCGGCATCACTGATTGGTTTCTTCATCTCCCTGCACTTCTGTACATAGTCCATTCACGAAGTTCTCCTCAAAACCTCCATTGTGTGCATCTGCTCATTCACTAGGAAACCCTGAATAATATAGGAACTATGAGAAGATTTTAAAATCCCTATAAATACAGGGCCTTAAATGTGTCCCTTTGTTTTAGTCATCGATTAGCTAGTAGTACAGACTCCAAAAGATGCTCAGAATCCTCTTTCTCTATTCCTGCTTAATAGCAGGAAAATGTGTATTAATTATTTTCTTAATGCTTCCATTTACTAACTGCCTCTCTGACAGTATGTCAATACCTATCCGTTGGCAAGTTCTTCTGTGAAATTTGAATATACGCAAACCTACCACTGTAAAACTCTTATTCATCAAAAATAATTTTAGGAAAGTATCTGACAGTTATTTGCAGTTTCTGCCATCTTGGTCTCATGGGCAATCTCACGAGATGGATAGCTCTTCTGAGCATCCTGAACTGGGCCAGCATGTGGCCACCAGAAGGGCGCCTCACAATTTTCATGTTTCTTGACATTTCAGGAGCAGGTAAACTTGTTAAGCACTCTCTCTTTGAAATACTTTTCTCCTGTATTTTTTATTATACCATATCCTCTTGGTTTTTTGTTTGTTTGTTTTCTTTTACCTCATTGCCTATTCATTCCCATTGCTTTGTGGGGTACCATCTTGCACCTAATCCTTAAATATTGAGGTATCTGATGTCCCTGGCCGTGAAAATTCCCAGAGTCATCCAGGGAGGGTAAAGCATGTTCTTTGCACATTTATTCTAGTCCTTTCTCTTGGGCTCTGGACCCATTATCCCAAATTAATGGACATCTCTATTTAGATTTATCTGTTATCAATAATTTATTTAAAACTGAACTCATATTCTTTCTTCTTCCTCTAAAAGAAAAAAGGAAAGAGAGACAGAGACAGAGAGACAGAAAGAAAGGAAGAAAGAAAGAGAGAGAGAGAGAGAGAAAGAAAGAACGAAAAGAAAAAGAAAACGAGAACAATAACATCAACAACTTAATGAGATATTTTTGTGACATTAAGGCAGTTGAATGTGGCTTGTAGGACATAGGGTACCACTGAAAGATCCTATGCAAGGAGGAGTGAAGCGTGATATCACCATATTTATGTTTTGGTGTGATTACTTTGGTTGTTGATTTGATAATGGTTTTGAAGAGAACATGACTGTTTTGCAGGGAGGCCATCTGAAATATTTTTACAGTATTTTAGAAAAGAGGTAAAGAAAGACAGTCATAAAGGGGCAGAGAGGAGTGTATAAATTTAAGAAATATTTAAAAGATAAATCAGTAGGTGTTGATAAGTGATTGGATTTAAGGTCTAAAGAAGAGATAAGAACTGGTGGGATTGATCTTCTATCACCTAGGAAGTTGGTGTTGCCACCAGCCAAGATATAGAATACAAAGTAAATCAGATTAAGAGTGAAAAGGGAAGCTGTTTCTCTTTCGCTTTCTCCCTCTCTTTCTCTTCCTTCCTTCCTTTCATTTTTCCTTCCTCCCTCCCTCCCTTCCTTCCTTTTTTACCCTCCTCTTTCCTTCTAAAGTTTAAATTGCCCGTGGAAGATGCTAAGCAAGTAATGAAGATTTGCTGACTACAAGTTAGGGAAAGAAGATCTGAGCTTCAGAAACAGATGCTGGAGTGATGGGTATATAGAAGATGGTTGAAATCATGCTGTGACCAGCTCACAACAACAAGCTGTGCAAGTGGAAAAACAGTGGCTGGAGAAAGAACCCAAGGGACACAGCACTTGACAGGTTGGAAGAGAATGCTGTGAGAGAGACTGAGGTGCAGATAAGTTAACTAGCTCCAAGTCCTACACCTAATTACGGGAAGAACCAGGGACAGACCCTGAATCTCCATTCCCACACAAGCTCTCTTTCCATGGAACCCTCATTTACCTCACGCTGGTAAATGCTAAATTAGAGTCTAGGAAATTTCAGAAAGTCCAGCTGTGTCTACACTAACGTTTTAACCTTCTAGATTAAATAACCAAGGAAAATTTAATAGTTTTTGCTCTATAACGAACCACCCTAGAACACAGCCACTTAAAATACTTACTATTTATTAATTTTCATCAATCTGCAGATCAGCTGAGTAGTTCTTCAAGTTTGGGCTAGTTTGGCGGGGGCTGGTTGGTTTGGGTGGCCTCACTAGCACTCTTGTAATTAGCATAGGGCCAGGTGAGGGTGTGTGGTCACTGGGTCACCTGTCTCATCCTCCAGCAAGATGGCCAAGGTTTGGTCACATGATCGTGGCCACAGGGTTTTCAGGTCCCATGAGGCAAGCGCTTTTCAAATCTCTGATTCCACCAAATGTGTTATTATTTCATTGGCTAAATCAAGAGTCACTGTAAGAGGGACCAAGCTGAGGGTGTAGCTACAGGGAGGACCATTACTTTGGTCGGTTTCACCAACGATCTACCATAGACAGCCAGATTTGCAATCATTGCCCATTCTAAAAAAAAGGTCATTTACAATTTTCTTCGAGGTTCTGACTATAGGTTGGGCCTCCTGGTGTGAGGCTGTGAAAATTCCCTAATAAATACAATGCTCTTAGAAATCTCAGATGAAAGGTGAGGTATTTGTTTATTATTTTTTCTTAACTCTAATTAATAGCATACTTTACCAATGAAGAAATATTAGACTTGGAATCTGAAACCTTTTCACAACAGGAAAAGATATTTTTCTTTCCTTTTTTTTTTTTTTGTTTTTTTTGAGACAAATATTCTAAACTTTTAAGAATGTACTATGAAGAGAGATTCTCCACACTTCAAATTCACAGCAAGTTTAGAAAATTTGTAATCAGTCTCTGTAGCCTTTGAAGGGGCCTGGGCTGGTTTAACATTTAAGAAACCTAAAAAAAAAAATTCTTCCTGAATCATCTAATTCAGAATGCCTGGATTGGGAACCGGCAGAACAAAATGTCTCCAGTATGAAAATCCTCTATATTTTACTTTACTCACAAGTGGTGGCAAACATCTTGAAAACAAATATCTTTCAAAGAAATCTGATGAAACAAAAAGTATTTTGTTTCAGATATGTGGAATAAACCTTGTAAATTCTAAATGGTTTCCTGAACAAGAAGAATATGGAAAATGCCAAAGATAGTTTTGCTAGGCATTTCCTTCAAGGGCAGAATTTCAAAGACTTGAAAAGTTTTTGTTTTTGTTTTGTTTTAATTTTTAAGCTACTAGCTCAAGTTAATATCTTAGGCCATTTTAAGGTATATTGAGAATGTATTGTGTTAGCACTGCTGGCCTATTCTGATGTCTATCTGCATATCTATAAAATATATAGATATATAATCTAATATATAATCTATATAATATAGATATATAATCTAATAGATATACATTCCCGAGCTGACAAGCTCAGTAAGAACTCACATTCTACAAGCTACATTTTAATATTTCTTGGATAATGGCATTTATAATTATGTCTTACATTTCTTTGATATATCACAATTATATTTAACTAGTGTGATATAAAATATATGAAATTTAAAGAATGTAGCCGCAACCTTTTTCTGAAGTTGACAGTCATATAAGCTAAACTGAATACAATTAAATGCACACCATAATTTTACTTGAATTTACCATATGGATATTGAGAATTCATTTTTGTCGTCAGGTCACTGAGGTAAAGAAGTTTGGAATGTTTTTCAGTGTATTCCAGGATTTCTCAATCTCGCCTCTATTGATATTTGAGCCCCGATTATTCACTGTTGTGAGGTCTGTCCTGTGCATTGTAGGATATTTGACAACCTCTCTGGATTCTACCCACTAGATGCCAGTGGCATCCTCCCTCTCTTGTCCCTGCTGTGATAACCAAAACTCTCCAGGCATTGCCAGACATCCCCTGAAAGGCTAAACCACCCTAATTTGAGAACTGAGGGTTACTGTATCCATTTGTTTCTCCTGTGAAAATTTGCAACCGATATCAAACTTTTCAACCCAAGTCCAAATGATGGCCTGTAACGTTAGAATCATAAGCTTAGATGTGAGGAATAACAGACATCATGTATTACACATTCACTCTATGCCAGGGGCTTTGCAAACACTGATTATATTATTCAATGATTAGACTTTTCCACCCCATTTTTCAAGAGAATAAGTGAAGTCTCAGCAAGGTTTGATAATTAGCCCCAGGTCACACCGCTAGTAAACTGAGGCTTGAATTCAGTTCTTTCTGACCCTGAAATCCATGGTCTTCTGACTCTTCTAACTGGAAGAATGGACATTGCTGGGTTACAGATGCAGTGGGGTTTTGTTTTTCCTTTATTCCTTTCTAAATCTGGCAATCTTAGATTAAATTACATTATGCTACCTCTGCTGGGTTTTTGAGTCAAAATTGACCAGTTGTACTCCTTACCAGCTGGGTGAACAGAGACATACCACCGAGACTAGATGGCTTGCAAAGTCTTTATGACCTTGAAAGAAATAGGTCAGAGCCTTTCTTTATGCTGTAAAACAAAAGTTCATGGTGATCCCTTGATATATAAGTAAATATATATATTTGACAGTCCAACAGCACAGTTTAGTTTATGGAGAGTAAAAGACACTTTTAGAAAGAAAAACCACAAACATAAACAACATCCAAATCCAAACTAAATATGGGTGGAAGATTTAATAATGATCATCAAACTGTCCAAAAGGGCTATCCTTAATTTTGCAAAAATATTTGCAGTGTAAATTTTTGGTCAGCCGGGGACTGTCTGCATTTTCCAAAAGCCAAAAAAAAATCACAACCATGGGAGTATTTTAAATGTCTATGATAACAACTTAGTGGTTCAGGAACTAAAACTTTGTAATTAAAAGTTCCAAGGAAAGTGATTTGTTCTAATTAAAGAAAAAAGTTATTGAAGCTGAACTATATGTGATTTTTCCCCAAATATCTGCTATTCATCTACAAGAAAAGAAAAAAAATGTAAGAAATACAACTTAAAGCTCTTTACAATTTCTGTTTCATACCAATATGTTTTCTTTTTAATATGATGACCATGCTACTAAGTCGTAGAGTGGTGTGGTGCTGGAGGGTATAATAAAATAATTAATTTAATGTGTTACCTAAATTGATTTTCACGAAGACAAATCTATACCATCTTCATTATTCAAATAATTTGGAAAAAGTATATTAATCAGAATCGCCTAACTGAATTAGGACCTCTGTTCCCACCTGACTAGATGATGCCGGAGTCTACATTTCTAATTTGACCCAAGTAGTACAGAAGAGAACCCTCTCTTCCGTGATAATTCTAGCCCTCATCTCGCCTCACGGTTCATCCTACAAATTTGTTATTGACCGAGCCCGGGTGAAAGACATGAGTTTGAGGACAGCTCAGGAGACTCATAAAAAAATTAACAGATCAGAAGGGTGAGTCTGTTTACAGATAAATCTCACTGATTGGGAATGGAACGTAGACAGCTCTGCAACTTTAGAAACATTTTACTTATAGTTGAAAGCATAACCTACCACCACCATAAAATTCTTATTATGGAGAGACTTAAAAGTTAAAAACACAATACCTGGCACTGTATTCATGTATCACCACATTAGGTAGAGGGCAAGAACATCCTGGCTTTTCCATAATTATCCACATGATTCTATAAGAATTTCATAATTTCCCCACACGCCTCAGAGGAAGTGGTGGATGTGATTTAGCGAGCATGCTTTTGGCTTTGTTGTAAAAGCATTCATTTAAGCCATGGGACATGTTTGTTAGTTCTGAAAATAAATAATAAAACATTGGCTTGTTTGAAATTCTGTTGCGATCATCCAACCAGTACCACTTAGACACACGTTTGGCTTTGAAGGCAAAAAAAAAAGAATTGAATATAAAAGGTGGGTTAGAGCCAGATCATCAAGAATATATGTGAGGAAGTCAGCTGAGGGCAATATGTAAACCTATAAACAATGTGCATGTGTACAGTCTTATGGTCCTTGGGTTTAAATAAAATAATAAACAGATGCTGGTAAAACATTTCTGATCTTGGGTTGGCATCCAACAGAAAGATAAAAGGGAAGAAACAAATGACAACAAAAAAGCATGTTATGAATTGAACAATGAAATCTTTAGTCTAACATGGGGCCAGGCTAAAAAGAACTTTACGCGGCCTATTCTAATTTCCCACTAAACACTTAAGGAAACAGTCGAACCAACAACAACAAAAAAGTAAATAAAAATGCTTATCATTAAAAATTAAGATGACAGCAGGACCATTATAAGGATCTACAAGGAATTTCCATGAAATTCAAATTCTCTATTGCTACATGGAGAATTACAATCAAGTCTAACAAAATAGAGCAAATCCACTGGCTTGAAAGGAGGGAACAGACACTGTCCTCTATGCTCTTCTTTTAGGTTCAGGTGTCTCCAATTCATGACTAACATTTTTTTCATAAGGTTTTATGTAGAGATCATCAGTGCTAAAGAGTTTATTTCAAGCAAAAGAAAATGTTATAGAGAATTTGTTTTTAGATTTGTTATTAACATGTGGAGTAGAAATCTAAGTGTTTTGCAAGGATTTGTATGATAGAGAAGAATATACATACATGTATACATGTATATAGATATATACATATATATGTCACTATGGTAGCTGGCTGTCAAGTATTTGCTGAGGGTTTGCAGAAACATTTAACCCGAGTGTACTTGGTAAGGTCCTCAGTTCTGCCAGACCTAAGGGTGCTTAGTTAGAAGACGGTGGATGAAAAAATTAAAAATAATAACTGTCCTGAATTAGACCACCTCCAATGTAGGCTGCAATGTATTCAAAGATCTGTAGATAAGTTTCAAGACCATCTCATACAACACTATCTCCTACCCCTGCCAGGTGAGCAGGAAAATCGTCAATTGCAGCAAAATGAGAGTCATCAGAGAACACCATCAGAAGGAAATGTGAACACTCCCAACTTCTACCCCTTCTCCCTCCATAAAATAATAATAATAATCTTTAAAAGAAAATAACAAAGTAAAGAAAGAGGAAATCTGGTATTCCATTGGAGTTGTCAGCAAGAATGAGCTAGACAAGAAAGAAAAATCCAGGTAAGAAAGGGAAGGGCAACAATATCAAAAATACCCACATTGCTTTGCACACACAAACACACATTCAAACACAACCCCTAAAGGAACATATTCACAGGAAGCATGGCAGAGGTGTAAAAAGAGACCTTCAGAGTATAGGCAGGGGCTGTTCCTTGAGTCAATAAGTGTTATAAAAATTTTAAGCCTGTAAGCAAAAAAATGTTTTTTACCCATCTAAGTTATAAAGGCATAACTATATGTTGATGGCAAACATGGCTTTTGGAAAATGGAGATAGCTAATTAGGCTTTGCTGTAATGTCAATCAGGTTTTACTGTAGAAAAATTGCAAACTTTGTACTACTTACTCCCTTCTCATTCCCACCTATCATGTTGACCACAACTTTTGCAGTTCACTTTGTTTCTTTTTTCTGTTTGTCTTGTCTTCATTCTTGGTTTTCTTGACAGAGAATGTAAATAGTTTAGTGATCGTCCCTGTATATTGTCTGAAAACTACCAGCCTAAATTCACTATTCTTCTAACTCATTAGAAGTTAGAACATGAACATTAGTTCATGTTTCTATGTTTAGCTTATAATCTTCCAATTATCACTCAATTTCCTGGCACATTGATATTATCAAAAGAGTGCCCTGGATACTGGACATTAAAATATGATCACTAGAATGTCTACTATTCATAAATTCAAATGTTGACCTTTTCTTATCCAATCCTGTTTCTGAAAAGTTACCTTGAAGTTTTACCAGCTCAAACAAATCCTCGAGACACAAATCTCTGCTCTTGGCTGTGGCCATCTACATGGAGAGTACATCTATTTTAACCAGTGCCCCTGAAAAGTATGGTCCTTGGTACGCAAAATCTCTGTTGAGTAGCCAACACAGTCCCTGCACTTAACTCAGATGTCTCTCCCATCTCTGTATTTTCCTAAAGAGAGTATTTTCTTCTAGCTCAAGTACCACACTTTCAAGTGAGGGATTGCTTTGCTTCTCTGCTTTGTAACAGTGGACTGCATATACCTGGCCCTGGTCTCCTCTTGAGCAGAGGGGTTGTGCCTCTCTGAATTTGAAACTATCTTACATGAATTTTGTTTCAAAAAATCATGTCCTTCTGGTACCTAGATTAGACTTTCTTCTGAGGCACATAAGACCTTACTGATAGAATCGTAACTATGATTTTGGAAACCCACTCTAAAATACAGTGTTGGGAATGGGTTGATAATGAGTTAGATTTGAAGTGCAGTTGAAGTAGTGGTGAGAAATGCTGGTGGACCAGATAAACCAGGTGGCAGTGGGAAAGGAGAGAAGCAGAAAAAGTCTATTCATATTTAAGAAATAAAATTCTGAGGACTTAGGTTTTGAGAAAAGGCTGAGTTAAAGATTAAGACATAGATTAAGGAGCTAGGGAACACAAGAAGTGAAACAAGTTTGGGGAAGGATAAAATGAATTTAGTGTTGGACTTGATAATTTTGAGAAACCTGAGAAATAGTGAAGCAAAAATGTCTACAGGTTGGTAATAACTTTCTTTTGCAGTTTATTTGCAAGGATTTCCTTCTGTAAAATGATGATTCTCATTCTTGATTTTTCTATTTTTTGGAACTGTGCTCTATACCACTCAAATTTGGCTACATTTGTTTCCTCCACCAATGCAATCCACACTAAGCCTAAGGAATCTTAACTCTGTCTTATAAAGTAATTTTTTTCAGTTCTGAGACCCCAATCTAATCTGACTATCTGAAGTCAATGGACTGTCTAGTTTGACGTTACAAAAGTTATATTTATATTGGAAGCGTCTCCACAGTCGAATTTATATTGAGTGTCTGTATTTCTTACCAAACACAGCGGTTTCACATTAATTGTGATTAAAACAAGAATCTAAATATTTCTGGCTCCTTTTTCCAGCTTCATCAGATAGCTAGATGATGCTGAGAGCTATTTCAATTAATTGTGACCTTATGGTAAAGCTGGTAATTTTAAGTAGAGATGCTTCTTTTTTATTTTTTTTCAAGTTTTCTTTCTTTTTCTTTCTTTTTTTTTTTTTGAGGTTAAAAAGATGCTTCTTGGTACTAGAATACATATCAAAGCAATAGCTCCTCTCTCAAATTCAGTGTTATGTTTCCCTAACATAGAGTTACATTCCCTAAATATAGAGTTACTTAGCTTAATGCAAAGTAACCTGGTACAAAATAACTGGTATACTTCAATCATCTTCAGAAATGCCAGTTATTATATCAAGTCAATGTGATTCTAGTTGCTACGGATACTTAAAATTATGTGGTAAAAAATATGCCTGTCTTCCTTGATATAAAATACATTAACTTTCTGATTGAAATTCTCCATGTGAAGCAGGCAGCTAACCAAAAAGTCATTCCACTAATGGACCCACTCGACACTAAATGTGTATCTGTTTTTGTGTCCATTTTATCCATATTAAACACAGGAATTTCTATATGATTTCTTTAGCTCAGAGTGTTTCAAGGAGCTGTAAGGGCGTGCTGTAAAATACTGTGCTCGCCACCTTAGTATCACGGTGTCAACAGGAAGTCCTCCTTGATGTCACTCACAATGGTTTAGGCAACACGCTTACACTTCTCCTCTTAAAATTGGGTCACTACCATATTAAACACGTGCATATGTAATTGGACTAGGGATTCCTCATCCGAATGTTGATGACAGATTGCTGTTGCCTTCAAGATGCTCACTCACATGACCTGAAACTACCGTTTCCCTTCTCTTTGCCCCTCTCCTTCTTCATACAGCCTTTGCTCCAACCCAGCATTGTCTCCATGCAACCCCCTTTGTCCTACCTTCATGTCTTTGCTTGGCTATCCTGTCTACATAAAATCTCTTCATTCACTCCCCAAATATTGACTGAGGTCCCCCGGGTACGAGGCTGTGTTCTAGTTTGAGAAGGACTAGAGTCGTGTTCCAGAAGGCTAACATGAACCCTTCTTTGAACTGAAATCCTCTTTGTGCATTTGTTTCATTTTTCTTCATTGGAAGAAGAAAATGTTTTTCTTATCTTTCGACTTCGACTTGGAAAGTGGAAGATGTTTGCTCACAGCTCCAAAGTTTACATATTCAAAGAGAAGTGAAAGCATAAACAAAAAAAACATAAACAAAGAGAAAGTGAGTCTATTTCAGCTTTGATCGTAGATGACCAGGGATAGATTGATTTTGCTTTGGCTTGTGTCAAGTGCTCATCACCGGCCCAAACAACATTGTGAAGTCCTAAGGGCAGGATGCATGTTTGCTGCAGCTGTCAAAGTCCCCTAAAGTCTAGTAAGTTTGCAGTGGGTAATTATTTGGGGGAAGAACACATGAAAGAATAAATGCACACACACATGAATGAATGAATGGCTTCAGGGTATATGTAATCTAATAGGGGAGGAACATGGGAAACTCACCATACTAAGAGGCAATACAGAGTGAAATATTTAAACCTTTCATTATTTTTGGAGTTCCACTTACAATAGGAAGTAGAAGTTTGTAAGAGAGTATTGCATCCATCAAACCACCAGATTAACTAAAACTTATACTTTTTTTTAAAGTCCTCAAAGAACAGTGGATGCCAAAATGCCAGAAGGAACTAAGTTACAGAGAAGGATGAACTTTTCATAAATAAGTATAAAGCAGGAACTTCTTTTATACCTGGAGCAATGTTTTAGTCTCAGCATGGGTGGCAGTTGGAGAAGCAGACCTGCCACCATCAGAAAATATTTGATGAGACAAAGAGAAACCAGCCGAACTTAAGGATGGTGTCGTCTGACGTGATGGATTAGAATCTAGAACTACAAAGGCAAAAATAAATCTCTCACCTGTCATTCCTTCTCTTGAGGATTTTGCTAAAGTATCAATAGGAAGAGCACCGGAGCAAAGAGAGAAATAACAGAGCCACAAAGACCCAATAATTGGGTCCAAGTATACAGACTTCTCGTAGCCTAACTTAATCCAAAGCTAAATTTGTAAGCAGCTAGAAAAAGGAGTCCATGCCATAGGAGAAATCATCAATGGACTCATCTTTTAGTTTATCATTAATACTTTTAGTTTATCATTTGACAACACATTCTTGAATGGGATTATTTTCTGGCTAGAAAAAGGAGAGAGGGGAAGCTCTATTTTATTTTATTCTCAAATAAGGGCAAATCCATCCACCAATCAAATGAGTAGATTATAGAGTTAACATCAACTTATGAAGTCAGGTTGTTTATATGTCAGGAGAGGATAGTAGACGACACTGCAGGAGAAAAGAAATGCCAAATCTCAGTGGCTCGGCCCAGTAAGACTTTCCTTCCGTGATAATCTGGAAGCTTTCTTCCAAGCTCTCTTCCAAGCTCACTTTGCCACCAGGGCATTTGGAAGTTGTGGCTTTCTTGAACACTATAGAATAGGAAGAGGAGTTTGGAAGGTCCTGAGGGTGGTGTTTAGACCTTGCGTGATGCGAATAACATCCTCTCTGCCCACATTTCAGTTTCCAAAACTCAGTCCCAATGTTGGAACAAAACTGCAAGGGAGTCTAGGAAATGCAGTTTTCCAGCGGGTCCAGGAAGAAGAGAGTTGGCAACCCCAAGTGTCTTCTCTGTCAATGCCCCTAACCAGAAAATATGCCTGAACTGACTTTCAACTCACTTCTAAAATTTAAGTCTACTTCTACACACAGAGAAATGAGGGAAACCAGTCCCCAAAGACCTACATGAACACATATGTTTCTACACCCATGGCTACAGTAATTTTCCCCTGGAGAGTTTTTAAAGCATGATCTCAAACAGACAAAATATTATCTCAATGAACCTCCCCCCGAAAATGGAACGTATAACTTGTCTAGTAAATTTAGGTACGTTGATAATCTTAGTGCATAACTGAAGTGAAAAACCTTGTTATCAATTACATCATTTGGCCTTCTGCATAAGCTGAGATATATATGTGTCTTAATGTAAGTTTTATACTCCAAGCCACTCTTATATGTAGAGCTCATATCGGTAACTAAAAAGGCTATGAAATGATAACAACATTAATTTATAGGACCCTAATATGCCCATTTTTTCATGTTGTATATGACAGAATAGCATTTAAAATAAGAGCAGAGATTTCAAAAGAACTACTGACAGTGCTCTAGTAGGAAATTGTGCTTTTTCTGATACCTTCAAGAATCAAAACTTTTGAATCCAAGTAATGAGTAATGTGAGATCTCCAGAAAGCATAACTGGTTCATCAATAATGTGCATTCATTCACTACACAAATGTCCTAAAATTTTAGGGGATCATTGCAACCCCAGAACTCACTCTTGGCCACAGGGAAAAAATGTCTATCCCACCTTACTTTTTCTTTTTAACTTTTTATGTTTGGCCATGAAAGTCATGATAGAAAATCTGAACACCATAACAAAAGTATAAAAAAGGACAAACTAACAACTATCTCCATAATCCCAACATTCAGAGGCAACTCCAAAATTTTATTTTCCTGATGACTCATTTAAAATGTATGTATTGACCATAGATATAATTGGTGGCTCCTAATTTTTAGCTTAATATTATGACAAAAAGTTTCCCATTTCATTTATATATTTATCTACATCTTACGTCTGTGGCTATATAATAAACATCACATGGTTGCACCATAATTTACTTCACTGTTCTCCTAATATTATCCATTTAGACATGAGGATACTTTTCTGTATTTTTTAAGAATCTGGACTAAGAGTGTTCATCGGGTCCAACAGGTTCACTTCTTTTTTTTTTTTTTTTTTGCGGTACGCGGGCCTCTCACCGTTGTGGCCTCTCCTGTTGCGGAGCACAGGCTCTGGACGCGCAGGCTCAGCGGCCATGGCTCACGGGGCCAGCCGCTCCGCGGCATGTGGGATCTTCCCGGACCGGGGCACGAACCCGTGTCCCCTGCATCGGCAGGCGGACTCTCAACCACTGCGCCACCAGGGAAGCCCCAGCAAATTCACTTCGGAATATGCACCCACAGGCAATGAAAATTGGGTATGGAAGAGATATATACACTCTTATGTTTATTGCAGCATAATTTTCAATAGCCAAGTTATGAAAACAACCTAAGTGCTCGTCAACAGAGGAATGGCTATAGAAGATGTGGTGTATATATACATATATATAAACAGCCATAGGAAAGAAGGAAACACTGCCACTTGTGACAACATGGATGGACCCTGACAATTAAGGTTAAGTGAGGTAAGTCAGACAGAGAAAGACAAGTACCGTATGATATCCTGTATAGGTGGACTCTAAAAAAGCCAAACTTGTAAAAACAGAGTAAAATGGTGATTATCAATGGCTGTGGGGAGGGGGAACAGGAAAGATGCTATTTCAGGATACAAACTTGAAACCAGCAGATAAGTCCTGGAGATGTAATACACAGTATAGAGAATACAGATAACAACACTGTGTTATAACCAACAAACTTGCTAAGAGACTAGCTCTCAATTATTCCCACCACAAAAAAAGAAATGATAATCACATGACCTGATAGAGGTGATAATGTGGCCACAATGGCAACCGTGTTACAATATATAAATACATCAAATAAGCATGTTGCACACCTTAAATTTACACAATGGTATAAGTCAAACATAGTTCAATTTAAAAAAATACTATTTATCATGGTGTACTCAGGAGAGTTCCTAGAAGGAAAATTCTGGATCCAAGAGAACGAACATTTTGAAAGCTTGGAAAACATATAGCCAACTTGCTTCCCACTCATGTTTCTCCCTCTTCTCTCTGGAATTCCTAGGTTTCCTTTGCGGCAGTTGAGGAGAGGAAAGTACAGTTTTGCTTGAGGGTGGTTTCCTTCCTGATTTAATTATCCCCAGGGTTGTCTGTCTCCTCACTGACATTCCCTTGCCCTCCTAACCCATCTTCACCTCAGCATGACATGTTCTGTGTTTTGTTCTTGTGTGCAGATCTTAAACCAAGTTTCTGTCATTTTGTTAGGATGTCCAGTGTTCTACAGCTGATAAAATCATGTTCTGTGTGATCTAATCTAAGCCTCCTAAACATGCTTTGCAAGATGAGGATGATGTTATTCTCATTTTCCCAAGGAAAAGGAGAGAGAGGTGTCCAATTTCTTGCATCTGGCTCTCAAACCAATACATAACACAGTCAGAACTTGGGTCCCTCCCTTCCACCTCCCATTCTAGGGCTTTTTCTATTACTCTGAGACCGCAAGATACAGCAAGTCACGGGGAATCGTATTGTTTACCTCCTGTAATAAAATGCAGCAACATTGGTCCACACTTTCAAAAGGGAGAACAACATAATATCAGACATTAATTTCAATGTAGTAAAAATCGCTTGACTTGCAAGGCAGTAGGAATGCGGTCATCTTTCCTAGCATCTTTCTGCTTCTAAAAGCTAAACTATATCAGCTTTTTCTTAGCACTGTGTTTGTGATTTTTGAGGAAAACTTGAAATCAAAACCATTTTTTCTTTCACTGAGTCCTCCTTTCTTGGGAGATTTTCTTTTGAATTATGAAAAGAAAATCTTTCTAACATAAGTATAAACAAAACCTGCTTTTGTCACTAGCACCCTGTAGAAACCAAAGATGAACATTAAATTACTCTGAGCACATGGCCACTTGCCAGTAATTATTCAATATGAGGTTTAACCAAGTTTATCTAGACTACGAGGACCATGTGTACACAGCTAAAGGGAAAGACATGGTTAAAGTAATTATCTGGCATATTCCCACCATGCAGACAGTCAGTCTGGCTCATTTGGACCAAAGAATAATAACCCAGCACATTCTTCTGGCCAAAAGGAGTTATTTGGCAAATCACCTCGATGTGCCCCAACAGATGAATGTTAAATCTACAAGATGCCAAAAGAGAAAGAAAACACGACTGCCCTTGGATATCCAAAAGCCTGCAGACAGGAGGGCGTAAGGGGAGACCTGGAATGAAGGGAATGGGTTGGGGATCAGGACACTGGCCTTTAAATTCTGGGAACTTTTCTGGGGCTTGGGAATTAAGATTCTAGAATCTCTTCATCTGGCTTCTTTGATTGCTTCATTAATTCTTCCCATGAAACGTGTTGTCTTTTCTTAGATGTCTTTTTTTCTGGGATATAAAGATCAGACTTCCCCCTTGGTAAATTAAAAAAAAATGAAATTGTATCAAGTATCTTCTCCGACCACAACGCTATGAGACTAGATATCAATTACAGGAAAAAAAAGCTGTAAGAAATACAAACACATGGAGGTTAAACAATACACTACTAAATAACCAAGAGATCACTGAAGAAATCAAAGAGGAAATCAAAAAATACCTAGAAACAAATGACAATGAAAACAAGATGACCCAAAACCTATGGGATGCAGCAAAAGCAGTTCTAAGAGGGAAGTTTATAGCAATAAAATCCTACCTCAAGAAACAAGAAACATCTCAAATAAACAATCTAACCTTACACCTAAAGCAATTAGAGAAAGAAGAACAAAAAACCCCCAAAGTTAGCAGAAGGAAAGAAATCATAAAGATCAGATCAGAAACAAATGAAAAAGAAATGAAGGAAATGATAGCAAAGATCAATAAAACTAAAGGCTGGTTCTTTGAGAAGATAAACAAAATTGATAAACCACTAGCCAGGCTCATCAAGAAAAAAAGGGAGAAGACGCAAATCTATAGAATTAGAAATGAAAAAAGAGAAGTAACAACTAATACTGCAGAAATACAAAGGATCATGAGAGATTACTACAAGCAACTATATGCCAATAAAATGGACAACCTAGAAGAAATGGACAAATTCTTAGAAAAGCACAGCCTTCCAAGACTGAACCAGGAAGAAATAGAAAATATAAAGAGACAAGCACTGAAACTGAGACTGTATTAAAAATCTTCCAACAAACAAAAGCCCAGGACCAGATGGCTTCACAGGTGAATCCTACCAAACATTTAGAGAAGAGCTAACACTTATCCTTCTCAACCTCTTCCAAAATATAGCAGAGGGAGGAACACTCCCAAACTCATTCTAGGAGGCCACCATCACCCTGATACCAAAACCAGACAAAGATGTCACAAAGAAAGAAAACTACAGGCCAATATCGCTGATGAACATAGATGCAAAAATCCTCAACAAAATGCTAGCAAACGGAATCCAACAGCACATTAAAAGGATCATACACCACGATCAAGTGGGGTTTGTCCCAGGAATGCAAGGATTCTTCAATATATGCAAATCAATCAATGTGATAAACCATATTAACAAATTGAAGGAGAAAAAAACATATGATCATCTCAATAGATGCAGAAAAAGCTTTTGACAAAATTCAACTCCCATTTATGATAAAAACCCTCCCAAAAGTAGGCATAGAGGGAACTTACCTCAACAAGATAAAGGACATATATGTCAAACCCACAGCCAACATTGTTCTCAATGGTGAAAACTGAAACCATTTCCTCTAAGATCAGGAATAAGACAAAGTTGTCCACTCACCACTATTATTCAACAAGTTTTGGGCATTTTAGCCACAGAAATCAGAGAAGAAAAAGAAATAAAAGGAATCCAAATCAGAAAAGAAGCAAAGCTGTCACTGTTTGCAGATGACATGATACTATACATATAGAATCCTAAAGATGCTACCAGAAAACTACTACAGCTAATCAATGAATTTGGTAAAGTAGCAGCATACAAAATTAATACACAGAAATCACTTGCATTCCTATACACTAATGATGAAATATCTGAAAGAGTAATTAAGGAAACACTCCCATTTACCACTGCAACAAAAAGAATAAAATACCTAGGAATAAACCTACCTACAGAGAAAAAAGACCTGTATGCAGAAAACTATAAGACACTGATGAAAGAAATTAAAAAATGATACAAAAAGATGGAGAGATATACCATGTTCTTGGATTGGAAGAATCAACATTGTGAAAATGACTATACCACCCAAAGCAATCTACAGATTCAGTGAAAACCCTATCAAACCAATGGCATTTTTCACAGAACTAGAACAAAAAATTTCACAATTTGTATGGAAACAAAAAAGACCCCAAATAGCCAAAGCACTCTTGAGAAAAAACAGAGCTGGAGGAATCAGGCTCCCGGACTTCAGACTCTACGACAAAGCTACAGTAATCAAGACAGTATGGTACTGGCACAAAAACAGAAATATAGATCAATGGACCAGGATAGAAAGCCCAGAGACAAACCCATGCACATATGGTCACCTTATCTTTGATAAAGGAGGCAAGAATATACAATGGAGAAAAGACAGCCACTTCAATAAGTGGTGCTGGGAAAACTGGACAGCTACATGTAAAAGAATGAAATTAGAACATTCCCTAACACCATACACAAAAATAAACTCAAAATTGATTAAAGACCTAAATGTAAGGCAGACTATAAAACTCAGAGGAAAACATAGGCAGAACACTCTATGACATAAATCACAGTAAGATCCTTTGTGATGCACCTCCTAGAGAATGGAAATAAAAACAAAACTAAACAAATGGGACCTAATGAAACTTAAAAGCTTTTGCACAGCAAAGGAAAACATAAACAAGGCGAAAGGACAACCCTCAGAATGGGAGAAAATATTTGCAAACAAATCAACGGACAAAGGATTAATCTCCAAAATTTACAAGTAGCTCATGCAGCTCAATATCAAAAAAACAAACAACCCAATCCAAAAATGGGCAGAAGACCTAAATAGACATTTCTCCAAAGAAGATATACAGATTGCCAACAAGCACATGAAAGGATGCTCAATATCACTAATCATTAGAGAAATGCAAGTCAAAACTACAGTGAGGTATCACCTCACACCAGTCAGAATGGCCATCATAAAAAAATCTACAAACAGTAAATGCTGGAGAGGGTGTGGAGAAAAGGGAACCCTCTTGCACTGTTGCTGGGAATGTAAATTGATACAGCCACTATGGAGAACAGTATGGAGGTTCCTTAAAAAACTAAAAATAGAACTACCAAACGACCCAGCAGTCCCACTACTGGGCATATACCCTGAGAAAACCATAATTCCAAAAGAGTCATGGGCTTCCCTGGTGGCACAGTGGTTAAGAATCCACCTGCCAATGCAGGGGACACAGGTTCATGCCCTGGTCTTGGAAGATCCCACATTCCATGGAGCAGCTAAGCCCACACGCCACAACCACTGAGCCTGCTCTCTAGAGTCCACGTGCCACAACTGCTGAAGCCCGCATGCCTAGAGCCTGTGCTCCGCAACAAGAGAAGCCACCACAATGAGAAGCCCATGCACCGCAACCTAGAGTAGCCCCCATTCGCTGCAACTAGAGAAAGCCCACGCGCAGCAATGAAGACACAATGCAGACAAAAATAAATTAAATAAATAAATTTTTTTAAAAAAGAGTCATGTACCACAATGTTCATTGCAGCTCTATTTACAATAGCCAGGACATGGAAGCAACCTAAGTGTCCATCGACAGATGAATGGATAAAGAAGATGTGGCACATATATACAATGGAATATTACTCAGCCATAAAAAGAAACGAAATTGAGTTATTTGTAGTGAGGTGGATGGACCTAGAGTCTGTCATACAGAGTGAAGTAAGTCAGAAAGAGAAAAACAAATACCGTATGCTAACACATATATATGGAATCTAAAAAAATAAAAATAAAAATGTTCTGAAGAACCTAGGGGCAGGACAGGAATAAAGACCGGACATAGAGAACGGACTTGAGGGCATGGGGAGGGGGAAGGGTAAGCTAGGATGAAGTGAGAGAGTGGCGGGGACATATATACACTACCAAATGTAAAATAGATAGCTAGTGGGAAGCAGCCACATAGCACAGGGAGATCAGCTTGGTGCTTTTTGACCACCTAGAGGGGTGGGATAGGGAGGGTGGGAAGGAGACGCAAGATGGAGGGGATATGAGGATATATGTATATGTATAGCTGATTCACTTTGTTATACAGCAGAAACTAACACAGCATTGTAAAGCAATTATACTCTAATAAAGATGTTAAAAAAAAAAAAAAGGTCAGACTTCCCTCTATAATCTGAGCACTCTGGTTTATCTGACAATCAATCCAATGCATTAGATAATCCCACCTTGAAATTTTCTTTCGTGATGAGTATGGGGATAGCAAGAAAAGGAGACATTGACTAAGAAGCACCAGGCTTGCTTCCTTGTTAAACACGATACACATCTTAACGCCCTGTGCCGATAATCCACGCCCTTCTTTGTTTTCCCTCGTGTCCAGTTTTCTCACAGGGGTTTCTTGAATGAAGCAGCGTTGACATACTACCACGTGGAGCTTCTCTCTGTGGAGAACAGCGCTATTCATTCTAAACATTAGATTTTTCATTTCTAAAACCAAAGTAGAAATGATGACACAAACGGTATTTCTGGCCAATTCGACTAGATTTTTCTTTGACTGTTTACTCTGGGAGAGCAGACTGATCAAGGCAACAGAAGCTAGAGACAATTTGTCCAGGTTCAAATGGTGCCTTAACTGCTGACTAGCTAGACGACCTTACTTAACTGCGTTGGCCTTACTTTCGGCATTTTCACGAGTGGTATAACAGCCTCTAACATATAGGAACCCTGTGAGAAATAAATAGACTGATGTATACAGAGCTTAGCGTGGAAATGTGTCAATATGTATTAACTATTAGAGCCAGTAGCACCTAATAATCAAATATGCCCTCTAGACTCATATGTATTGTGGGATCTTAGGCAAATTTCTTACTTAACCAAGATGTAGTACTGACCCCAGAGGCAGTTAGCTGTTGAGGATTCAATGACTGGATTCATGTAGTGTGATTCGAACATTGTGGCCTGTGACATTGTCTCAATAAAATCAACGATTACAAATACTGTTTATCCATGCATGATGAAACAAACTTCCAAGATCAATGAAAAACAAGATGTAAAAAGCATGAAATTCTACTGCATTAAAAGGGGCTTGTTTAACTGTAGATTATTTAGAAAGCAGTGGTACACTCAAATATATAGTCAAATGAAACATAAACATCTCAACAAAGAAAAAATTGTCAGCAAACATACTGTCATCTCTGCTCCGGAGTGAAAAATGTAAAAGCCTACAGAAGCTAATCAGCTACAATCTCCACATTCAGCTTCCAGAAGCCAGTCTTAGGCTGAGGATGTAGAAATGCATTTAGAAACACGCCAAAGCCCACTTTTCTCATTTACGTTAATAGTAAGGAACGTGCCAACCCAGATCCTGAAACACAGACTTGGTGTTTATATCAGCCCCTGTGAAACGGGGAACCCGAAACTGCTTAGCTCAAACCTAAACTAGTGCTAAGTATGCTTTTTCCCTTCAGAGTAATTGTTTTCTGCATTTCCTTAACTGTCTATTCATCTTTGCTTAGTAACCATCAATATTCTTGGAGCCAGGAATACCTATACATTTTAAAAATTAAAATTAAACTGTTGTGACAATTCAAGCAAGAATCAGTTTATATAGCAATGTTTGTTCCATAGTAAGCACTTAATAGATATTGAATAAAAGAATGGATGTAATTGGGCTTTTGACCATTCTTGAAAAAGTGGGGACATTTTATGGTTTAATGAAACTGGGTTAATGTAATTAGCTGGCTGATACAAAAAATCTCTCATTTCTTCTATTGTTACAGACAGCCGCAGAAGGAATGCTGTTAGCATGTCACAAAACAGCAAAGAAGGGCAAAACCTAATTTCAATTTCTGTGTCAAGGAAAAACAGGTAAATTGATCAAAGTTGCCACACTTTGGGAATGAACCTGCATTGAAAATGCTGTATGCATAGGAAGTAAACATGTGCTAACACACATGCTACTTCCTTTGGAGTGATTACAATTCATAATAAAAATATGTGCCTCCTTTTGGATCCATACATTGTGTTTTTAGTGGGATATTGACTGGAATCATCCTCTCCTTTTAGTTCATGCATTAAGCATAAAGGTTATCCCACAATAGTAAGTGTGGGCTAGCGTCTATCCAATTATTTGACATGTGAAATTAAAAGGTCAGGTGCTTCTGCATTCTTAATATTATTTAATTTGCTTTTAAAATTTTTTTTGACAGATTTATTCCGGCTGCTTTGTAGCTACAACCAAGGGTTAGTCATCACGGTATAATAGAAAGGTCTAAATTACCCTGGTGTGCCGGTTAGCAATTTATTGTCTCTCAACCTAAATTCGCTCTGCAAAAACCCACTCTGTGGTAAGGGAGGGGAGTCCTTTAGGCATTTTTTCCTCAGCAGTTTACGTAATATTCATCTTCTCAGAAGAGGTTGCTGGAGGGAGCTCCTTTTGCTGGTCCTACGGTTGGCCCTTTGGTCGGTAGCGTGGGCGTGAGGACTTTTCTTCATGCTCTGCC